>NC_077228.1:283950841-284258694 GCF_027887165.1 Monodelphis domestica
GAGCCAGCTCCTGCGAATG
Organism: Monodelphis domestica; assembly: GCF_027887165.1. Taxonomy (NCBI): domain Eukaryota; kingdom Metazoa; phylum Chordata; class Mammalia; order Didelphimorphia; family Didelphidae; genus Monodelphis; species Monodelphis domestica. The sequence continues at coordinate 283,950,861 of NC_077228.1, forward strand.
ACCCTGGAGGAAATCCTTATAGCTCCACCCATCAGCCCATCAGCTGCCATTAGTTTATTGCACTCACGAGGTGGGCCTACAGAGAAGTCAGTTTCTCTGGAGTGGGAGGGGCGGCACAGCGGATCCGGGGCAGACAGCCTCTGGCGGGTGGGGATAGGAAGACGACACCCCAGCGGCAGAGGGCATCTGGGGGGGATATCTGGGGTGGAGTACTCACGAGGGGTGCGGTGTTGAAGGCACATCTGGCTCAGCTTTGGGCCTGGTGCTCAGTATGAGAAGATAGACTCTATCTGACCGGACATGCTTTGTAGTCATTGGTGGGCAGCTTTCTACCTTGGCGACACCTTTGGCCCTTTCCTGGGCGCTGGACAATCTGCCCCAGGCAACAGTTTATCACCATTAGGTCAAATGTTTCATGGCAGCCATGGGCCAGATTCCTCCTGCTTATCATTATCATTCTTGTGTCTCTGGGTTCCTGGACCCAAAATCTCACCCAATTTAAGGCCAAGAAGCCCAGGTGCTTACTATGGCTGTGTGCCTACCTTCAGGGGTCTAATCAAGCCTTTCTACCTCCCAGATCTGAGGCAGTGTGGCCTCATGGAGAGGAAGTAGGCCTCAGGGCTAGGAAGACGGGCTGACATCCTACCTTGGAAATAATTAGTTACTGTGGGATGCTAAGTCGCTAAGTCTCAGCTCTTCAATGCTTTAGGTAGCTTTCTATACTTTTTTTTTAAACCCTTACCTTTTGTCTTCTGCCTTAGAACCAATACACAATAGATTCTAAAAAGAAAGTAAGGGTTAAAAAAACTGCTTCCTGGTCAACTCTGCTAATTAAGCACTCCCATTTGATAGTATCCATCTACTCATTGCACAGAAGACCTTAGGGCAGGGATGGTGAACCTTTTAGAGACCCAGACTGCAACCCTCACTCTGGCATATGAGCCCTATCTCCCATATCCTAGCCAGGAGGGAAGAATTGCTCCCATTGGTCTGCTGGGGAGAGGGATGGGTCATGTGAGAAATATCACATGGAGAAGGGGAGGGAAGCAGCTCCCTTGGGAACATGTGCCATAGGTTCACCAACACAACCTCAGGGGTTAAAGGGAGAGATGGAGGTAAACTGAGTTGAGGCTAGAGTCATTCACATAGGAAACATAATTCTCTGTCTTGCATATGACTGTCTTTCCCCCTCAAGTTCCCTTGAGGGCTAATGCAAGTGAGGGGGAGAAGGGGAATGTACACCAGCATGCCAGAGAGGGCTACTTCCCCTCCCCCTCTCCACTGTGCCTGAGGACATTACTCACATGCCCTGCCTCTCTGCCCAGCAGCCAATGGGAACACTTCTTTCTTCCCCTGCCTAGGGTAAGGGGTGGGGGGGCTCACATGCAACATAAGGGTTGCAGTTTGGGCACTCAGTCTCTAAAAGGTTTGCCATCACTACCCTATGCCTTAAGAAATCTCTCCCTATCTCCTGCCTTTCAAACCTTAGAGTAGCATAAAAATTAATAGCTTAAAAGACAAAAACTTGGTTTAATCCTTCCTCCTCCTTCTCTCAGACTTGACTACCTCCCTTAAGTAAGCATGTTTTGTTCTACTCAGTGATCTCTCAAGCGACCAGGAGAAGCAGAATCTTTAGAAGACCTAACTAGGCTTGTATAGAAATGGAGTTACAAAGCCAAGGCAAGGAGGATTTTTGTGGTGTATAATAGAGAGTCCACCCTGATGAAATCATGGATTCTTAAAGTATAAGTAAAGAAGCATTGAATGACCAACCTAGGCCCCAGAGAACTGATAGAGAAACATATGCCCCTCCTCTTGGCAGAGGGGTGGTAGACTATAGATGGAGAGTGAAGAGTTTGTGGTCAGATATGACCAATGTGATAGTTTGTTTTGTTTAACCATACTTCTTTGATATAAAGAAGGGTTCTGTTTAGTGGAAAGAATCAGGATAAATGACAGTAACAACAAAAAAAACTTCAATAAAGCCTATTAAAAAATATTGACTGGGGCAATAATGTAGTCCAGTGGGTAGACCCCAGACCTAGAATTGGGGAACCTGAATTCCTATCTAACCCTCAGATACTTCCTAGCTATATGACCCTGGGCAAGTCACTTATTTCCAATTACTTAACCCTTGCCTCTCTTTTGTCTTAGGACTGATAATAAGACAAAAGGTAAGGATTCTAATATATATTATATATATCACACAATTAACATGCAATATACCTTATATAGTATATAATTATAATTAATACATATATAATTAATATCTATTGATCTCAGATTAATACATAATTCCTCTAATGAGTTACAGGGGCTAATATGAGGCAGGGCCATTGGTATTTTTTCTCCTGAACATAAAAAAAGATCAAGATAGAGTCAGTCTCATGACATAACCAATCAGAGATTACCCTAGTAGTATACAGGATCCCTCCAGGATCTCAAAGCTAAATGTGGCATCTTAGCTTCTGTCTGGGGCATTATCTTTTATAACCTTTGCCACACAGATGATGGCTCAACCACTTGTTTCTGATGGTTCTCATCCTTCCCTGGGTGAAGTTGAGAGGGATTAGGATGGTGGAGGTGAGGGAGAGGCAGAAGATGGCTCAGTAAAAGAATAAGAGGAACCCTGAGGAGACAATATAGTTAGGGAGAGGCTAGCTGTAGAGAAGAAGAGAAAGGGATACTTTTTAAGAACATCAGGCCACGGGGAAGAATCAGTCAAAAGAGGAGATGGAGGTATATTCAACAACCAGTCATCATTGAAGGAATTATTAGGATTATTACCAATAATAGGATTAGAAGGATCATTTGTATTATTACTATTTTTTTAAACCCTTACCTTCCGTCTTGGAGTCAATACTGTGTATTGGCTACAAGGCAGAAGAGTGGTAAGGGCGAGGCAATGGGGGTTAAGTGACTTGTCCAAGGTCACCCAGTTAGGAAGTATCTGTGGCTGAATTTGAATCCAGGAGCTCCTGTCTCTAGGCCTGATTCTCAATCCACTGAGCCACTCAGCTGCCCCCTTTGATTATTACTATTAATCATAATTACCATTCTTCATCAATGTCATTAATAATTAGAATAATCATTATACATCAATATTAATTAGAATCATTGTATCCACTAATATCATCAATAATATTATTTGAATTATCATTTTAATTATTACTACAAATCAGAATTATTCTTCATTAATATCATTAATGATTAGAATGATTATTATTCATTAATATTAATTAGAATCATTGTATCAACTAATATCATCAATAATATTTGAATTATCTTTAATTATTACTACAAATCAGAATTATTCTTCATTAATATCATTAATAATTAGAATGATTATTATTCATTAGTATTAATTAGAATCATTATATCCACTAATATCAATAATAGGATTGGAATTATTATAAATAAAATAGTAATAACACAGTAGGATTCGGGGGCATGTGTAGACCCCCATCAGCTTGCTTGGCTCTCCACAACCTCTCTAGATGGAGGACTCTAGGAGATGGCTTCTGAAAGAATGGTGGTGATGTAGGAAGGCCTTGGAAAGAATGTGGAGCATGTATGGACATTCTGTAACTGGTTCTGGTTGGCTAACCACATAGATAGGAGGAGCCTTTTCCAGTTGATTGCTTAGTCAGGTCTGCCAGTGTCTTTAAAAAGGCCTGAGTCAGCCTCAGCTATCTGCATCACTGGAATCTAGAAGAATTCAGCAATTCTTTTGTTCATGATTTCTGGTGATAGACTGTGTGGTAAAGGAAAAAGCCTTAGGGCCATCTTCCCTCTTGGAGGCCATCTGGTCCCTGGGAAAAAGGACCTCAGTCCTTGGCCTCTTTGTTTATTCTTGTCTGTTCTAAGACAAGGCAGTGGAGTCTCTGCCCTTAGTCTGGAGTCAGAGCAACAAGAATCTGGGAGTCAGAGCCCAAAGTGGTTTTGTAAGCAGTGTAGCATCACTGCTCCAAGGAGCAAGGAGAGATCTTTGTAGGTGACCTTTAGGACTCCAAGCCCATCAGGTCTCACCTAATCATCAGGCTACATCCACACACGAACTTGATTGGACTGATGCTACATGTTGGGAATGAGCTTGATATCTCTTGATACCAAGGTGATAGAAGGAACAATATGCCCTGGAGGTACCAAGGGAGATGTTTATACATTTATCCTTACTCTATTACTGAAATAAATAGATGCTTGTAAAAGCTACCTGATGTGAAGTTAAATGGAACTCAGATGCTAGTCACAGGTCCCTCACAATGGAGGAATAAAACCAGTGGCAGCAAAGAAACAACATCCCAGTCCTTCAGAGGAGGTATAGCCCGTCTGGCTCTGAGAATGTGGGCTCAGAGCATACAATAATATGAACCAATGTTTAGAGAGTACCTTAAGTTTTTGGAGTATTTGCATATATTATCTCATTCATTCCTTATGTCAGTATGGCAGAGAACAAAGCAAGCTAGACTTGAGCTTGGAAGATCTAGGCTCAAACCCCAGCTTCTGACCTTAGCTGGGTAAGGCATGATGAACCCTTCTGAGCCTCAGTTTCCTCACCTTTAAGAGAAAGGTGTTGGGCTAGAGAGCCTCTCTGGTTCCTAATTCTATGATCATGAGATTTCTTGTCAAACTTTGATAGCCTAAGATTCTAAAACTCTAGTGAACTATATTTTTTCCATACCTAAGTGGGAAATGAAGAGGGGCATCAAAATAGTTGCTCCCTCTCCAATATTTGGTTCCCTAAGGAGCAAATGACTGAAATTTTCCCCAAGTGCACCTCCTAATTTTGGCTGCCTAACTTAGTCTACTCAGCTTTTCCCTCTGAGTTGATGTTGAAGGAGCTGGCATAAGCGCTGGAAAGCCCCCAGCACTTCAGTTATTTTTAGCTGATCTTAGGGGCAGCTCAGAAGTTCCTTATGCAAATAGTCCATTTAAAAAAGAAAAAAATATCCACACACTACATTGTATGTATTTTCATTTTTTTAAAATTATTGATCAGTTTTGATGATTTTTTGTCTTTTTTTCTACAAAAATATTATTTGCCATATGGGATGGTTCTCTGGGAGAGGGGAAGGAGGAATGATACTAGGGGAAATTTTGGTGATATTAAAAAAAGATATCAGGAAACTTTTATTTCAAAAAAAGAAAATATTCATGCCTAAATAATGGGGCTGTCAAAATACCCCATTAATCCCTCATCAGATTCTTCTTTTAGCTCCCGGTATTAGGTAGGGAGGTTTGAGGGTGTTTTTTTCCCACAATGAGGTCAGAGGACTTAGCCAGAGTGATGATAAGATTATAGATCTAGGGATGGAAGAGACCTCAGAGGTCACTTTATCCAACACTCTCATTTTATAGATAAGTGCCAGTCTCTGGGACAACTAGGTGGTGCAGTGGATAGAATAATGAACATTGAACCAGGAAGACTCATCTTCCTGAGTTCAAATCCAGCCTTAGATACTAGTTGTGTGATCCTGAGTAAATCACCTAATTCTGCCTCAGTTTCTCCTCTATAAAATAAGCTGGAGAAGGAAATAGCAAACCACTTCAATATCTTTGCCAAGGAAACCCCAGATGGGATTACAAAGAATTGGAAATAAGTGAAAAAGGATTGAATGCTATGCTCTGACCCCAAATCATTCCATAAGTGTGGGAAATGACTATTTCCATACTTGGTGTTTATCTTGTTTGTCAAAAGCAAGAAAATTAAATATTGAAAAAGCACAGAAAAAAAGAAATTTTCCATGATCTTAGTGGATCTCAAGCTCATTATTAATCAGAATACTATTACTCAGGGACAGCTAGGTAGCAGAGTGGATAAAGCACCAGACCAGACATCTAGAGGGCCTGGCCTCAAACATTTCCTAGCTGTATGACCCAGGGCAAGTCATTTAATTCTGACTGCCTAGCCATTGCTGCTCCTCTCCTGTAGAATTGATTCTAAGGCAGAAGGAAAAGGTTAAAAAAATATTATTCCTCTAAAGGAAAACTTGACATTGCAATTCAATTTAGCTCATGTGACAAACATTTATTAAGTATTTTTTTCATGCAAGGTACTGCAGTAGGTATTCAGGCTACAAAGTCTAAAATTAAATAATTCCTGATGTCTGAGAGCTTACAAATTCTTTTGAGAGTATATGATGTGGACAGATAAAGATAATGAAATGAAGGGAGTGGTAGTGTTAAAAGTAAGATTAGACAGTAATCTAGGAATATCTGAGAAGGGAGACAGCATTAAGAACTAGAAGGGGTTTGGAGAAGCTCAATAGTAGGTGATGCACCTGAGATGAGTGAATAGAGGTTCTTAAATCTGTGAACTTTAAAAAAAATAACATCTTGGTAACTATTTCAGTAAAATTAGCTTCTTTTATAATAGCATATATTTTACTTTATTCATTAATTTTTTTCTGAGGAGGGGTCTAAGAGCTTCCTCAGACTGCCAAAAGAGTCTTTAACACACACACACACACACACACACACACACACACACACACATACACACACACAAAGAAGGTTTAAAAATTCTGACCTTCAAGGAATATAGGAAATCTAAAATGCAGAAATGAGATGGGAATGTGTTCCAAGCATGAGGGACAACTTGGCTGAGTACTGGAGGCAGGAGATGGCAAGCTGAATTTGTCTGGAACATAGAGGGAATGAATGAGGTTTAGGGACAGGAGACAGTAGAATTGTCATTTCATTGATAGAGAGAGCTCCTAAGTGAGAAAACTCCCTTCATCAGTGCTCTGTAACCTAGAGAGTTCCCTGGTGCACTAAGTGACTTGTTCAGGCTCTCAGAGCCAGTATATGTTAGAGGCTGAACCTGAAGACAAAGGGTATCAGTGTAATTAAGGAATAAGAAGCAAAGATGAAAAATATGACAGATAAAACTGACAATACTTGACAAGGGATTGGTCTGGGAGTGGAGAAGGGGAAGAAAGACTCAAAGATGACTAGAGTTTAAGCTTTACTTATTGGGCATAAGGCAGTGCCCTTCACGGAAACATGGGAGTTTGCAGGGGGTTCAGGTTTAGGGAGAATAATGAAGAATTTAATCATGGATGGACACAGGGAAGTAACACAGGAACATCCGAGAGCGGATACATTTCCCATGAGGTTCTGGGCTTCAGAGACGAGCCTGGTTACAATATTCAAAGCTTTGATTCCTGTGATCCTGGCTATCTTCAGGGAATTGTAGTTGCATCAGGAGCATGATGGAGATTGGAGAGATGAAACAGAATTGGATGGAGAGGACTGTCACAAAAGGCTTCCAGTGCTGGCTGCCTAGAGCAAACCAAAAGCTGAGAGAATAGATTTTCTGCTTTGACTAAATGGCAGACAATATGAGCAGAGACCAAGATGTTCCATGAGAAGAATTTCACAAACATTGGTCACCTATGCAAGAGATAATTTTCATATTCATCCTGTAAAAGAGCATGAATCTCAGAAGATGATGTTTTCCTCATTATTCTTTCAGAGATTAGAACCTAATTTCCAAAATATATGGGTTGAGAAATAATTTTATTAGTTTTTTTTTTCTCCTGTGGATTATATTATGGTGACAATCAACCAGTAAAACAAAGCAGAGCTTCTTAGATGAGATCTAGAATTACTCAGAAGAGTTCATTCTAACAAATCACACAGTAAAAAGCAAGTGGATGAAGAAGACTGGTGGACCATCCCAATGGGCTGTCTAGACTAAGAGAAGCAGTTGAATGAACAGCCCATTGAGATGGTCCACCAGTACATATATCTTGGTCAGACAGCAGATGGTTACATTGGTTTTATTTGTATAGAAACCTTTTAATTTAATATAACCAGAATTATTCATTTTACATTTTGTAATGTTCTTTATCACTTGTTTGGTCTTAAATTCCTTTCTTTTACGTAGATCTGACATATACTATTCTATATCCACCTAATTTATTTATGATTTTATTATTTATATTTAAGTCATTTACCCACTCTGAGTTAATCTTAGTATAGGGTGGAAGGTGCTGATCTAAGCCTAATTTCTTCCAAACTGTTTTCTAATTCTTCCAGCATCAGACTGCAGATGGGCAATGAATTGGTAGAGGAAAGTGGGCTGGACTGCATTTGGAAAAATTGCATAGTGCTATTAATGATACCAAGCTTCTTACTGAGACAAAAATGTCTATTTAAAAAAAAAAAACACACTAACATTCTTTTAGTGATGCTGGAGAACTGTGAGTTATGGAATACTATGGTCTCTAAAGAATTAAAATTGTAGTTTGCCCAAGGGCAATGGAGAAGCTCAAGGACAATATTACCAATAAATAACAATACATTGGAAGCAACAAAGGGTATCATCAGAGAGTTTCATGACCTTTAGAAAAGGAAGTGGCCTGGACATGTAGCCAATGTGAGCAAAAATCAACAGATGATTGATGTGTTGCACGGATATCTGGCTGCTGCTCAGTGTTGTGAGATGTAAAGGAAGATTCCCATCCATCCTGGATGAAATCCCTTTGGTGGATTTAAAGGAGATCACAGACAAGAGTCATGTAATGTGAGAAGGAATAATCAGTTGTTACCAATCCTACTGGAGGTATTACTTGCATCAATGAAATCCCAGATCTGTCAAACAGGTCTATTACTGATTATTTTAGGCCACACTAAATATACTTTAAAAATACATGTTCTGCAATGATACATGTAAAATTCAGTGGAATTGCCCCAGGAGAGGGGAGGGAAAAAACATGAATCATGGAAGCAAGAAAAAAATATTCTAGTTTAATTAATTAAATAAATAAAATTTTTAAAAAATTTAAAAATTAAAAAAAAATATGTTCTGGGACAGCTAAGTGGCTCAGTGGATGGAGAGTCAGGTGTGATCCTGACCAAGTCACTTAACTCCCATTGCCTAGCCCTTACTGTTCTTGTGTCTTGGAAACAATACACTGTATTAAGTGTAAGATGGAATGAAGGGTTTGAAAAAAAAAAAAGCTGTGTTCCAGGGGGCAGGTCCTGCTGTTCCCTCTAGACTCTGCTCTGGTGAGACCACATTCAGAATATTGTTTATAGCTCTGGGGATCATAGTTTAGGAAAGACACTGATAAGCTGGAGGACATCCAGAGAATGACAACCAGGAGAATGAAGGGCTTTGAGTTCCTGCCAGATGAGGATCTGTTGAAGAGCTTGAGGATTTTTATTCCAAAGAAAAGAACCCTGGGCAGGGAGATGTTAGTTACCCTCGAGGATCTGAAAGTTAAATATGTGAATGAGGGACTAGACTTGTTCTGTTTGGCACCAAAGAACAGAACCAGAAGCAACGGGAAGGATGTTTCCAAGAGGAAGATGTAGGCTTGATGTCAGGAAAAAATTTCTAAGGTTTTAGCTTTATCCCAAATGCTGTCTTAGACAGGAATGGCTCCCCCAATCCCGCAGCAATGGGATGATCCCATATTGGATCTGGTTTGGACTCCATGACTGCTAAATTAGAATTAGGCTCTTTTTTTTAAACCTTTCATTTCTGTTTTAGTAAAAACACTAAGACAGAGGAGGAATGGCAAGATCACATTGTTAGGAAGTATCTGGGGTCACATTTGAACCCAAGTCCTCCTAACTCTAAGCCTGATAATTTATCCACTGAGCCATCTCGATGCCCTCTAGTTAGCTTCTTAGAACTCTGTGATTCTTCTTAGAATTCTGTGATTCTTTAGTTTTGTATTATAAAGGGGATACTTTTTCAGGTATGATTAGACTAAATAGAAATGAATATGCCTGTTTTCCCATAGCCCCACCGACATTTGTTTTTCTGTATGCAAAATATTTTCTATTCCTTTGGTTATATTTGCCAAAGTGATGGGTGTGAGATTGAATCTCGAATGGCTTAGTTTGCATTTCTCTAATTATTAGTGATTCGGAGCATTTTTTTTCCCATTTGGCTGTAGATGCCTGGGCTTCTTCACTTGAAAAATACCTATTCATATCTTTAGAGTATTTATCAAATTGGAGGAAATTGTTCTTATTCATATAAATTTGAATCCACTCCTTATATATCTTGGAAATGAGACCTTTATCAGAGAAATTCACAACAGTTACTGAGATCTCTTCCAAGAGTGAAATCCTGTGATTCAAGTATATGAAAAAATGCTCTAAATTGCTCTTGATAGAGAAATGCAAATTAAAACAACTGAGATATCACCTCATAACTATCAGATTGGCTAATATGACAGAAAAGGAAAACAAATGTTGAAGTGGATTTGGGAATATCGGGACACTAATGCACTGCTGGTGGAGTTGTGAACTGATCCAACCATTTTTAAAGAATCCTTATGTTCCATCTTAGAATTAATACTGTGTATTGATTCGAAGGCAAAAAAGCATTAAGGGCTAGGCAGTGGGGGTTAAGTGACTTGGCCAGGTCACACAGCTGGGAAGTATCTGGGGTCACATTTGAACCCAGGACTTCCTGTCTCTAGGCCTAGCTCTCAATCCACTGAGCCACCCAGCTGTACCCTGATTCAACCATTTTGGAAATAGATTTGTAATTATGCCCAAAGGCCTTTAAAAACTATGCATACTCTTTGACCCAGCAATACCACTACTAGGACTATATCCTGAAGAGATTTCTTTTTAAAAGGGAAAAGAACCCATTTGCACAAAAATATTTATAGCAGCTCTTTTTTATTGTGACAAAGATTTGAAAATTGAGGGGGTATCCATTGGGGAATGACTGAACAAGTTGTGGTACATGATTGTAATGGAATACTACTGTGCTATAAGAAATGATGAGAAGATTGATTTCAGAAGAACCTGGAAAGACCTACACGAACTGATGCAAAGTGAAGTGAGCAGAACCAGGAAATGGTAATATTAAATAAGGAATATTTATGAATGACTTAGCTATTCTGAGCAATACAGTAATCCAAAGTGATCCTCAGGATTCATGATAAAAAATGCCATCTGCCTCCAGAGAAAGATCTGAAGGAATCTGCATACAGACTAAGACATATTATATTTCACTTCATTTTTTTTGTTTGTTCAAGTTCTTTTTCGCAAAATGACTAATATGGAAAAATGTTTTACAGTATTACAACTGTAATATCTATACTAGATTGCTTGCCATCTCAAGGGGAGAGGGGAGGAAGGGAGGAAGGGTGAAAATTTGGCTTAAACTTAAAAAAAAAACCTAAAGGTTAAAAAATGTTTTCTTCATATAATTGAGGAACAAAATAAAAAATTATTATTATTTTTTAAAGCCTGCTTAGAGGCAGTTAGGTGGTTCAGTGGATGAAGAGTCAGCCAAACTGTGGAGACAGGAGGTCCAGGATTCAAATTTAACTTCAGACACTTCCAGATGCCCTCCTTACTGTTCTTCTGCCTTGGAACTGATACTTAGTATTGATTCTAAGATGGAAGTAAAGGCTTAAAAAAAAAAAGAGCCTCCTTAATATGAGTACTTCCTACTGTTGTAGGGAGACTAAGAATATTTGTAACAGGACATTATCTCCAGAAACTAGGAGGAAAAAACTTCCCTGTCTTCAAGGACAAAACCTCCATGAAAAACTTTGCTATAGAATGGTATCCCCATAAATCAAAGACAAAAATAAACGAATCCATGCTCTCATGGAACTTATATTATTCTTGGGGGGAGTGGAATGTATAGACAAGTAATCTGGTGCATACAGAAAATAAATGCAAAGCAATTACTAGGGAAAGACCTACAAGCTAACAACCTGGGATGAGGAGGGGGAGCAGAAAAGGAAAGTCTTCTGACCCTTCGGCTGGGAAGCTGGGGATTCCAAAGGGTAGAGAAAAGGAAGGAAGAACATTTCAGAAGAGGCAAACAACTCCTTACCTGAAGTCATGTTTTTACTTTTTCTGTGTATGTGTTGTATTTCCCCAACCCATCCATGTGAGGCAGCTAGATGACACAGACCATAGAATGTATGACCTGGAATCAGGAAGATCTGAGTTCAAAAGCAACCTCAGGCACTTTTATTAGCTGTGTGACTCTAGGCAAGTCACATCTACTACTTCTTCTGCTTTAGTATCCGCAGGACCCTTGGGCAAGTCACTTAACTCTGCCTCAGTTTCCTCATCTATAAAATGAGCTGGAGAAGGAAATGGCAAACCACTCCAGTATCTGCCAAGAAAACCCCAAATGGGATCAGGACTGAAAAGACTAAACAGCAACATCTTAATCACAGTAAGGACCCACTTGGAAGTGCCCCTTTAGAGATTATAAAACTCTTTCATATTGATGTCCTCATAATAATCCTGGGAGAAGCTAGAAGGCATGGGATGGCTTTAAAGCAGCAGAGGTTTGAGTTAGACATGAGCAATAACCTCTTGTATGGAATATAGAATGAATGGGAGACAGCATAGTACAGTGGGAAGAGAGATGGGCTTGGAGTCAGAGAACCTGGGTTCTACTTGGTTCTGTCACTGGACTATCTAGGGCAAATTGCTTAATCACTGAGCCTGTTTCTTCATGTGTAAAGTGAAAGGGCTGGAATTAAATGGTTGCAGAGGCCCCTTCCAGCATTAGATTTAAGAGTTTCTGATCAGATTTTCATCAAGGAAAATGTGGAGAGAATGTTTTGCCAAGGAAGATTTTGGAGTCTCCCTTTCTAGAGATTTTAAAGAAGAGATAACATTTTAGATGTTTTGGGGGCCACCCAGAGGCAGGGCCACAGGGTAGGAATACAGAATCACAGCATTTCAGAGCTGGAAGAGACCTTTGAGATCATTCTAGCACAAACCCCTTATCTGGCAGAGGACAAAGCTTTGGCCTGTAATGGGGAAAGGAATTATCCAAGATATCCAACAAGGAAGCAGCAGAACCAGAATTTGAAACCAGATTCTCTTACTCACTCTAAATCCATCACGTTTTGCTTTAAAGTCCATTCATTAAGAATTATGTTCTATTTTTGAAGAGCAAGGAATGACAGGGACATTTCATACTTGGGCAGATCATAGTTATTCAGCCACCTACACTACCAAAAATGGCAATAAATTTTTATGACTTAGAGTTTACCCCTAAGGATTGCTGTTGGAGTTATAACAATGGTATGAAAGGAAACAAATACTTATAATAATAGTTGACATTTATATTGAGTTGTTGATTGACTTAGAGTTTGCAAACCTACATTATTTTTTTTATTGACATAAATATCCTGTAGAAGTATCATTACTAGCCCCATTTTACAGATGAAGAAACTGAGGCTCAGAGAGGTTAAGTGACTTGTCCAGAGTCACCAAATAAGCTTCAGGGATGGAATTCAAACTAAGAAGAAACTGATAATCTATTCCACAAAGTATAAGAAAGTATGAAAGCAGTGTGTTTTGTCACAACTGAAACACTGTAATGACTAACCTATCACCACCAAAGTCAACTGCTGACCAGCTATTACTGATGGGCAATGAAGTCCCAGAGCAATCTGGTTTATAACCCATTGCTAAAGCCATATCAAGGGGAGCAATTTCCCTGAAGAAGGAGCTAACTATCCTTGTTACCACTAAAACCAAGTACCAACCACCTGCTACCTCTAGGCTTGCAACCTACCTGAAGCAGTACAGCATACTGATGGGGATGGGGAGGGGGAAAGGGTGGAGTGAGAGTAATATCCAAGTGGGTCAAATCATCTCTGCCATCTTTGATTATCACCTTTCTGCAGACTCTGGCATAGATTGTCTAGGACTCTGAGCCCAAGAGCCCCAAGAATAATAGTGTCTTCCCTCTAGACTCCCAAACCTGCTTCCAGCCCTCTCCCCTACAACCATCATCTAGGGAACTGCCCTTGTGGAGAAGGGGCTCAATGTCCCTACCACCCCTATTCCTATGACCTATCAATTATCACTGGCAAGTGGGTAAGCCCAAAGAGTCTATAGAATAGTGGCAACTCTCTGACTACTGGCCTTGTCTCTGCCTCCACCTCCATCTTCTAGGTAACCAACCCTTTTGTAGTTGTGATCTAGAATTGTATCTGCAGGTACTGCAGTCCCAGCTTTGTCAGCAAACACAGGTAATGAAAACCCTCTTTGCTGGAGAAAGTTCTTACCACCATAGTCCTTGGCACTGTCGATGGTTCAAGAACAGAAACAGATATGGTTTTATTAATGGAATGACACTAAAGAATATGACTTGACTATGCCCTATGTCCTTTTCATTTGAATTGAAGTTAAAGTTTCCTATGTTTGTTATCTCAGAAACTGTAGTACTTTTCCATTTGTAGTATCAGTGTTTAGCATGGGGTACTTTATCCATATTTAAGAGTTTAATAAGTGCTTTTCATTCATTCACCAATTCTTTCATTAGCCAACGAGGAACCATGAATATGGTGGATGATACTCATACAGATATGACATTGGAAGGGGATTCTTTATATAAAAGATATAGGATGGGGGCAGATGAGTGGCTCAGTGGAGTGAAAGCCAATTTTAGAGATGAGAGATTCCAGGTTCAAATCTGACCTCAGATATGTCCTAGCTGTGTGACCCTGGGTAAGTCATTTGACTGCCATTACCTGGTCCTTACCACTCTTCTGCCTTGGAATTAATACATAGCATTAATCTTGAGACAGAAGATAAGGGTTTTTAATTTTTTTTAAGTATGGGATAGAATGAGTTCAGACTTATAAGAACTGTTACAAAGTGAAGTGAACAAAACCAGGAGAACGGTATATACAGTAACAGAAATATTGTACTTTAGTGAAGGACTAAAATTGCTGGCAAAACAAGGTCCCAAGAAAACCCCAAATAACTCATGATATAAAATGTTATCCATAGCCAAAGAAGGAACTGTTGGAATCTGAGAGCAGATCAAAGCATGCCATCTTTCACTTTATTTCTTTCATGAGTTTTTATTGTATGTGTGATATGTTTCTTCTCTCACAACATGGATAATATGGAGATGCGTATTGCATGAAAGCACTATAAAGTATAACCTATATTATGTTATTTGCCACCTTGGGGATGGGGGTGGTAGAGAGGGAGGGAGAGAATATGAATCAAAAAATGTCAGAAAACAATTGTAAAAAATTGTTGTTACATGTAATTTAAAAAAAATAAAAGAAAGTTAAAAAAGTGTCCCTTACATCTTCTGATATAGATATAAATATAGCCCTTAAAAACTGCCTCTAATCTATCTTTCTAGACAATCTAAAGGATAGACAAAAATGAGAGCAAGACAACACTGTAAATTAAAAGGGTATGTTTAAGTACATTTGAGGGACCAGAGGAAGAATACATAGCAGAAAGCATTTGGAAAAAGATCAAAAGAGGCAGAAATGCAAGGGATAGTGTCGTCAGAGTATACTACAAACCACCTGGACAGAAAGAAGAAATAGATAAGGATTTTAGGAAACAGAACAGTTGGCTTTACTGTCCTGTAGAATTCTCAAGGGAAATTGTATGTTTTCTATAGAACATGGAATGATTGCTGTCTTGCACTGTATGAAAGAAAAGAACTGAACTCTGAAGGTTAATATATCCTACATATTACCATCTTGAACTTTTAAAAACAATGTGTTAGAAATGATCCTGACATTAGTCATACAATAGCTTATGAATTCCTTAAACGTTTAATACATATGATTTAAATGTAAAAGGCAAATGGAAAATGTATATTTTGATGAGCTAGGGAGTTATTTTTTGAAAGTCGTTTCAGCCCAGCTAAACTGCTGAATGCACTGAAACTTTAGAATGTAATCCATGTTACTTTTCTGTGTAGGCTTTTATCAGAAATCTTCATCAGTTCAGGGTGGGGGAAGGAGAGAGGAGGGACATCTTGGTTTCATTCTTGAGGGATGTCCAAAAATAGATTTTTTTTTCTTCTCCAGAAGCTGATTCTATTTTCTAAATTTGGTTAAAGGAGAGTTTTAAAGTGAATAACAGTGCTTCTATTTCATATATATATATATATACATAAATATATATATATATAAACAACAAAGAATACCAGAAATTAACAGGAAGAAGTTAAGCTAGAAGTCCTTCCCAGCTCTGACATTCTATGGTGAGTGCTGGATTCTGCAACTGAAAAAGAGAATTCTACTCCTAACCAAAACACACACACACACACACACACACACACACACACAGAGGGGCATTTTTTCTTACTCTGGATAAACTGAAACTCTTACTTTTAGTTCAGGAAAATAATAATAATAATAATGACAATAATAACAATAACAATAGGTAATATTTATATAACATTTACTCTTATTCTTACAACAACCCTGGGAAGTAGATGCTGTTATTCTTCCCATTTTATAGATGAAGAAACTGAGGCAAGGAAGGGGTTAAGTAGTTTGTCCAATTGTACAGCTGGTAAGTGTTTAAAGTAGGATTTGAACTCAGATCTTCCTGATTCCAAATCCAGCACTCAACCTATCTGCCTAGTGCACTGATGATAGGGGTGGGGATGGGTGGGAAGGGAGGCATAACTTCCAAATCCCACTATAATACTAAGGGTAGAAAGGAGAGAAGCTAAGAAACTTGGAACTGAAGTTTTTTGGTTGTTTTTTTGGTTGTTGTTCACCTACTTCCTTTTGGCCCCAAGTCCATTCTGTGAATAAGAGAAACAAAATCTTAGATGAGGAAAGAGGAAAAAGATTTGCATTTGCATGTTTCCAAACACTCATGGGAAAATCACTGGGCCATTTTCTAAATACTAGCCCAAAGTATGAAAGTCCTTAAATATTAAGACTAAGAGTAGGGGGCAGCTGGGTAGCTCAGTGGATTGAGAGCCAGGCCTAAAGACTGGAGGTCTTAGTTTCAAATGTGCCCTTGGACACTTCCCAGCTGTGTGACCCTGTGCAAGTCACTTGACCCCCATTGCCTAGCCCTTACCACTCTTCTGCCTTGGAGCCAATGCACAGTATTGATTCCAAGACGGAAGGTAAGGGTTAAAAAAAAAAGGACTAAGAGTAAAATGAAAACTAGAGAGGCATAACTGTAGGTTTTCAAGTAAGCAAAGTAACATGAAGAATTGAGTATTTAAGGAAGATAAATCTGGCAGCCATATGTCAAATGGACTAGAGAGGGCATGGAGAAGAAGGGATGGATCTATGAGACATCTCAAAGGAAGCTTCAGTGAAACTGGATTAGCTGGGTACAAGAGATGAAAGTGAGGCCCTGGCCAACAATGTCTTTAAGGCTTCAGGTCGTGTGTGTGTGTGTGTGTGTGTGTGTGTGTGTGTGTGTGTGTGTGTGTGTGTGTGTGTGTGTGATTATACTGAGACCAAAAGAAGACTAGTCTAGCCCTCTCCGACAAGGAAACTTTTTTCCCTCTTTCTTTTCTTTTTTTCCCCATGCCTCTTACCTCCTAAAATGGGTGAGAGGTGTTGGGCTGTGCTTTTCCACAGTTGGGAAAGTTTGCCTCCAAGGAGAAAGGAGGTTTATTGCACAGGTGCAGGGACAACCCTTGCTCTTGCCCTCCAGTGCCTCTGCTACCTTGTTGGAAGGGAGAGAGGAGAGGTTGTGGGGGTCAAAGAGAAGATTACCCACACAGGGACAAAATGAGATGATCAACAGGACTTTGAGGTGTCCAAGAAAGGGCATGTCAGAGCAGGATAAAGGGGAAGAGGAATGAGATCCAGGTAGGGTGACGGTTATGCCCTTAGTCCTGCCGGTGGTAATCAATGTGAATCTGAGCAACCATATCCAAGGTTCACTCATTCAGTCAATAAATATTAACTAAGCTCCTACTGCGTATAAGGCACTGTGCTAGAAGTTGGAAATAGAAGATGAAACAAAAAAAATCTCTATTCTCAAGGAACACAAGGAATTCATTTTATGGAATGAAATAATGTGAACGCAAACACATATAGCATATAATACAAAATGCAGGGAGAGCATTACTACAAAGTAATTTGAAGGCACTAGCAAAACTTAGGGGAATCAGGACAGGATCTTGTGGGAGGTGGTACTTATGCTTAGCTTGAAAGGAAACTAGGAATTCTAAGAGGCAAAAGTAAGACTGAAGAGGATTCCAGGCAAGGGGAAGAGCCTGTGAGAGGCATCCAGCCAGGAGATGAAATATTGTGGAGGAGGCACCAAAAGCTGGCTGCAACAGCAGAGGGCATGAAGAGGAGTAATATATAAATGAGCCTGGAAAGGTACACTGGAGCCAGACTGTGGAAGGCCTTAAATGATTGCCTAAAGGGTCTGTATTTTATCCCAGAGGCAGCAGGGAGCCACTGGAACTTTTTGAGCAAGGTATAGATGGCTTAACTCCAGGGGCTATTCCAGGGACAACTCCAGCTATCTGGAGAGATAGTAAGTCCTGATTCAATGATTCTCCTAAGGGTCATTCCTCCTTTTTTCTTTCTCTTTATACCCTTACCTTCCATTGTAGAATCAATACTGTATATTGGTTCCAAGACAGAAGAGCATTAAAAGCTAGGCAATGGGGGTTAAAGGACTTGCCCAGGGCCACATAGACAGGAAGTACCTAAGGCCACATCTGAACCCAGGAAGGCTAGGCTTTGCTCTCACCCAAACTTGTCAATGTGCTTCCTAAGCAGGGGCACCCAGAACTGAACCCAATCCTCTAAGAGTGCCTGATCAGAGTAAATGGGGCCTCTCACCTGGCCCTGGATGCTGTGCTACCTAGCTGGCCCAGGAGTCATTCCTACTTGAAACCCATCATTTGCAAACTAATTACTTCTGTGCTGCCATTGCCATTAGTGGAACCAGATTTTAACTACATGGTACCCAAATAATGGAAAAAGGACCACAGGGGTATGTGCCTATAACAGTCAATTGATCCACAAACATTTATTAAATGCCTGATGTATACCAAGCACTATTGCTAGGTGCCAAGAACACAAAGACAAAAAACAAAGAGTTTCTCCCTTCACGGATCTTATGGTCCATTCAGGGTTTGGTTTTGGATCTGTTAAGTTTGAGACGCTGAAGCAGCTATAGATATTAAAGGGAGGGGGCAATTAGGTGGCTCAAGCCAGGTCTAGAGATAAGAGGTCCTGGGTTCAAATGTGACCTCAGACATCTCCTGACTGCATGACCTTATGCAACTCACTTAATCCCCATTGCTTACCCCTTTCCAGTTTTCTGCCTTGGAACTGATGCACAGTATGGATTTTAAAACCGAAGGTAAGAGATTAAAAAAATCAAAACATGAAAAGGATAGAGTATTCAGCAAGCCTGAGAATAGGATAGAAAAATCACTTCCAGAGCATAATTTGAGGCAAAACTTTACAGCTACACCCCTGTGAACTTGGTGTGAATGACTAAACACATGTGCAATAGCCACTGGACAGGCATGAACAGTCTAAAAGGAGATTCAGCTGCTTCGGATTGCAGGGCAGCAAGGAGGAACCCAGGACCCAAGCACCCAGACCAACCCTAGAGTGGAAAGTATTTGAAGAAGAAACTCGGCACTAAATCTGAGCTATTTTTCCCGCTGGAGAGGAAGGCAGAGCATGCCCTGGGAACTCTGCGTACAATTCGCCTCCATGACTCCTGATGACTCCAAGAATCTTTTTGAAGAAAGAGCAGTTGTGGTTGTCTTTTCTGAGACAGAAGACTTAAGGACTGACCTGAAAGAGCTGTTAAAGTCTTCGAATCATACCAGAGTAATAGTATGAAAGAAGACTGGGAAAACTGGAATGCGTGTGACATCGGAGATGTAAAGGGATAAGTCAATGGAGATCAAGACGCCATGCTATGAGGGGAAGATTGGGGAGGGGGGCTCCCCAGCAGGGAGGCTGTCTGCCCGACAATCAACGGTTCTAAGTGTTAGATCTTTGCTGTGGTTACTACCAGTTCCTCATGAAGATGAGGAGAAGACTGCCTTCATTTGGTCAGCATGTGCCTATTAGCACAAGGACTTTCTCTGGCAATGACTACTTTTTGAGGCAAAGGAAAAAAGTGATAGAGTAGCGAGTGATATGAGCTACTAAGAAGTTCTGACCAGAACAACTAGGTGGCTCAATGGATAAAGACCTGGGGTTGGGAGCACTTGAGTTCAAATCTGTCCCCTGATACTTCCTAGCTGTGTGACCCTGGGCAAGTCATTTGACTCCAACTGCCTAGCCCTTGCTGCATTTCTTAGTATTGCTTCTAAGATAGAAGGTAAGAGTTAAAAAAAAACTTACTTAAATGACCTCTTGGATGTTTGGGAAGACATTACGAGGATGAGAGGAAAGAGAGGGATCTCACCAACCATAGGTGGTCATTCAGCTTTTGCCTGTCTTCTCCATGAGGGAAAACCATGGGGGACTCCTTATTTATAAAATGAGAAACCAGATGAGCTCTAAGGCCCCTTCCAGTTTTAAATATGTGATCCCATCATCTCCTGAGGCAGTCCATTCCATTTTGGGATAGCCTTCATTATTAGGAAATTTTTCTTTTCTTTCAAAATCCTTACTTTTTGTCTTTGGAACAACTCTAAGACTTAAAAGGGTAAGGGCTGGGTAACTGAGGTTAATTGACTTGCCTCAGGTCACACAACTAGGGGATATCTGAGACCAGATTTGAACCCCGTCCTACCAACTCCAGGTTTGGTTCTCTATCCACTGGGCACCTAGCTGCCCCTAGGAAATTTTTCTTTACATCAAGCCTTTGTAACTTTAGTCCTCTGGAGCCAAGCAGAAGAAAGTCTGATGCCTCTTTCAGGTGATTGTCCCCCAGGCACTTGAAGACAGTTAGCTTGGTCTCCCTAAGCCTTCTCTTCTTTAATCTTAACTTCCTTTGCAATCATCATAGGGCACAATGACCAGGTAACCAGCCTCTTCATCATCCTGGTCACCTACTTTCACCTGGACATTCCCAAATCTGTCAATGTGCTTCCATAAATAGGAGCTCCCAGAACTGAACCCAATCCTCTAAGAGTGTCTGATTAGAGTAAATGGGGCCCCTCACCTGGTCCTGGATGTTTTGCCTCCTAAAATGAATTGTGAGACTGCCTTAGCTTTTTAAAAAATTGTTATTTATTCAATTTAGAATATTTTTCCATGGTTACAGGAATCATGTTCTTTCCCTCCCTTCCTCCCTCCCCCCTTCCACAGCCAGTGAGAAATTCCACTGGGCTTTACATGTGTCATTGATCAAGACCCATTTCCATATCATTAATATTTGCAATAGAGTGATCATTTCGAGTCTACATCCCCAATCAGATCCCCATCAACCCATGTGATCAAAGAATGTTCTGCCTTAGCTTTGGATTCCAGTAGTGCTTGCAGTCCAGTAAAAACTCCAGATCTTTTTCTG
This sequence comes from Monodelphis domestica, assembly GCF_027887165.1. NCBI lineage: Eukaryota > Metazoa > Chordata > Mammalia > Didelphimorphia > Didelphidae > Monodelphis > Monodelphis domestica. The sequence continues at coordinate 283,972,065 of NC_077228.1, forward strand.
AAGAACTACAATCTAGCCATACTTCCCCCATCTTGAATTAGTGGGATAAATGTATTGAACCACACTATAGGGATACCTCATTTTATTGTGCTTTGCTTTCCTGCACTTCACAGATCTTTGGGAGTTCTGTGCTCACATTGTATCTCTGGGTCACTTTTCATAATTCTCATAATATTTTGACCTTTTCATTATGATTATATCTAGGATAGTGATCTTTGATGTTAGTACTGTACTTGTTTGGGGGCACCACGAGCAGCACACATATAAGACGAAAATTTTAATTAATAGATGTGTATGCGTTTGGATTGATCCGCCAACGGCCATTCCTCCATCTCTCTCCCTCTCCTCAGACCTCCCAATTTCCCGAGACCCAACAATATTGAAGAATATGACACACATTTAGCACTTCTGCCTTGCAACCAATACTTAGTATCAGTTCTGAGACAGGGTGATAAAGCTGACAAATTGACCTCAACATTTTTGTTATACTATGGGTAAAATGCTATCAAACAGCATTGAATGCTATGGAGAAATCTCTCATTAATGGAACTGCCGACCAATGCAGGAAATTTCATTGTTGCCTTATTTTAAGAAATTGCCTAATACACATGTAAAACCCAGTAGAATTGCATGTCGGCTATGGGAGGGGTGGAGGAGGAGAGGGAAAGAACATGATTCTTGTAACCAAAGGAAAATATTCTAAATTAAATAATTAAATAAAAATTTTAAAAAAGTAAAAAGAACCCATTAATCTAAAAAAAGAAAAAAGAAAATTAAAAAAAATTGCCTAAGCCACCCCGGCCTGATCAGTCAGCAGCCATCTGCATCAAGGTAAGACCCTTCACCAGCAAAAGATTACAGCTCACTGAAGGTCGGATGATGGATGGTTAGCATTTTTAGCACTAGAGTGAGTATTCTTTTAAAAATGTTTTAAACCCTTGCTTTCTGACTTAGAATTGATACTAAGTATTGGTTGCAAGGCAGAAGAGTGGTAAGAGCTAGGTGATGGGGGTTAAGTGACTTGTCCAGAGTGTGTTAAGTCATATTTGAACCCAGTTCTTCCCATCTCCAGGCCTGGCTCTCTATCCATTGAGCCACCTAACTGCCCCTCAATAAAGCAATTTTTTAAACCCTCAACTTCTGTCTTGGGATCAATATTGTGTATTGTAAAGAAGAGGAGTAAGGGCTAGGCAAAGGGGATTAAGTGACTTGACCAGGGTCACTCTACTAGGAAGAGTCTGAGCCCAGTTTGGAACCCAAGACCATCTCTCTGTAGGCCTAGCTCTCAATCCACTGAGCCACCTGGCTACCACCTCAATAAAGTATTCTTGAATTAAGGTATATATGTAGCTTTTAGACATGGTAATAGTACACACTTAGATTACAATATGGGGGCAGCTGGGTGGCTCAGTGGATGGAGAGCCAGGCCTAGAGACAGGAGGTCCTAGGTTCAAATCTGGCCTCAGACACTTCCCAGCTGTGTGACCCTGGACAAGTCACTTAACCCCCATTGCCTAGCCCTTACCACTCTTCTGCCTTGGAGCCAATACACAGTATTGATTCCAAGACAAAGTAAGGGTTTAAAAAAAAAAGATTATAGTATAGTGTAAACATAACTTTTAGATGTACTGGGGGAAAAAATCAGTTCACTCGCCTCCTTGCAATATTTGCTTTATGGGGGTGGTCTGGACTGAATCCGCAATATCTCTGAGGTATACCTGTAGAAGACGTTACATTCATCCTTTATTAAGCTTCAGCTTCTTTGATTGAGCCTCTGCTCTAGCCTGGGAAGATCTTTTTGCACTGCAAGTTTTAGGCAGGAGCCTGTGGTCTAAAACGGTTCATTGACAAGTGTCACTTTTACTCAGCATCTTTTTACCATGTGGGTCACATAGGACGGCAACGGGCTCCTCGTGCGTGCAGAAGCACTTTAGTACGGAGCCACACCCAGACTCGAAATGTAAGGCTGAGGACATTTCCAAGCTCTAGCAGTTACTCATGGAGATTAGTAGAAGAAAAACACTTTCAGCAAAACCACTCGATGGTTTCCCCCTGATCGTAGCTCGGATACCTGGTCTGAAGAAACCTCAAGCAAAAGGGGAGAAGTTCCAAAATGGTGCCCCGGACAAGGGGAAGGACAGACTTGATCCTTTGGTAACTTCTGGACATCAAAGGAATGAGACCATCTTGCATATGTGTCATTGCAAGCTTTGGGTTATACACTGGTGTCTGCCTGGATGATCTGGGAATGGTTTTGTACAAAGAAAATGAAAGCTGCAAAAAGTCTAACACATGCTCCCCTTCTGGGAAGTATGGAGAAGGGGAGCTCACTGACATTGAAATCTGCTATCTTTTTTTTTTTACAAATTGGAATTCAAAGCCCTAAAATGAGCCATGATTGAAAGGTTTCCAGATTATATAATTTAAGTATGGATAGAAAACAACTCAAAGTCATAGACATCTTTTTTTTTTAAACTCTTACTTTCTATCTTAGAATCAATGCTATGTATTAGTTCCAAGGTAGAAGAGACATAAGGGCTAGGTAATTGGAGCTAAGTGACTTACCCAGGGTCACACATTTAAAAAAAACTCTTATCCTCTGTCTTACAATCAATACTAAATATTGGATCTAAGACAGAACAGCAGTAAGGACAAGGCAATTGGGGTTAAGTGACTTGCCCAGGGACACATATCTAGGAAATGCTTGAGGCCAAATTTGAACTCAAGATTTCCCTTCTTTAGGCCTGGTTCTCTATCCACGGAGTCACCTAGCTGTCCCTTGTCCTAGATATCTTGATGAATGCCAAGTACATAGGATCATAGATTTAGAGCTGAAATGAATCTTAAAGATCATTTAGTCTATTCTCCTCAATTTACATGTGAGGAAATTGAGGCTCAGAGGCTCGGACTTCCTAGAAAAATAAGTGTTTGAACTCAAGACCTTGAATGCCAATCTAGCACTCAGTTTACTACATATTACATCAGTGAGAGACAGATGCCTGCCAGAGCCAATTATGAGTTCAGACTTCTATGTGGGCCAAGCAGAAGACATATGTATGTAGATGTCCCATCCCATAAGCCTTACACATCTGTGATAACAATGGTGACTTCTAAGGGTTTGAAGATGAGCCTAGTACAGTGATGGTGAACCTTTTAGAGGCAGATTACCTGCCCCCAACCCCCCAGACTAAGTGCTGTGCCTGCCCCTCCCCCTACCAAGTGCCCTTCCCTGCCTTAACCCACACCAGAGGAAGTCCTTCCATTTGGCTGCTAGGCAGAGGGGTGTGGGATGTGAAAAAGTCTCATTAGGCATGGTGGAGAGTGGGAAGGGAATAGCTCTGCCTGAGTCCCTCTGCCTTTCTAGTAATGAACTGGGGGTTGGGGAGGGGAGAGTGGCTGAGTGCCCACAGAGAGCACTCTATGTGTCATCTTTGGGACTTGTGCCATAGGTTCGCCATCACTGGTCTAGGCTCAGAAACAGCTAAATTAAAATCTGGTCTCAGACACTTAATAGCTGTGTGATCTTGAACAAGCCACTTGACTTCACTGTGTTTCAGATTCCTCATCTATGAACTGGGGATGAAATAATAACATCTAGAAAAGTGCAGAACCAGGAGAACATTATACACAGAGACTGATACACTGTGGCACAATCGAATATAATGAACTTCTCTACTAGTAGCAATGCAATGATCCAGAACTATTCAGAGGGACTTATGAAAAAGAACACTATCCAATCCAGAGAAAGAACTGTGGGGGTAGAAAACCAGAAGAAAAACAACTGCTTGATCAAATGGGTTGATGGGGATATGATTGGGGATGTTGACTTTAAACAATCACTCTAATACAAATATTAATAATATGGAAATAGTCTTTGAACAATGATACATGTAAAACTCAAATGGAATTGTTCATTGATTCCAGGAGTGGAGAGGTAGAAGGGGAAGGAAAGAACATGAATTATGTAACCATGGAAAAACATTCTAAATTAATTAATTAAATAAAAAATAAAAAATAACAATAATAACATCTACCTAGTGAGAATCAAATAAGAATAACTGCAAAGCACTTAGCACAGTGCCTGGCACATAGTAGGCATCATTACATACATGCTTATTTCCTCTCTCCCCTACTTGGGACTCAAAGGGATCAGGGTCTCCAATCCAGGAAAATTCAATAGAGAGAGAGCATGAGTCTTCTCCCAGAAAAGATATCATTGTGGAAGTATAACCTTGAACAGAACCTCCATAAAAGAAATGACTAGGGTTGACTAGTGGCACACTCAAGGGTAGTATAAAGGCATAAAAGTAGAATAATAGCTCTTTTTCCAATAGATAAGTAGCCAAAGGATACAAACAAACAGTTCTTAAAAGAATCACAAACCATTAACAACCAAAGGAAAGAATGATCACAAATAACAGCAGCAATAAATGCAAATTAGTAAAGATGACAAAAGATAGGAATAGTCAAAGTTGAAAAAGCTGTGGAAAGAAAAGCACAGTTATGTTTGTGGAGCTGAGTACTGGTCCCACCATTCTAGAAAGCACTAGAACTCTACCCCAAAAGTTACCAAGCTGTGCTTACCCTTTTAAACTGGAGATTTGAACCCCAGACTTCAATACCCAGAAGTCCTTGGTATTTCCCAGAATTCCTCACCTGAGTATCCACCTGGGTGAAATCACAATTAGTATTTAACTGGCAGTAATGCCTCCCATGCCTTCCATGGGCCATTGCAATGATGTAGTAAGTAAGCTTTGAATGGGTTAATCAGCCCTGGAACAAACGTGGTTATTATTTTGTATCCTTGATTCTAATAATCCTTAATAAACCTCATAAAATATAATATTTTTATTACTAGAGATAGAATTTAATTTTTACACCCTTTGACCCAGGAATTCCACTTTTAGACATATATCCTGAGGAAGGTCAATGATAAAAGAGAAGCTCCCTATATACCAAAATATTTTATTGTAAAGTATCTATCTTCCCTTTTTTAAAAATTATTTGATGTAGAAGATGGCTAGCAGGGGAAGGGGAGGGCTACCATGAGAAGTATAGGTGATACCAGGGGCAGCTGGGTGGCTTGGTGGATTGAGAGCAAGGTCCAGAAACAGGAGGTCCTGGGTTCAAATTTGGTCTCACTGCCTAGCCCTTTCTACTCTTCTTTCTTAGAACCAATACATAGTATTGATTCTAAGATGGAAGGTAAGGGTTTAAAAAAAAGTCTAGGTGATATCAAATTTAAATATATCAATAAGTTGTATTAAAAAGAATAGACTATAGTGTTTCATTTTTATTGTGATATCCCTAGTACATAGCTTAGTACCAAGCAAATTGTCGTTACTTACTAAATGTTTGTTGAATTGAATAAATATAGATTATTTCTGCTCACCAAAAGGAAGGGACATAAACATAGAGAATTGAGTCTGGCTTGCTTGAAGGCAAACTATCCTAATAGGAGGGATGGTAAGTCAATCAGTAAACATTTATTGAACACCTACTAAGTGGTAGGGATACAAAGAAAGGTAAAAGACAGTTCTAGTTTTCAAGAGCTCACAGTCTAGTGGGGGAAATTGTAACTGCTTAAAAGAGTATTATATTAAGTAAATGGAATATTAAATCATGCAAGACCCCATGCAAGGTCTCAGAAGGAAATTAGTGCTATCCAAATCTACTACTCAATAACGATAGAAGTTCTCCATGATGATCTGGAATATTTATATCCAGAGAAAACTCTGTAACTGGTACAGAAGAGAATGAATTAGCCCAGAGTAACAGTGAATATTCAATAAAAGTGTGAGCTTTCCAGTAAATGGATTCAGAGGGACCCGGCTACCTACTAAAGCAACTTACATGGGGAGCACAACCAGTGACAGACTTATAGATACTTGGATTGACTTCTTGTCTTTGGAGGGGGATCAGGAAGGCATGGACATCTTGGAAATGGTTGGTTGTTGCTATACCTGACAGAGATAATTCCTTGAAATATAGTGCCTTTGTGGTAGCCACACTGATAGGAGGAGAGAAATATTTCTGGCTTTGCTGGCCAGGAATTAATGCAATAAGGACTGAGACTTTGAGAACAAGTTGCTCACAGGAAGTGTTTGATCTGGTAGGAATTAAGGAATCTAGAACCATTCTTTTTTTTTTAACCCTTACCTTCTGTCTTAGAGTCAATACTGTGTATTGGTTCCAAGGCAAAAGAGCAATAAGCGCTAGGCAATGGGGATTAAGTGACTTGCCCAGGGTTACACAACTAGGAAGTATCTGAGGCCACATTTGAACCCAGGACCTCCCATCTCTAAGCCTGACTCTCAATCCACTGAGCTACCCAGCTGTCCCCTAAAACCATTCTTAAGGATATCATCAGCCAGAATGCTTTCTGGGAACACCCAATAAACATGTGATATCTCTGCCACATGCCTATAATAGCAGCACAAATATGTCACAGGATTTATTCTGTAGTCATTGATGTTTATACTAAAATCTTGATTATTCACTGACCTGTGCTTTGGAGCATCGCCTAAGCTTTTGAAGATCTTTCTATTGATAGTCAATATATCACAAGACTGAGATAAGAGAAAAGTTATAAGAAGCATATCACCTCATTATGGATAACAGGGTCATAGATCTAGAGATTGAAAATAATTTAGAGGTAATCTGGTTCAACCAGTTCATTTTATGGATAAGGAAATGGAGACCCAGAGAGTTAAGTGACTTGCCCAAAGTCATACAGGTATTAAATGGACAAGCTGGGTTCTGAAGCTGGGCAAAAATTAGGTAGGAAAATTCATGACAAATGTAGGGGAAATAGAGGAAGTTGTTAAACCCATTTTGCCCAACTAAATATCAACAAAACTGATAAATGAAATGGATGAATATTTGTAGAAACATAAAATAGCCAGATTAAAGACATTAGAAAAACAGAACTTGAATGTGATATAAGAATCTTGGAAAAAGAAATAGAATAGAATAAGTCATAAATTACCTCAAATTCTCTGATACCAAATCTATGGCTTCTACAATGAAGAGTCTATCAATAAGCAAATAAGCATTTCCCCCCAATAATATCTTATTGCATTTTCCCCAATTACATGTAAGAATAATTAATATTTGATTTCCAACATTTTGCCATCCAAATTCTCCTCCTCTCTCCCTTTCCTTGACCTGCCCCAAGATGGCAAGTAATCTGATACATGTGCTATCATTCAAAACACATTTCCTTATCCATCATGTGAAAAAAGATATATATCAAACATACAAGAAAAAACTCAAGAAGGAAATCGTGAAATATGATATGCTTTGATCTGTTTTCAGATTCCATCAGTCCTTTCTATAGAGGTAGATAGCCTTTTCTAACCTGAGTTCCTTGGAGTTGTCTTGGATCCCTGCTCAATAAGTAATTGTTTTTTTTTTTTTTGAAACCCTTACCTTCTGTCTTGGAGTCAATACTGTGTATTGGCTCCAAGGCAGAAGAGTGGTAAGGGCAGGCAATGGGGGTCAAGTGACTTGCCCAGGGTCACACAGCTGGGAAGTGTCTGAGGCCAGATTTGAACCTAGGACCTCCCGTCTCTAGGGCTAGCTCTCAATCCACTGAGCTACCCAGCTGCCCCCTCAATAAGTAATTGTTAAGCCCCAACTATGTATCAGGCACTATGCTAAGTTAGAAAGAAAGAAAGAAAGAAAGAAAGAAAGAAAGAAAGAAAGAAAGAAAGAAAGAAAGAAAGAAAGAAAGAAAGAAAGAAAGAAAGAAAGAAAGAAAGAAAGAAAGAAAGAAAGAAAGAAAGAAAGAAAGAAAGAAAGAAAGAAAGAAAGAAAGAAAGAAAGAAAGAAAGAAAGAAAGAAAGAAAGAAAGAAAGAAAGAAAGAAAGAAAGAAAGAAAGAAAGAAAGAGAAAGGAAGGAAGGGAGGAAGGGAGGAAGGGAGGAAGGGAGGAAGGAAGGAAGGGAGGAAGGGAGGAAGGAAGGGAAAGAAAGCCCTACCAAGACAATGTATTCTAGTCATTTGAAGCCCCCCCCCCCCTAGGGGAACTGTTTGGACCACCCAGTGGAAAAAGAGCCAAAGAATCTGGTCCAGCAAGGGCCCCATCAATGTGTTGTAGCCAGACAGCTGTCTCCAGAGGAGATCTAGTGTTGAGGTGGCATGAATCCAGATTCTGAGGAAGATAAGAAAAAATTTAGGTTTGTAGAAGGCCACCAGAGCTATACAATTCAACTACTATGATGGGAAAGAAGCTAAAAGGCTGCTATACTTCCATTGCCACTCTCTGGGGGACAGAAGACCATGGTGCCTACTCCCTAGAGTCAGACCTGCAATAAGAGATACATGCATCATCAATGGCACCCAAGTGTCCAAGGGTCCAAAGTAAGATGATGGCCAATATTCCTGGAAACAGCTTATCCTCAAGGATGATGGGGAGATAAAGCATCCAATAGTGAAAACTGGTCATTGAAGAAGTGACTGAATTATCCAGATAGTGTCTAGTCTAACATATGTTACCTTAGGGGTAAAGAAGTGAAGATTTCACATTAACAATTTGTAGGTGCCTGCTGGCACTGGGAAGCAGGCTGCCTCCCAGAAAGAAATGTTAAGTGACTGATGGCATGAATGTAGAAATTAAAGCATTTAGATTTGCTATCATAAACTTTATATATTGTGGATTTTATCTGATATGCAGAGCCATAATTATGCATCACCATGGTACAGGGTATCTGATTTAATTTGAAAGGACTGAAAATTTTTGCCTGGGAAAAGAAATGTAATCCATTTTTGGAGCTTCTTTCTCCTCCCTTCATCTAGATTTACTAGGACAATGACAGCCTGATACCAAGAATGCTGGATAAACTGAAAAGACACTTGGGAATGGGGTTGGGAATGGGTAGAGACCAGAAAGAAAAAGGAAAGAGAAAAGGAAAGAGTTGGAGAAATTGCAATAGTAGGGACAGGGAGATGAGAACTTTTTAGACTTTGGTTTCTAGGTTTTGAAACAGGTGGATGGCAGTGAAAGACTGAGATAAGTGGAGCCAGGGAGCATCATGAGGCATGGCAGAAAGAAGAGTTACTCCTCCCTGCTGCCTTACTCACTGTATGGATGGAAAGACTCTGTTAGAGAAACCCTCATGTTTGGAGTATATTCATCTTTGGGAGGCCATGGCTATTCATTCAAAGACTGCTCATTCTCCTCTCACCTGTTCATGTAATATAATACATGTAAAGCATTTTTCAAGTCTTAAAGCATTTTATAAAACTTAGCTATCATGGATATTGTGAACATTATTCTTGAAAGTGGGGGAATAAGTAAGTCTCACTATTCTGAGGGTTATGTACCATGCAGAGATTTCTCTAGGTTTCTTGGCAAGGGCAGATGAGCCAAGAAAAGTGAGAAAAATTCCCCCCACCCTCAAGTGTACTTGGACCCTTCGTGCCATAAGAGCCTCTGACACAAGGGTTACATTTGCTTCCATTTAATTCTTTAGTAAAGCTTTTTAACCATGACCATGTCTCGGATGAATTAGGGGGAGGAGGGTTTGCAGACTCTCAGCCAGAAGAGTTGGGGGAATGGTCATATTTCCTCATGGTCATAGGATCAGGGGATTAAGAGCTGGAAGAGAACGTATTGTTTGTTTCTTCCTTCTCTTAAACATACTTCTGTAATTCTGGGACCCCCGTGTTGACAGCCCAGAGGGCATATGGCGCTGAAAGCCCCTTGTAGAATAGATGGATCACAGGCTTGGGGGAAATGACTCGAATAGGATCTCCTACTTAATAAGCAGGAGCACCAGGACTCAAACTGCAGCCCTCTGCTTCCAAATCCAGTATTTTCACACTACTCGCGAGCGGACCACGTAGGGACAAAACAGAGACATTCTCCATGCACCCAGTACCACAAATATGGCAGAAAGAGGGTGAGGGGGAATACACCTTAGAAGGGGAGATGCCTTATTTTCCATATTCCTCGCTCCTCCACTAAGCATCCGAGTGCCCCCTTCCCTAGGGGTCTGCGCTTAGCATGGGGGTGGGGGAGCGGGAGAAGGAGGGTTTGCGGATCACGTGGAAGAAAAGGGAAGAGACAGGGTAGGAAGGAGGGGGAGAGTAGATGGGGGGGGCGGTTAAAGCAGAGGAAAGGAAGAATGTCCTCATTTCACCCAGCTGCATCTGCCCGCACCTGCTCAGTCCAGAAGCGGGAGAAAACAAGAGCTCTGGGTATGAATGAAACGCAGCCCCTCCCCCAGGCAAAGCCCGCTCTCTTCCCCTTTGTAGCCTTCCGTCCTCGCCATAGCATCGGTGTAACTGACAGGAAAACCTTGAATGAGCTCAGGTGGGGAGGGGGGAGGGAGGAAGAGAGGCAGCTGGCTTTCTCTTGGGGAGGCGGGAGCTCCCCGAGAGCCCTCTGGTCATGGCCTTCTCGTTCACTTCAATGAGCAAATCTTACTGGGAAACTTTTTGCTGTGTTTTCTTTAGTCTAGAAACAGAGACTCTTGCAAGTGGCAAATCATTGGATCCCAGATTTGAGCTGTGAGGAAGCCCGGAGGCCAACCTGTCCAACTCCCTCCATCCCTCCGTTTGACAGGCAAGGAAAGAGTAGAGCCTCAGCAACCAGGATTTGACCCAGATGTCATCCATTTCCCTACCAGCCTCTCATCCTGCAGTGTTTTTCTTCCATGTTCTTATCCTTCTCCAAAAATCCATCCAACACACTGGAGACCTCCCCTAGGTATTTTTACATTTTAGGGATTCTATTGAGGGCCCCACTGGTATTATTTATCTCATTCTTGTCACATGGCCATTTTCCTCTTTTATGTATATTGGGGATGGGGGGGGGGCAGCTGGATGGCTAAGTGGATTGAGAGTCAGCCCTAGAGATGGAGATCCTGAGTTCAAATCTAGCCTCAGACACTTCCTAACTGTGTGACCCTGGGCAAGTCACTTGACTTCCATTGTCTAGCCCTTACCACTCTTCTGCCTTGGAACCAATACACTATTGATTGATTCCAAGACAGAAGTTGATTCCAAGACAGAAGTTGATTCCAAAACAGAAGGTAAAGGTTAAAAAACAATTTTTTAAAAGAATATCTCTTGAGGGCCTCCCTCTCCAACCTAAGTGTAACTAGTTCTGTGAATATGCAGTTTGGGGGATGCTGCAGTTAATTCCATAGTAATATGTTAAAAATGGAAAGATAAGTTCTCAGGCACCTATTTAAGCTATAAATGCTTAAAAAAAACCTAAAACCCCAAACCCCCAAACTCCAATACCTTTGCTGAGACCTAAAAGCAGGTTGTGTTAACAATATTAGCCTAACAGGTCTGAGGGTTGAAAATCAGACACATTAAATCACTGGAAGAACCCCTAAAGACTCAAGTTTAGGGAATCATTTGTTCTACCCTAGACAAAGGAGAATATTTACTCTTAAAATGCCTATTAAGAAAGGAAGTCTTTTGAGGTCACTCTGTGCCAGAAAAATCTTTATATTTTCTGTTTACTCTGGCTTAAAGTCTGAGAGACACTTTTGAATTTTTCTTCTCCTTCATTACTCACATTCAACCAATTGCCAAGACATATAGATTCTATTTCTATATTAGCTCTTAAATTTAGCCCTTCCTTTTCACATTCTTCATAGATGTGTGTGTGTGTGTGTGTGTGCATAAACGCCCACTCCCTTCCTTTCCCCAACCAATTTTAAAACTTCATCACCTCTTGCTTGAACTATTGTAACAGAGCCCTGGTTGGTTTTCCTGTTCTCAATCCCTCTTTCACACTGTTGCTCATGTATCTAACTTTCCTAATGCATTGTTCTAATCTTGTAACCTGTCTACTCAAACTCCTTCACTAGTTCCCCATTTCATGCTGAAAAGGACCAACTGAAGGCCCTTCCAATTCTAAATGTATGATCCTATAATCTTTGTTCTTCTTGTTCAACCTTTTCAGTCAAGTCCAACCCTTCATGACCCCATTTGGGTTTTTCTTGGCAAAGATACTGGAGTGGTTTGATATTTCCTTCTCCAGCTCATTCCCTTAGATGAGAAAATACAGGCAAAGAGGGCGAAATGATTTGCCCAAGGTAACACAACTCTTAAGTATCTAAGGCCAGATTTGAATTTAGGAAGACCAGACTTCCGACTCCAGGTCAGATGCTATATCCATTTCACCATTTAGCTACCCTGTAATCCTTAGCCTGGCACTTAAGACCCTACACAATCCAACTTACTTTGCCAGCATTATCTCACTCTTTTCCCATTCATGAATATATTCTACATTCTAGTCAAATTGGACTATATTTTATATATTCTATATTCTTGTCAACCTGTACAGCTCGTTATTCTCATTCTGTTCCCATTCATGATCATACTTGTCTCTCATTCATGAAAATGGATTATCCCCTAAGATAAGCTTTTCCTAACTTCAAGGACCAACTCAACTATTTTATGAAATGTTCCCTGATTTTCTGAGTTGGAAATAATAATTTCTCTTCCCTGAATTTATCAGGTCATTTTGTATGGTCCTATATTTTACATTTATTGTCCAATTTGTATTAGTTATTTGTGCATGCACCTTGCTCCTTGAAAGATTAAAAGTTCCTTGAGGACAGGGATTCATCTTTAGACCCCCAGCCTGCACAAAGTAGGTAATTAATGTGTATTAAATTGAAATGAATTTCATCAAATTCTTCTTGCTAACATTTAAAGGTATTTTCTTTTGTTTTGTCCTTAGGGGAGGCTGCAAGTAGCAGCATCCATTTATTCACTCATGGAATACTGATTGAAGAGTCAGCACATTTTCAGTGCATGAGGCTAGGTCTTGTAGGGAGGGACATTAAAGGGGAAAAAAATATATTTCCTATCCTTTAGGGGCTTAGAGTCTGATTAAGGATACAACATACAGGTAAGAAACAAGATAATACAAGACACCTTATGACAGGATCATAGGTTTAGAAGCAGAAGGCTCCTTAGGGATCATCTAATCTATACTCTTTCATTTTACAGATGAGGAAACTGAGACCTAGAGAGGCTGTGAATTGCCTACTGTCATGCAAGTAGTCAGGGGCAGAACTGACATGGGAACCCAAGCCCTCTAAATTCCTACTTTCCTCACTCTACTACACTGTTTCTTGCAGAGTACAGAATCATAAAACACAAAGCCCATGTGTCTTGCTGAGAGGTTAACAGAATAGAAAAATGATCATAGAATCTTAAAGTGGGATTTGAGAGTTTGTCTATGCAAACTCCCTCTCAGTATAGAAGGTTCCTCTGTAACATTCCAACTGGTGCTTGGACTGAGGTGGAATCACTTGGATAAGCCCTGAACTCTTTCCAAGGAGGCAATAAATCTGGACTAGCTACAGCAGTAATTTAGTTCAGGGGAGGGGCAATCCTGCTTTGACTGGAGGGGGAAATGAAGGGACTATTCAGAAGAGTAACAAAGGATGGAGTTGTAGATAATTTGATTGGAGTTGTGGAGAAGGTTATTACCATTATGAGTTATTACCAATGGGCTGAGTTTGGATCGCATACAATGGTCAAGCTGGAGCCACTATAGGTTCTAGTAAGTGAAGCTTCCCTTGATAAAAACCTTTTATTGACTTGAAGATTATCAAGTCCCTCAGCTTTTTTTTCCTCTGATTTAATAATCCTAGAGCCCTTTGCTTTTTGCTTCCTTTTCCTGGCTCTGTGGCCGTATGCTGCACTTTAACTTAGGTCTATATTTCCCTCTGAAATGCACAGAAATAGACATTGAACTCAAATCCTAAATACAATTTGGGCAAAACTTCTTCGTCTCTACCTGCTACATTATTCTTTAAGCTCTTAGCTCAGTACTTTCTTTTGAAAAGGTGACCAATCCTGGATTATCTATGTTATGGTTTATAATAAAGGCATCCTATATATTGCTTGTTTTTTTAAACATTAAATTTTATTTTTAAAATTCTCTCTCCCTCATTAAATAAAACAAAACCCTGGTGGCAAGCATATTCAAACAAAAGAATTCCTTATATCAATCAGGTCTAAAAGCATGTATCTCATTTTACATTTGAATCCATTATCCTCTCTGCTGGGGTAGGATTTTAAATATAATGAATCATGAGGGTGTTAAAGATGTATACAAAAGCTGATTCAAATGAGCAAGATGCTCATATTTGAAACCCTTCAGGTGGGAAGTGAGTAGCATCCTTTACCATCAAGAAGAGTGATTGAGCATTGCACTGACCAGAGTTCCTTAGTCTTTCAAAATTGTGCATTTTTACAATGTCACTCAGTCAATGAACAATATTAAACACCTTTCAGGTATTAGGCTCTGTACTAAACACTGGGGATACAAAGGAAGCAAAAGACAGTTCTTGCTCTTAGGGAGCTCAAGTCTAAGAGAGAAATAACATGCAAACAACTATATAAAAAGAAGCTATATACTGGATAAATTGGACATAAATCAACAGAGACACCAGAATTAAAGGAAATCAGGGAAGGCTCTTTGTAGAAAGGGAATTTAAGCTGGGACTTGAAGGAAGCTAGGGAAGCCAAAGGGCAGACAGATCATTTGAGGTCCAGTGAAAATGATCAATCAACCAATCAATTAACTAAATATAATAATAGATAATTTTAAAAAATTGAAATAATAAAATAAAATTATGTACCTAATATGTGCCAGGCATTCTACTAAGCACAAAGGATACAAAAAGAGGCAAAAGGCAGTCTCTGACTTCAAAGAGCTTACAATCTAATAGGGAAGATGAACACACAAACAAATATGTACAAAACAAGCCATATACAGGATAAATAGGAAATAAGTAATAGAGAGAAGACACTAGAATCAAGAGAGATTAGTTGTTACTATTTAAAATCATTTTCTTGGTTCTGTAAAAGGGAATTCTTTGTTCTCTGAGTTTACACTTGTGAAAGGGAATCCTCTATTACCTTTGTCTATTTTGAGTTAACACTTTGGTTAACAATAACTTAAGTACCCCTACTTAGTACCTCACTTGATTGTGAAGACTAGATTAACTCTCCTTTGTCTACTTTTGAATTGAATCAACAAAAGCTTGAACATCCTACTTAGCACTAGGTGGAGGAGCTCTCCACCCTTTCAACTCAATCAACCAGGAAATGAGAATTCATACCTCAGTCAATTAGGAATCTATGAACCCTTTTGATGAGTATTCACCTCTCCAGAAGGTGAGAAGTAGTTCCCACAAACACTGCCCCCTGGGCAGTGCTGGGCAATTTGGAAGCTGTGATTGGCCCTTGTCAAAAGGGGAAAGGGACAAGAAGCCACTATAAAAGGTCCTGAATTTCTGGAGCTAAAAGAGTCAACTCCAAGAAGGAAGTCAGCTTCAAGAAGAAGGTCTGCTCAAAGAAGAAAGTCGGCCTCAGCAGTCACCTTCAGCTGGAGTCATCTAACCTGCCTCTTGGAGGGAACTGGCTTTCCCTTCCTGTCTTCTGGAGAGAGTTTAATTCCTATTGAAAGTCAACAAGTCCTGGCTGAGTCAAGCACCAGAGCATTATAGCATTATCTAGTTAGGCTAATGTTTTTTCTACTCTTTTGTATTTCTTTGCTTTGACCCTTTCCACCTCTTTTGTAAATAAAAGCTATTAAAGTCATTTTTACTTTTGAACAATATTACTTTGAATCAGCAACCACCATTATTATTTATAATCTTCATGTATTTTAGTCAAACCATTAAAATTTAATTCTTACAGTTCTGCTTACTTTGCTCTCCATCAGTTCATCTTCCAGGTTTCTCTGAAACTTTTTCTTCTTGTTGACAATGTCACCTGCATTGCTCAGTTGATTCTTTGACACAGCACCCCATGTTTATCTACTTTTGCTTTTCTGTAGCCCAGAAAGTCAATGAATAGGAAGTTTGTCTTCATCAAAACATTTACTTTTTTTTTTATCTCAGGGAAGATGTAATCAAGTTAGTTAGCAAGCTTAAGAATGTCAATAATTACTCTGGTAAGTTTTTATATAGCAGGTTGATGCTGTCTATTCTCATCAAGGAATGGGAAGCAAAGAAGAAATGAGAGAACAGGAAGGGATGCTTTCTAGTGTCTCAGATGTTAGAATTTTATAGCTTTCCTAATCTACTTTGAAATATGAATTTCTGTCATATCAGGTACAACTCTATTCATATCTAAGAAGAAAATAATATCCAAAGCCAAAAACAGGTGATTTTTGTGGTTACTTGCCCCTCTCCTTTATCACAGCTAATTTAATTAAGAGTGGCTTATACTAGTTAGATGCAACTAGTACCTTAATTTTAATAGCAGCTCACTTATAAGGTCTTAAGGTTTGCATTCCAAGGTTTGTAAAGTACAATTACCCAATGAAGTAAGTAGTGCAAAGATGACTATCTCCATTTTTCTGGTGAGGAATTTTAAACTCACAGAGAGTGAATAACTTGCCCAAGGTCACATAGAGATTATAAGTGTCAGTGCCAGGATTTGAAGTCAGCTCTCCTGACTTCCAGGGCTTTTTCTTTCTACCACACAGTTTCAGAGGATCCTGAATGCTTCTCTGCTAAAATATTATCTTAAGATAAAAGCAGTTCAAGGGCATCGAGGTGGCACAGTGGATACAGCATCAGACCTGGATTAAGGATGACCCGGATTCAAATGTGATGTCGGACACTTCTAGCTATGTAACTCTGGGCAAGTCACTAAAACCCATTCCCCACTCTTCTGTCTTAGAACTGATACTAAAACCTTGAAAAACTTATGTGTAAATTTATTATTGAAATAAAATTTACAACATTTTTAAAAAGAAATAAGAAAGAAGGTAAGGATTTTTTAAAAAAGAAGCAGATCTGCTTTAATTTGTGCCAATACCTTAAGTTCTCCCCTGCCCAAGGGGCATTCTTATCCCACCAGTCTTCCTGAGACTTTACCCTGAGGCAAGATTTCAAGGGCAAAACCAAACTTTGGCCTCCAGCTCCACTACTGAGATTCAAGTGAGAGAAAAGGGGCCCATTTCCAGAAGCTCAGTTTTGGAGATATGTGTGTGCATGTATGTGTGTGTGTGATGAGTGTGAAACCTTTTGTTTTTTTTTTGAGGAAAAAAAACTAGTAATATTCCCAGCTGCTGCTGCCTCTTGGAGGTTTGGCGGGCACTCAGTCCCGTCTCTTTGTCTTCCTCTCCTTCTCCTCTTCCTCTTTCTTTTCCATCTCCTCTCCTTTCTCCTGTCTTCCCCTTCTTAGGTTTCCCTCTAAAGTTCCCACCCTAATTCTCTCTAGTTCCCAGCTTTCTCTTCTCATTCTCCAGCACAGCACATTTTAGTTCCCTCTCTCTCTCTGTCCACTTCTGTCTCTTTCTGAAAGAGAACTCCCTTCTCCTTCACTCCCCCCACCCCTTTCCAGGGCTTTTCTGCTCCAGCTGTCTCTGCTAATCAATCCTTTGCAGCCCTTTCTGTGGGGAGCGGGTTGGCACCAGAGCAGAGGGGAGGGTCCTTGATAAGCAGCTGGAGTGCAGAGCCCCTTGTTCTCAGAACTGGAGTCCCCAAAGGAAAAGAAGACACAAACCACCCAGAGACTGATAATCAGACACAAAGCATCAGCTCTCAGCCTTGATCCTTCTCTCACTCCACTCAAAGAATGGCCTTTTTGGGTGCCCAGGAAAATTGTCTCCTTACCTCTCAGTGGGACCTCCTTTCACCAAGTGTTTTAGACATCTGGCCCCAGTCTTAAGCCACTGCACCCTCTGGACCAAACCTCCTATTCCTCTGTTCCTACACCAGCCAAGGAGCAGGGAGGACCAAGTTGGGAGAGATGGAGGGAGAGAGTAGTAAAAGAGCAGTGCCTGTGAACTTGACTACATTTAGGATTGTCTCTCCCTCTTTTTAAATTTAATTTTATTATTTTTATATGAATATTTTTTATTGTTAAATGTTTTTATAAAATTTTTTCCCCATAAAACCTTTACCTTCTGTCTTAGAATCAATACTTTTATCGGTTCCAAGGTAGAAGAGCAGTAAGGGCTAGGCAGTGGGGGTTAAGGGACTTCCTTAGGATCACATAGCTAGGGAGTGTCTGAGGCCACATTTGAACCCAGGATCTCCTGTCTCAAGGCCTGACTCTTAATCCACCTGTCTCCAGGACAATCTCTTTACCATCCCTGAAACACATGAAAATATTTTAATATTTATAAAGTAGAGAAGAAACACGGTGTAATAAAGAGAGTCAGAAAGACCTGGGTTCAGATTCTTTTTCAGACCGTTTATTTGCTGTATAACCATGAGCAAGTTGCAAAACCTCTGTAAGCTGCAGTTGTCTTGTCTGTAAAATGAAAGACTTTGATTCAGGGGTCTCTGGGGTCCCCCATCACTTCTGCTCCCTTTGCAATGAACATCCTTCTACTCCTTGTCTGCCTCTCCATATCTCATTCTCTCACCTCCTCCCAGAAGCCTTCCCTCCTTCCTTCAGCCCTCACCAGCTTCTTCTTCTGCCCTTCTAGAGCACTTCCACACCACACAATTAGTACTTATGTCCTGTCTCATATTGGTAATGGAGATTTCATCTGGATTAGCCATGTCTCTCTCCATATTCCTGGAGGGCAGGAATTCAGGCATGCTTTATATGGTTCCCCCTCCTCGACAGGCAATACCATAGTTTCTATAGTCGGCAACAAAGGGTTTTCAGATACATCGCTGGGACTTGAACCTGTCAGTAGTCCAAGAATTATTATTCCCATTTTACAGATGAAGACAGAGGTCTGTGGAGGCCATGCGAGGAAAAACTAACAATCCAGAAGAGTGATCCAAAAGTGGAACCTTGGACAGGGGTGGTTCCCTGGCTCACTAGAGAGTTTCCAGCAAAGGCTGAATGGCAGCTTTGTTGGTGTGTTGGGGACAGAATTCCTACCCAGGATGATTACACTAGGGGGCTTCTAAAGTCCCTTCTAACTCCAGAGGGACAATGATGATGTGATTCTTCCAACGATTGGGCAACCAGGGTTTACTAATGTGCTTACTTCTATGAGGGAACTTGAACCAAGGGGCTGGAGCTTCAGGGAAGTGGTAGGATCTGAACCCAGGTGTCCTGACCTTGGGATCTATCCTCTTTGTGTCCCAAGGGCCTTGACAAATTTTATATTTGGCCTAGACCCATGTTTTCCCTGGTGTAAGGAAATCTCAGGGAGAAAATCGTTTTTTTCAACTTAAGAATTACCTTGAAAAAACAAATAAAATAAAAATTGAAAAAAAACAAATAAAAAATTGAAAAAAAATTTACCTGGAGCATTGGGAAGTCAAAGGATTTGCCTGAGATCACACAGGCAGTCACTGGGAAAAGTAGGGCTTAAACCTGGGTTGTTAGGAGCAGGTGGATTGAGAGCCAGGCCTAGAGATGGGAGGTCCTGGGTTCAAATTTGACCTTAGACACTTCCCAGCTGTGTGACCCTGGGCAAGTCACTTGACCCCCATTGCCTAGCCCTTACTGCTCTTTTACTTTGGAACTAATACACAGTATTGATTCCAAGATGGAAGATAAGGGTTAAAAAAGACCACAGAGGAGCCTCATCCTTAGCAGATGGCAAGAGAAGAAGCTGAAGCCAAGACTGAAGACACAGAGGGAAGGGGAGACACAACAGTCCTTTTAGGTACATTTCCTCCGGTTGGGGGCCAGGGCACACTTACATCGGTGTGCAAGGAGGTGACTCCCCAGGCATGCCCCAGCACACACATGGAGCTATTTATTTCCTTTTGGATCAGACGAATAAAGGGCAACCCAAAACAGGCCCCCTGAAACTGACAGGGTCTTCCCCAGGTGTCAATTCTGCACTGGGGATAGAGGGTTTTCGGGTGGCTGCCTGCCCATGACCCCCTTTCCTCCACCCCCTCGACATGCATGTGTGGGTCGGTTCACTTGAGCGTGTGTGTGTGTGTGTGTGTGTGTGTGTGTGTGTGTGTGTGTGTGTGTGAGAGAGAGAGAGAGAGAGAGAGAGAGAGAGAGAGAGAGAGAGAGAGAGTAGAGGCCGGGAGAGGAGGGGGCTTGGCAGGAAGGCTTAGTGTGCAAATGTCTCCAGGTGAGAAATGGTCCAGGAGTGACAGCAGCCTGCAATTAGACAGATGGTCTTCTGCTCCTCCCTCATCTCTTATTCTCCCCATTTTCCCTCTGATCAAGACCCAGACAGTTAAGCTTGCAGTTGAGATGGAGATGAACTTGGGGGATTAAAAAAATATATGTTTGTAGAATCATCGCCACCAAAGCCATCTTCCTATAACTGAGGTACCCTGGATTCTTTTAAAACTTTTAAAGTTTTTATTAATATTTTTTTTTCAGGACAGCTAGGGGGCTCAGTGGATAAAGAGCCAGGTTTGGAGATGGAAGATCCTGGGCTCAAATATGGACTTAGATACTTCTTATCTGGGTGACCCTAGTCAAGTCATTTATTTATTTAACACTTCTCCCTTCCATCTTAGAATCAATATACTATGTTGGTTCCAGGGCAGAAGAGCAGTAAGGGCTAGGCAATGGGGGTGAAGTGACTTGCCCAGGGTCACTCAGCTAGGAAGTATCTGAGGTCACATTTGAACCCAGGTCCTCCAGTCTCTAGGTCTGGCCCTCAATCCACTGAGCCACCCAGCGGCCCACCCTGAGCAAGTCATTTAACCCCAACTGCCTAGCCCTTCACAGTCTTTTGACTCAGAACTGATACTTAGTACCAATTCTAAGACAAAAGGTAAAGGTTAAATTTTTTTTTTTATTTCCAACTATATCTCTCCATCCACTGAGTCACTTCATGCAATCAGAAGAAGAGAAAGAAAGAAAGAAAGAAAGAAAGAAAGAAAGAAAGAAAGAAAGAAAGAAAGAAAGAAAGAAAGAAAGAAAGAAAGAAAGAAAGAAAGAAAGAAAGAAAGAAAGAAAGAAAGAAAGAAAGACAGTGGGAGAGAGGGAGGGAGGGAGGAAGGAAGGAAGGAAGGAAGGAAGGAAGGAAGGAAGGAAGGAAGGAAGGAAGAAGGAAGGAAGGAAGGAAGAAGGAATCAGACCAACAAAACTCTCTAAGTCATCAAGCATGTCTAATAATATTATACTACACTCCTTAGTTGTAGGCTCTCATCTTGGTGAAGAAGGGGAGCGAGCAATGTTAACTTTTCTAATTTCTTATTCTTATAAATTCTTATTCATTCAGTCCATTCTAAATTCTTATTCTAATTTCTAAATTCTTATTAAACTTATGTGATCATGGATTCTTTTTTTTTTTTTTTTAGTAAAACCCTTACCTTCTGTCTTGGAGTCAATACTGTGTATTGGCTCCAAGGCAGAAGAGTGGTAAGGGCTAGGCAATGGGGGTCAAGTGACTTGCCCAGGGTCACACAGCTAGGAAGTGGCTGAGGCCGGATTTGAACCTAGGACCTCCCATCTCTAGGCCTGGTTCTCAATCCACTGAGCTACCCAGCTGCCCCTGTGATCATGGATTCTTAAAGGTTATGCTGGTGGAATGTAAGATTTGGCAAGTTCTATCATGGTGTCAAGGCTCCAAGGGTCCAGTGTTTTGACTTGAGTCTGTCTTCTGAAAGCCTCAAACATACTTGGTGACCAGACATCCCTAAGTCTATGAATTGCAGGATAGCTGCTATCTGCTTGGGAAGAAGGGTTCTCCTCACTGGGAGCTCCTCACATGGATCTGAACTAAAATAAAACCAAAGCACCAAAACCAACTCAACATTATATGCTCAATAATCAGAGGACAGGACATCTACCAAAGGGGTTTTTGTTTGTCAAATCAACTCATGAAGCCATCTCTTAAAGCATGGAGTGGTTGCAATCTGTATCAATAAGTCCAATGAGGGACAGTTAGTGGATAGAGAGCCAGGTCTAGAGATGGGACGTTCTGGGTTCAAATCTGACCTCAGACATGCACTAGCTGGGTGACCCTCAGTAAGTGACTTAATCCCAGTTGACTAGCCCTTATTGCCCTTCTGCCTTGGAACTGACCCTCAGCATCAATTCTAAGACAGAGGTAAGGGTTTATTGGGAAAAAAAAAAAGTCCAATGGAGGGAACCTCCATTTGACTGAAATTATGTTGCTTTGGGAGCATGGAAGATCAATCTAATCCCTGAGATGCCTTATGTGCACACATCATTCCTGCAGGCCCTAGAACGAGGGCTAAATTTGCTTAAAAGGTGAAAAAATAAATGAGCTGGTATATACTTTGGCCCTTCCTATCAGCAGTTCTTTGTCCTTCACTTACCCCGTTTCTTAAAGTTACTTCAATTGGACATTTATTAAGAACCTCCTATTTGCAGGTCAAAGATAAAATGAAAAACAATGCTTGTCCTATTTGGGGTGAGAGGTGAAGAGGTATGAAAATAAGAGACAGCAAAGACACTGAGGCTTAGGGAGGGACAAGTTTGGGGAAGGAGTGAAGGAATCGAGTTCTGGGTCACATTTTGAAGCTAGAAGGTGAAGGGATTATCAGAGGGAACAGGCAGAGGACCGAGTTGGGGGACTAGAGGATCTGTGGGGAAAGATCAGAGATCAGAAAGAAAGTTCATATTGAGGGGGAGCAAACAGGACAGTAGAGGTCTACTCGGAAAACTGGGGCCATCTGTGTTGAAGAGTCAGGATAAAATCGGTCAATGAGATGGCAAAGCAAGAAGTAATCTTGAGACAAACTGAAGGAGAAATACTGGGTACGGCTGGTTACTAAGCAGGGGATGTGGGGCAGGGGATCAAGGTACATGAGACTTTTCTTTTGAATTAACAAGACAAAAGCCCCAGATGGTAAGAGCATCATGCACTTTGCCCTGTACCCCAATGCTGGCAAATTTAGGGCAGTCTGAGAAAGCAGGATAGGGTGGGGGTGAGAGTGGGTGAGTGAGATGGAATAAATCCTTCATGATTTGGGGTGGCAGAGGGGAGGGAAAGCTATATCTCTTACACCCGGATCGGAAGTTATAAACCTCACCAACTGTGAAGGGGCACAGCTGATTGCACTCCCAATAAGTGAAGGAGAACTGAAACTCCAAACCTCCCCACACCCAGTTACCGCTATCCCACTCCACCCAGGCTCCCCTACCCCAAACATATGGTGGGAGCCATTAGTTCTGTGACCTCTGATTCCAAAGCTACATCAGGCCCCCAAATCATGGAGATGCGATACTCAGATTTCAAGGGGCAGATGGGAAGGTGGTCATATTAAATCAGGGATGATCATGGACTCTTCAGAGAAGAATCCCTGCAATACATTAAAAAAAAAAAAGACCGCTGGGTTTGGAGTTAGAGGAGACCAGAATCTGAATTCTGGCTCTGGCACAAATTAAAAAGGTAAATCATTTCACCTCTCAGAAACTCAGTTTTCTCCTCCATCCATTCACCCAGTGAGCATTTCTGTGCCTACTACATGAAAGACAGTCCTCAGAGAGGGATATACAAACACAAAGTTAAAACAATCCTTCCTCTCAAAGAGTTACATTCTGTTGACTTGGGGGAAACATGATAAAACAGGCACACACACACAAGTAAAGACAATGCAATTTTGCATCTCCAGGTAGGAATGATTCCTGATAGACCTCATGTGGCCCTAGAACTGAGGCATGAAAGAAACAAAGGTTCTATGAGGCAAAGGTAAGAAGAATGCATTACAGGCTTAGGAGGACAGCCTGGGCAAAGGAATGGAGATGATAGATGAAATGTCAAGAAAGAGGCAATGGCAAGTAGCCTAGTTTGGGTGGAAGATGGAGTGTAAGTATGGAAAGGCAGTAAGTATGGAAAGGAGCCAGTCTAGGAAGGATTTTAAATGCAAGGCAAAAGAAATTGTTTATCTCAAAGGCAATAAGGTGCTTCTTCAATGCAGGACTTACATGAGTATGTTCATGCTTTAGGAATATCATTTTGGTAGTTTGTGGAGGATACACTGGAGAGAGGAGACAATGGAGGCAGGGAGACCCATTAAGGGGCAGCTAGGGAGGATCTTATCTTGGATAGAGCAACAGGCCTGGAGTCGGGAGGATCTTGGTTCAAATCTGGTCTCAGATATTTCCTAGTGTGACCCTGGGCATGTCATTTAACCCTAATTGCCTGGCCCCTACCCTTCTTCTGTACTGGAATCAATACTTAGTATTGATTCTATAATACTAAGATAGAAGGTAAGGTTTTTTTTTAAAGGTTAATGCAATTATTCATATGAAAGGTGATGATGACCAGAATTATAGTGGTGGCATTGTGAGTAGAGAAAAGAAGTCTGATGGGAGAGATGTCATGGAGTCAGAATTAGAAATTTGGACAACTGATTTGAAGTGAATTATAGGGGGAAAGAACAGCAGAGGGGTGCCAATGTGCATGACCAGAAGGATGATGATGGCCTTGACAAAAATCTGAGAGTTATGAAGGAAAGATAATGAATTCTTCTTCTGTAAAATAATTAAATCTCCCAATCTCTCTTCTTTGGGCCACCCAATCAAATTTCTGCATACAGTTACCATGTCCCCCCCAAGTCTTATTTTCTATAAGCTACACATCAATAGTTTCTTTGATTCTGCCTCAAAGATGGAATCAAGGACCCTCCACCTTCCTGGTTGCCTTCCTCTGGATACTTTCCTGCCAATCAATGCCCTTCCTAAATTATGATGTCCAGTAGTGTTTCTTTCTGTCTCTGTGTATATATGTATCTATATATCTATCTCTATCCAGCTCTCTCTCACTATATCTATGTATTTATCTATATGTGTGTATGAATGTATCTATTTATCTATATCTGACCCTGTCTCTGTTTCTCTCTGTGCATCCCTCTCTGTGTGTCTTTCTCAATAACTACATCTATGTATCTATGTTTTATATGAATGTATCTATTTATTTATATCTGACCCTCTCTGTCTCTCTCTTGCTTTCTCCTTCTCTCTCTCTATGTATGTATGAATTTATTTATCTATATCTGACCTTGTCTATCTTTTCTCTCTCTCTCTTTCTCTCTCTATCTCTCTATCTATAACTATGTATCTGTGTTTATCTATAATCTGATCTTGACTCTATGACTCTCTATTTCTGTGCCTCTGCCTTTCTTAATGTCTTTGTCTCCTGATTTTCAAAGTAATTCCATATGACTTTTGCAACAGAAATAGATAAAGCTCAGGAAAGCCTCATCCCTGGCAGAGAGCAGCCCTGCCTGCTAATGATTCCATCCAGGTGATCTTCACCACAAAATGACAGTTCCCCACACACTCCAAAGAGGCTAGCTAACACTATTCACCACATCAGAGGCTCCTAAGGGACCCAAAAGTTGGGTTAGAATTCAGAATGTTGCCTTTTCCCCAAGTAGGAGCTGACCCAGAGGAGAGTGGTCCTGAACTAGAAGGGTTTCTAGACCTTTAATCTTGGAGGAACTGTAAACTTCTTGAGAGAACAGTCTGTCTTTCTTTGTATTCCTGGTACTTAGCACAGTACCTGGCACATAGAAGGTGCTTAATAAATGCTAGCTGACTGAGGACCTCATAGAATCTATTCTCAAAAGTTCCTATTTTCAGTGATTCTAGAAAGGAGTTCTACCCTTCCTCCCACCTCTTCAGAGATCATCTGGCTCTACTCTGGAGAACTCAGCAATTATACGACTAGCACTCCTAGAATATACTCCTCTATGATCACTACAGGACACTATCTTCTCCCAGAGGGAAGATCCTTGAAGATGCTGCTGACCTAATATGTTGATGGAAATCTTTTCTCTCTTCCTCCATCTCACAAGGCTTCCTCTGCACCCTCTTTTTCATTCTTTCTGTTCTTTTACTATAGCATCATGGCTAACAGGTGGTAATATAGAAAAGACTGGAGTTAAAATAGATATAAAAGGAGTTCCCTGCCTCCTCTACAAAACAAGGTGTTATATTGTTGTTTTTTAATTTCCTCTCTGCATTTGCCCATTTACAACCTTGCTCTCAAGAGAAAAAGAAGAATGGGAGAGCATTGGGCTTTAAAACAAAAGACCCGAGTTCTAATTCTGGATTGGCTATCTATTAGATGAGTCATTGTTGGAAAGCCACCTAACTTCTCTGTACCTCAATTTTCCCTGCTGTAAAATGGGAATATTAACACTTGTCCTACTTTACCTCATGTGGTTGTGGTAAAAAAAATGCTTTATAGACTGCAAAGTACCATAGAGAGATTATAGTTATTTCTTCTTCCAACCCTTCAAAAGTTCTGTGGTTTCATTTTGTGGGTTCTTCCAACATTGATGCAGAGAACACCTCCACCCACGTCTTAGTGGATGGTCTTTGTGAGTTTCTCTGGCCAAAGACTTTGAGTGATAGTCAATAGTCTCTGTCTCTGTCTGTCTCTCTCTCTCTCTCCATAACCAAGCATCACATCTGGAGAAAGAGGACCTGGGTTTGAGTCTTGACATTTCCACTTGCTTGTGTAACCTGGGACAAATTATTGGGCCTCAGCTTCCTCATTTGTAAAATGAATGGACTAGATGGATGGCCCCTAAGGTTTCTTCCAACTCTAAATTTATGATCCTAAATAGGCTGACGCTCAGGAAATGGATACACAAAGTCAGCTACTAGAACCGTTCTGCTGGGATACCCTTTGAAAATCAAGGGTCATGGTCATGCCAAAATGAAGCCTTGAAGGAAGGCATTTGTGCCACTGTTACTACTGTTATTGTTCATTGTAATTGCATACACATTCACTAGTTAAGATTTCTAGTTTCTTGGTGACAATATAGTGTTTCAGTAGCTATTTCTGGTATCCTATTGTGAGAATTTATTTTTCAAATACTGTATTAATTCTTATATCAGGGCCTTGGAGTAGAAAGGCCCCAATCCCTGAATATTAGAGAGAATTACTTGGACCTTAGCCACTACCCAGTCTACCGCTTTTTGCATTTTCTTTGTTCTTAGGAATCTCAATGAATTGCCATCTCTTTTAACAGAATCTGGTTAATAAATGAATGGAACAAGGGTTCTTTTCCTGTGTAAGTTTCCTCGATCACATAGAGATGGGGAAGGGCTGATGGTTTCATGGGCCATCTCCTTAGCTATTTACTCATTAGAAATGTCTTGGGATGTTGAAATAGCCCCAGGGGGATAGCACAATGCTTGGCACATAAGAGGAACTTAATGTTTCATTGACAGATCCTACCTACTTAATTGTGGGAACTGGAATTCTCTACATGGAAGTTTTGTGTGTCACCATGTGTTTTCTCCTTAAATTTTTGGGTTTCTGGAAGAAAGGGCATTGACTCCAGAATCAGAGGATCTAGGGCCCATTGCTCCTGGTGGAAATACTTCAGTCCCTCAGCTAGATTTAGAGCATTCTGACTATTTAGATAGATCCAACACCTATTATGGATATATGTCATCACCACCCCTCTACTTTCTATAGATCCGGATTCTGGGAGATAGTGGGGGAAGCACCTGGAGCTAAGAGTCGAATTCATCCCACAGGTGAGGTTGTGGGGAGGAGCTGAGGAAGGAGAAGGAAGGAAACTGCGGTTATAAAGCGGAAGAGGCAGAGCCCTGGCAGAGGCAGTGCTGGTGGTAGGAGGAGGGAGTAAAGGGAGGGAACCCCAGAAATTCTCCTCTTTGGGCAGTAGGATGGGGAAGTGGGTGGATTTTTTTTAATTCAACCTTTGGTCTTAGAATTGATACAAGTATTGATTCCAAAGCAAAAGAGCAATTAAGGGCTATATATAAATCTGAGGTGTTATTACTTTTCCCACTCCGAAGAAGCAGCTTCATAAAAGAGAAAGAACACTGAAAGAGCTTAATAAATAAGCTCTAATTTGGATCTCCTCAGCCCAAGTTTATTTATCTATAAAAGGGAAATAATTGTACTGCTTATCCCTACTGGGTCCATTCAAATGAGTGGGTCCATTCAAATGAGAGAAGGAGAGGGAATGTGATTTATAACCATAGAGTGTTAATCAATGCAAATTCCAAAAAATTAAAAAATTTATATTTATATATGTAATTAAAAAATACTAAGTTCCTCCTTTGTCAGGACTCATCTGGGATTAGCTATGTGTAGCCTTGGGCAAATAAATCACTTCCCTTTTGGGGACCTCATCTGAAAAATGAGGGGTCATTTCCAAATCTAATGTATGAGTTTATGAGTCTTTAAAGTGAATTTTGCTTCCTCTTTTATCATTCGAGTTTTGAGCTCAGTATAGCTGAGAAGTAAACCCCAGGAAGAGAGCAGAGGTGATGGTCATGATTCTAAGGGTTCTGGTGATCTAGATGCTTCCTGGAATGGCTCAAGGTTGGGCAAACCCCTCCCAGCTACGGCTGCTTTTTTTTTTTTTAAACCTTATCTTCCATCTCAGAATCATACTGTGTATTGGTTCGAGGCAGAAGAGTAGTAAAGGCTGGGCAATGGAGATTAAATAACTCTCCCAGGATCACACAGCTGGGAAGTGTCTGAGGTCAGTTTTGAACCCAGGACTTCCTGTCTAGCATGGGCTTTCACTCCACTAAGCCAACCAGCTGCCTCACTCTTAATCTACAGACATCCCACAAAGTGAGCCTTACAACTTCCCTGAATTTCTGCCCATATAGCTGGTATCCTTGAGTCTCTCTCTCCCTCTCCCTCTCTTGTTCTCTTTCTTTCTCTCTTCTCTCTCTCCTCTCTCTCTCTCTCTCTCTCTCTCTCTCTCTCTCTCTCTCTCTCTCTCTCTCTCTCTCTCTCTGTCCCTCACTCTTCCTCTCTCCTTTCTCTCTCTCACATTCTCTCCATCTCTGTCTCTCTCATTCTCTCTGTCTCCGTTTTTCTCATTTTCTATCTTTCTGCTGTCTGTCTGTCTCACTCATTCTCTCTTTCTGCCTGTATCTGGGTCTGTCTCTGTCTTTATTTCTGACTCTATCTCTCTCCATCTCTGTCTCTGTCTATCTCTCACTGTCCCCCCCCCCCAACTCCCTCAATTGAATGAGGACATGTTTGTGCCACTTACTCCAGAAATGGTTTATAGTGTTTGCCCCAGGTGCAAAAATGGCTAGTTATGCTCTGATTGGAAGATATTATATAAGTCCCCAAGGACATAAGCTTGGGTCCTTTGCAAAAAAAGACAAAAAACAAAAACTCCAAAAATCAACCCTCTCAAGAAACACAAAGCAAGAGTGTTTTGCCCTGGGAAGGCACTTGGGGTAGGTGCCAAAACTTCATCCCGATGGCTAGGTAAGAGATGTGGGGGGAAAGGCAGTTTGGAAGAAGGGAGTGGCAATGGGAGGAAGTCAGAGAAGAGGATGTAAAGACGGTTCTTCCTGGGTCTGCTGGTTTGTTACTATCTACACTGTTTGCAGGGCTGCATGGAGCTACCTTAGGACTCAGTGGAACTTCTCTCCCTCCTCCTCAGCTCTCCAGCTATTGAGCTGGATGATGTAGATCTTGTGGGATGAAGGCACCTCCCTCCATGTGCCCCTTCCTCTCACCTCCTTAGGACCCCTTCCCAACTATTCCAAGGGTCCTAGAGAGAGCTTCAACAAACTTCTCAGCCAACTCTGGGATCTGGAGCTGAAAACAGCCTGTTTTTCTGTCTTGTCAAGGAGTCTTTCAACTGGGGCTGAAGAACTTTAAGAAAATGTTTTTTCTTCATACCTACAATTTAATACAATTGTTTCCCCTTGTAATCTTGTACATTTTATTTTTTAAAAATATTATTCTGAGAAGAGGTCTATAGACTTCACTAGACTGTCAAAAGTGTCCACAACATGGTTAAGAGCCCCTGAACTAATTTAAACCTCTCATTTTAGAAGCAGAGGATGGGTAATTGGTCCAAAGTCACACAGGCATTGTGGGGCAGTCACTGGGATTTGAACCCAGATTTTCTATATATTTCTCTTTTAATTCCATCATTTTTTAAACCCTTCCCTTTCATTTTAGAATTTATTTTATTTTTATCAAACCCTTACCTTTCATTTTAGAATCAATACTGTGCATCAGTTCCAAGGCAGAAGAGTGGTAAGGGCTAGGCAATAAGGGTTAAGTGACTTGCCCAGGGTCACATAGCTGGGAAGTGTTGTCTGAGGCCATATTTGAACCCAGGACCTCTGGGCCTGGCTCTCCATTCACTGAGCCATCCAGCTGTCCCTTTAACTCCACTACTGTCTATAGCAACGTGTATATACAAGAATAGAAGTATCTGAAAATGGGCTAGAGAGGGTCAAGACTTTTTATAAAATGAGGCGGACAAAAGCTTGAGCTCTAGAAGGCTGAGGTACTGGTAAACCACCAGGGTCAGTATCTCGTCTCCTGCAGACAATAGCCCTCTCTGGTGGAAAGATCAGAGTCAGAAGACCTTGGCCCCTCTGGATCAAAGTTTCTTTATGTTTCCAATAAGGAGGCTGGACTAGAGGGTCTTTAAGGTCCTCCAAACTTTAAATCCTAGAGTAAAAGGCTTCCCCTCAAAGGGATAACTAAGGTACTGACAGATGGAGTCAGGGTCTCAAAAGATCTTGACAAGAAAGAACACTGGCTTGAATCAGATGAGGAACTTGAACAGGAGTAAATGTGGACTTCCATGTGCAACATTTCAGCAGTGCATCATGGGAAATGCGTTGCTGGGATAGACACAGGAATTTTAGTGGATGGCAAGCTCAGTAGGAATCAATGCTGTAGCAAAGTGACGCTCTTTCCCCGTACCCCCATGCTAATTTGATCTTCGCCTGCCTTCAGCAGCATCATTTCCAGGTATAAAAGTGGTTGTCCCTTTGTGTTCAGGGTAGCTACAGCACCAGACCTGGAGTCAGGAAACTCTGGGTTCAAATCTGACACTTAGCTCTGTGACCCTGGGCAAGTCACTTCACCCCATTGGCTTCAGTTTCCTTGCGTGTAAAATGAGCAGGAGAAAGCAATGGCAAACACTTGGGTATCTTTGCCAGGAAAATGCCAAAATGGGGTCACAAAGAGTCAAACACAACAGAACAACCAGGAGGGATGAGCAGTGAGGATGAGAAGGTATAAGTTTAACTAAGTGACTGCTGGGGTCCTTTCCAGCTTTCAAATTCTATAATTCTGTTATCTGGGTTAGAGTCCCTGCTCCTGTGTTTGCCCATTGAAAAAAATCATTTAAGCTTAGAGTGAGCCTCTGTTTTCTCATCTGTAAAATGGGGATATGCACCACTTGTTCCAAGGCAAGCATTTTGGAAAGTTTTCAATAAAAATGAGCTAAATTAATATTTCCCAAAGAAAAAATACAAACAGTAACTGCTTAAAAAAATGTCCCATCTCATGAATAGGTAAATAAAGTGCAGAAACTGGGGGACTTCACAGCCATTACAATCTCACCCACAAACATGAAAGGGGTTGGAGCCATCATTGCTCCTTCCCCCTCCCCCAATTGCTGCAAAGGCTTCTGGGCTAGTTCCTCTGCTTTCCCACCCTCCTCACCCCCTGGCCTCTATCTTCCTTACACATAAGTCCATCTTCCTGCACTAGGGTCTTTCTCACATTATTCACCTCTGAAACTTTTCAGGGATCTCCAGTGGAGTCCTACCCCCCCCCCCAACTCCGATCTGCCCTTTGAGGGCTCCATGTTCTAGCTCCAGCCCACCTTTCTGGCCTCAGCTCCAATTACTCTGCTCCATCTGCCGGATTCTCCAGTTACCCTCAACGCCTCCCTGTTCCCCAAATGCATCTTTTCCTTTTTCCCTCTTTCTAATATTTCTTTGTTCATGCCATTTCCTCACCCCCTCTGCCTGGGGAACAGCCCCCACTTCAATCCCTTTCTATGAAAATGTGCTTAAAAGTCACCTCCTCTAGTGAGACTTCCCTGATTTCCTCTCCCAAGTCTGGGCCTCCCAACTGAGGCTGTTCTAAACTCCCAGAGTGCATTTTAAAATTAACTTCCA
The DNA here is from genome assembly GCF_027887165.1 of Monodelphis domestica. Lineage (NCBI taxonomy): Eukaryota > Metazoa > Chordata > Mammalia > Didelphimorphia > Didelphidae > Monodelphis > Monodelphis domestica. Next base: position 284,003,822 of record NC_077228.1, read on the forward strand.
TTATCATAGTTAGGCATTCTCCTAAAGCCTATTCGGGGCAGGAAGCAAATAGTATTTATCTGATTATATTTTCCCTTCCTTACAGGCCCCCACCTCTACCTGTTCAGTCCCTAGCACAGTCCCTTCTATGTATCAGATGCTCAAAAAATTGTTGAACAGGGAGCAGCTGGGTGGCTCAGTGGATAGAGAGCCAGGCCTAGAGAGGGGAGGTCCTGGGTTCAAATGTAGTCTCAGACACTTCCTAGCTGTGTGACCCTGGGCAAGTCATTTAATCCCCATTGCCTAGCCCTTACTGCTCTTCTGCCTTGGCAACGGTATTGGTTTTAGGATAGTAAAGAGTTTTTAAAAATTGTTGAATGAATGAATGAATGAATGAATGAATGAGGGATATTAAGGTGGGGGTCAGGGATAAAGGGAAAGAGACAGCCTCAGATTTACTTGGTCCTCAGGTTCCTACAGGATGAGGTCACTCGCCCAAACACAGCAGGCCGGGCAGGACTGCCACCCAGCACCGAGTTCCCCCTTTCTCTGTCGGTGCCAGGGCACAGCCCTCAGCACACCCAAGGGCAGGCCACACCCTGGCCCGGCCTCGCTATGGGGGGAAGAGAAAGGAGAGGGGGGGTGGTTCTCACCATGGCCACAGCTGGGGCTGCTGTGGTCGGGGCTGATTCATCCCATGCCCTGCAGCAGAGCTGGTCTCACAGCCCCACCTAGCATGGTTGGCATTCACCTCCACCCTGCTTCCTGGCCCTGCCCTGCCCAGCCTCCCTGGGATCCCCAGCCTTGGCCTGCTTTCCTCTGGGGGACCTGGGCCGGCCCGTGCCCCAGGGAACACAGCCAGGGCTTTGCTCCTTTCCTGCTGATGGGAGGGGGGCTGGGGATAGGAATGAGGAGGAGGCCTTCCCTCTGACACTGTTATATCTACACCCTCGTGCAAAACGGGTGTCTGGGGGGGGGGCAAAGAAAGCCCACCTCTGCCTGCTGTGTGTGAAGATAATGTTTATGTTCTTGTCTTTGTTTCCTCCTGTCAAACACACACACACACACACAAACCCTCTCTCTCTCACACTCACACACACTCACCCATACACCCTTACTCACTGCACATATACTCACACACATACACTCATCACTCTCACAATACGCACTCATGCATACTTATTTGCACACACAAACACACGAATACTCTCAAAAACACATATACTTTCACACAGACACACAGATGTACATATTCACACATGCATACACTCATGTACTCACACTTGCACACACACAGACACATACTCACTCACATATGCACACACTCTCAGACACATACTCACACACATACACCCTCACACACATATGCACACACTCACAAACATATACACACATACAATCATACTCCCCCCACAGTCACTCACATGAACACACATGCACTTGCACACATATATGCATGTGTATACAATACACACTCATGCACACTCACACACTCAAACATGCATGCATATACATTCACACACATACACACACTCTCTTATAGACATACACACACTCATGCACATTCACACATAACATACACTCATACTCACACACATGCACATACTAACTTATATACATTCATACTCACACATGAATTCACACTCAAATATACACATGAACTCACACACATGCATGTTTAGACACATGCACACACCTTCACATACACTCATGCTCCCATGAAGCTGCACATTCCCACCCATGCATGTTTACACACTCATGCATACATGTGCAAACACACCCATACATGCACACATGCACCCTCACATATAGGCTCACACACACATACAGGTACTCTTTCTCTCTCACACACACACACTCCTTTAGCAGGAAAATCTACATCAGGAATCCTTATTTGCTCTTCCTCAAATAGACTAAAGAAAATTCCCAGGGCAGGAGCACTTTTGTGCCATGCCCTTTCTTCTCCTCCAGCCCTTCCTCTCTTAGGAAGAGAACATACAATGATCTCCTAACCCCCCAGACCTTACCCTGTTCCTCTGACAGAACTTTAAGGTCTATTGATCAAAGGTTTTCTATCCATGACTCCATTTGTTCTTCACAATAGGGCAGTGGAAGGTAGGAACAACAGGCACGACTCTCTTTAGTCTACAGAGAAGGAAACTGAGGCTGAGGGATGTGAATGGACTTATCCAATGTCGAGCTCCGATTCCCAAGCTTCTCAAACTCCATTCAATTTGATTTAGTACTTGGTGACTAAGTATCTACCATGTTCCAAGCAGTAGAGATACAAAGATAAAGGTGGAAAATAGCTCCTGACCTCAAAGTGCTAAGATTCTGGGATGGGGAAATGGCATGGATACCTAGGCAGGAAGAAGGTGATGATCTCTTGCTCTTTCCTCTATCTTAGACAGTTTGGGTCTCCTTTATTTTTGCTAACTTCCTTCTCCCCTCCCCTCTACACCTAAGAGATTGCCATCTTTTTTTTTCCTTTTTAAATGTTTTATGGTATTTTTATATTACTATCACTGCCCAATGATTCCACCCCACCCCCAAATCCTCTCTTCTACCAAATAACTTTGTTGTTGAGTCATTTCAGTCATGTCCCCCCTTCATGAACTCATTTGGGTTTTTCTTGGCAAAGATACTGGAGTGGTTTGCCATTTCCTTCTCCAGCTCATTTTACAGAGGAGGAAACTGAGACAAACAGGGTGAAGTGATTTGTTCAGGGTCCCACAGCTAGGAAGTGTCTGAGGCTAGATCTGAACTCACAAAAGAGTTCCAGACTCCAGGCCCAGCACACTATCCCCGTTCCCCCAATATCCTCTCAAATAAGTATAGTTAAGCAAAACTAATGAATGGTTAAGTATGTCCAAAAACAATGTATACCACTTTCTGTAACTATAATCCACCAGGGAGGAAACATGCTTCTCCATCAGGCCAAATGTTGTTCTCTCTCTCTCTCTCTTTCTCTCTTTCTCTCTCTCTCTCTCTCTCTCTCTCTCTCTCTCTCTCTCTCTCTCTCATTCAAATCCTTTACCTTCTGTCTTAGAATCAAAACTAAGTATCAGTTGCAAGGAAGACAAGAAATAGACAATGGGGGTTAAGTGACTTGCCCAGGGTCACACAGCTAGGAAGTGTCTGAGGTCATCTTCAAACCCAGGACCTCCTATCTCTAGGCCTGGCTCTCTAAGCACTAAGCCACCTTGCTGCCCTGAAAATGTCACTTCTAAGCTTTAGTCTGAGGACGGGGAAGGACTATGGTTTCTGAGGATCTGTAAGGCTGAGTCCTCCCCAAACAGGGTGTTTGGAAACAACAATAATGGTGGAGGAGCTCCAGACATACCAGAATCATCATTCAGCCATTCAGACCACAAAGGCAAAAGTGAAAAACAGAGTCTGCCCTCCAGGAGCTTCACTCGTACGGGAGCCAAGGACTCTCCATCCTTACAGAAGGTGCACAAAGCATCTGCCTAACCTGCAGCAAGGGGATTTCCATCTGGATGAAGGCTGTTGGACCCAGGAACAGGTGACGGCAGAGCAGATGCAAAGCCTCCAGGGTCTGGGGAAGATGTTTCAGCTTTATAGCACTAAGGGGGTCTGAAATGCCTCATTAATCTCCAGGTCAGTGTTCTAAGGCTTGGAGAGACCTGGATCTGCCTCCAGAGCAGTCAAGGATGGCCTTTGGATAATAATATGACTGTGGAGGGATGGGGGACCCCAGAGGGCCCACAGTAGTTGTGATAAAATGTAAACAGGGGGTTTAAAGAATGCTAACATTGAGGGGAAGAAGAAACACTAGAGCAGGATGTGTGTGGGAAGTGAATGAGAATTCTTTCCACACTCATCCATACTGAGCCACTTTAAGACCTCACAGGGCAAGTGAGAAGATATCAGTAAATGGCTTTACATTTTTTTTTAACCATGAACTTCAGGGTTTAATACTGGGTATTGGTTCCAAGGCAGAAGAGTGGTAAGAGCTGGGCAATGGGGGTTAAGTGACTTGCCCAGGGTCACACAGATAGTGTCTGAGGCCAGATTTAAACCCAGGACCTCCCGCCTCTAGGCCTGGCTCTCAGTCCACCCAGCTAACCCCAGGCTTTGCCTATTTTAAGCACTATAGAAACGTTATGATATAAATATTAAGCATGAAGTGAATTATTGTCATTATTAGCAAGAGTGGTGGTGTTCTACCCCGTGTGGACCAGGGGTCCTTGAGAGAAGGTTTGAGAAGAAACTGGGACCTTGCGGAGGAAAAAGTCAATCAGAAGCAGGAAATTCATGTTACTGAGCAAGCTTGGAGGAGAGGACTTTATGATGCCCAGTGGATAGAGGGCTCGCCTGGAGTCTGGAGGAGCTGGGTTCAAATTTGGCGCTTCCTAAAGGAGATTTAAGAGGGAAGGAAGGCTTGGCTTGAGTCAGAATAGAGTGAAACAAAGGGCAGGAAAGGCCAGTGACCGTAGAGGTCCTGGGGCAAAGGAGAAGCTGGATGAGAGGAAGGACTGTGAAATACAGAATGCCTGGGAATGGCTGATTAGGACCTGAAAGCCGAGCCAAACTCAGCACGGAATGGGATGATCATACCTCCAGGAGGACAGAATGTGGGGGCTGGAAGGGAGCCTGTGGATTATCTAGTCTACCCAGCTCATTTTACAGATAAGAAAACTGAGGGCACAAAGCCACACACAGCGAGTCAGTGTCAGAGCTAAGCCTAGAAGCAGGCTCTGGAGAGTCCAGGCCTCCTTTGCTCATTCATAATAGTGTGTCCTGGCAACGTGGGAAAAAATAAATCCCACACTTGAACTGACTGTTTTGTCCTATCTGGGGGAGAAATTATTAGAAATCAGGGGGCCTAGCTGGGTGACCCTGGGTCAGTCACTTAGCCCCATTGCCCAGCCCTCTTCTGCCTCAGAACCAATACATAGTATTGACTCTCAGAGGGAAGGGAAGGGGCTGGGATGGTGTCTGAGGAACCTTTCCAGACCCCACATGCCATGATCTCATCCTTCCCCTCCCTGGCCCCCAGTCAGGCTTAATGTTCTCCCAGAGCTCCAGGCTAGAAAAGCCCAAGGTCCCTCTGGCTGCAGAACCCCACTGAAGCGCCTCTGGGTGCTTTTTCCTGATACATTCCTGCTTCCTGGGCCTCCCCCAGCTCCCTTTCTACTACAGACAATCCCCAAACTCTGGCATGTCCCCCCCCACACACAATGTTTCCTTTCCCAGAAGCCCCTACACCCGACAGGGGAGGAAAGAGATGGGGGCCATTGGGCCCGAGAGGAGGGGGGATATGGGGTATGTGTGGAAGAGGGGGGCAATCCTATCTCCAAGACTTCTTTTTTTTTTCCAAAGAAACCTCCCGACCCCGCAATGACACGGCACCTTCAGTTGCCATGTTATTGTCAGGCCTGGTCCATAGAAGGTCCCTGAAGCCTTAGAAGGCCCCGGTCCTCCTGAGAGGCGTCCCCTGCTTCTTGGAGTCACAGCATTGCTCTAAGGAAGCTTTAAGGGATCTAACTCCCCACCCGGGGATGCCCCAGAAGGTGGACACCCAGGATATGGCTTCCAAGGCTCCCTGTAGCTTGCAGTGGAACCGGTGGGGAACCCTTTTCCTCCAGCCCTGACCCCTTATCCCCTCCAGAAATACAGATAGCTTTAATAAGTGCCTGGCAGAGAGGGGTAATGGGCCCTGGCAGGAAATAGCAGGGAAGTACCCAAGTCTTTTAGCAACTCTCAAAAAGATCAAATGTGATCTTGGAGGCCACTGGGGTGGGGGTGGGGGGGACTGGGACAAGCACACGGAAGTCCTGTACAGTACAAGAATACAAAGTGCTTAGCCTTTGGGAGTCTATCTTTGGCAATCCAACGAAATCGAAATGTTTTTAAGCTCTCTCAACCTTCTCCCCACTCCTCAAGTCGGTCACATCTCTCCTCTGTCCCCCCTCACACCTGCCACTGGCACTGGCACTATCCTGGTGCCACTCTGACCATATCCTCTCTCCTTGCCATTCAATAAACTCCAGAAGGTTCTTCTTACTTCCAGGATCAAATATAACCTCTCTCCCCCTTGGGCTCTTAAAGCTTTTCCTAACACGGCCCGTGCCCACCTCTCTAGCATTCTTCCACTTTGCTATCCCCCTGAGCCAGTGCCCTTTTCTGCTCCCACAGCATCTGTACTGGCTGTGCCCCTTCCCTCCACACTGCTACCTCCTAGTTTCCCTGGCTTCCTTGGAGTCTCAGCTAACCTCCCTCCTCCCCCAAAGAAGTCTGTCCCAGTCCTCCTCAATGCCAGTCTGTCCCTCTGAGATTATCTCCAACTTATTAGTATTAGTAGTAGTAATAATAAACTCTTTCCTTCTGCTTTAGAACTGACACTAAGTATCTCTTCCAAGGCAGAAGAAAGGTAAGTGATAGGTAATTGGAATGAAGTGACTTGCCCAGGGTCACACATCTCGGAAGTATCCGAACCCACATTTGAACCCAGAACCTCCCATCTCTAGACTGGGCTCTCTATCCACTGAGCCATCTAAAATTCCTGGTTATCTCCAATTTATCTTGTTTATATGTAGTTGCTTACATGTTACCTCTCCCATTAAACTTCAAGTTCCTTGAGAGTAGTTTTACATTCCAAACACCCAGTATAGTGTCTGGCTTAATAAAAGCTTATTGATTTGACTTAAATGGATAAGATAAAACATATGAGATTATAAAGGAAATACAGTTATAAAAGTACTTTTAAAAATAAGTCATGGATCTCAGATTAAGAAGTCCTGATTTACAATCAAGAAACCCTGGGTTCAAGTCCTGTTCTTGACACTTAAAAGGGATATGACCCTGGGCAAGTCATTTCCCTTCTCCATGACAGAAAAGGTTAAGAATCCCCTGACTTAGACTATGAGTTATAGACTAGAAGATTGGTTGCTAGGGAGCAGAGAGAATTTTGACTCCAGGAATACTTTAATTCAGTAAAACCACAGCTCTACATCTCTTCAAAATGAAAAAAATTAGTGGAAAATGAGGGGGTGTCCATCGATTGGGGAATGGCTGAACAAATTGTGGTATCTGTTGGTGATGGAATACAATTGTGCTATAAGGAATGATGAACTGGAGGAATTCCATGTGAACTGGAACGACCTCCAGGAAGTGATGCAGAGTGAAAGGAGCAAAACCAGGAGAATATTGTACACAGAAACTGACACACTGTGGTGCAATCAAATGTAATTGACTTTTCTACTAGCAACAATGCAATGATCCAGGACAATTCTGAGGGACTTAAGAGAAAGAACGCTATCCGCATCCAGAGGAAGAACTGTGGGAGTAGAAACACAGAAGAAAAACAACTGAGTGATCACATGGTTCACTGGGGATATGGTTGGGGATGTAGACTCTAAATGATCACTCTAGTACAAATATTAATAATATGGAAATAGGTCTTGATCAAATGACACATGTAAAACCCAGTGGAATTGCACATGGACTATGGGAGGGGGTGGGAGGAGGGGAGGGAAAGAACATGATTCATGTAACCATGGAAAAATATTCAAAATTAATTAATTAAATAAAAAACTTCAAATTTAAAACAAATGAAAAATTAGGATCGTCATTATTACTTTCAGTGGTTATTGGGAACAAAAGAAGTGGATTTGGTTATGTGGCCAAAGTGAAAGATAATGACTACTTATCCCAGATGGTACCCACAGATAATGGGAACAAGTATTTATTAAAGGCCGGTTGGTTGTGTTCCTGGTGGGCAGTGAGGTGTCACAGTTTGGCCTGAATCTTCTTCCTGAGATCAAATCTGTCTTCAGACATCTCCTAGCTGGGTGACCCTGGGCAAGTCACTTAACCTTGTTTGCCTCAGTTTCCTCATCTGTAAAATGAGCCAGAGATGGAAATGGCAAATCACCCCAGAGTCTTTGCCAGGAAAATCCCAAAAGGGGTCATGAAGAGTCGGATATGACTGACATGATGAATAACAATAAATGTGCCTGACACTGTGCTAAGCTCTTTACAGATATTATCTCATTGGATTTCAATAATGTTAAAGGACTCAGGGACAGCTAGGTAGCTCAATGGATAGAAAGCCAGGCCTGGAGATAGCAGGTTGTGGGTTCAAATCTGAACTCTGACATTTCCTAGCTATGTGACCCTGAGACTTAAGCCCCTTTGCCTGGCTCTTACTTCTCTTCTGCCTTGGAACTGACACTTAGTATTGATTCTACGGCAAAGTAAGGGTTTAAGGGGGGAAAAAAAGGACCCCAGAAGAAAGTCTCCACTCTATTGGGTGAACGTCCCTCTGGACAGCTACTGGGGGGGGGTGTCCTTAGTTGCTCTGGGCAATGAGGTGTGGATGGGCTGAAGTTAGGGAGAGTGGAGAGAGGGAGTCAAAGGAGGGATTTCCTCAGTAGAGCTGGCCAAAGCTATTGGCAAATCCTCTGTGCCTTAAGGGTCAGGCCTTCACAGATTGTTCATGAGGCCAAAATGACTTCTTTCTTGACTATCAAGGCCGGTCCTGGGATAACAGATATGCAGCCATTGGACCGTCAGAGGCTTTTCCAGTTTTCACTCTATGGGTGTAGCCATAGAGAATTCCAGGGTCACCTCCACACCATAATGAGGCACTGCAGAAGGAATTTAACAGATCCCTATCACACCACATTGTGGGCAAAAGAGACTGCCCCCCATCAAAAAAAATCGAACTTAGTAGACAAGTTGGAGGTCCAGCTCTAAAGAATACTGAAATAGGAGCCAGGATACCTCCTCTGGGAAGCCTGCTTGATTAGCACTTATTTTGCAACTTTTTTTTCTTTTTTATCCCTTCCCTTCTGTCTTAGAATCCATACTGTATATTGATGCCAAGGCAGGTTCAGTGACTCACTCGGGATCATACAGCTAGGAAGTGTCTGAGGCCTAATTGGAATCCAGGACCTAGCATGAGTGGGCCTGCCTCTCAATCCATTGGGCCACCTAGCTATCCCCTCTTTAAAATTTAATTTTCTATTTTGGGTTGGTTTTTTTTTGTGTGCAACTTATGCATTTATCTACTACTAATGAATTCAAATCCTGGAACCTCTCTGTGTCTCCAGGTGACTCTTTAGTCTACAAATTGCAGAAAGTTTGGAGACATTCTCTGAGGAATTTCTTCACTGGGATTCCCCTACACACATGAAATCAATCCTCAAGGCCTCTTAGCATCTTAGATTCAGAGCAGAAAGGGCCTCCAAGGTCTCTGAATGCACCGCCTTCAACAAACAGAGGACGGGAGGATGTGAAGTGATTTTCCCAGAGTCCCACAGGTAGGAAGTGTCTATGGTAACATTTGAACCCAGATCTTCCTTACTCATCCGGTGTATCCCGTCCCCAGTTCCAGTCTATGAGAACAGGGATCCTGTTTTATCTAAATTTATGGCCCCGATTGACATAAGCTCTCCACATAGTAGGTGCTTAATACATGTTTATTATTTACTTTAGTGAAGGCTGGGCTCAGCCACTGGTTGGCTGTGTGTCCTCGGGCAGATCTTCCCCCTCTCTGGGCCTCCCTCAGCAAAATGAGTCTAGGTCTAAAATGGTCTCTAAGGTCCCTTCTGGCCGGGACATTTGGAGGTGGAAGGATTCTGGATTTATTTAGGCAAGGACTCCTCCGCGTGGGAGTGCGCTTGGGCCGGCTCTCTGCCCACTCTGTGAGTCTCCATTCTAATTAGGGTCTGTGATGCTTCCCAAGGAGCCGCCAGGAAGCCTGGGAAGCAACAAATCTTGCTCTCTGCCCTGGAAAAAGGATTCCGTCTCGGCTGGAACCCCCCTGCCGCCCCCACGCTTTCCCCCCACCTCAAGCTCCAAACCCGCCAGGAACAGAAGCCGGATTGGGGGGGGGGGGGAAGGAGGAGGGGGCCGGGGGCCCCGAAAGGGGATGGGCCATTTCCAGCCAAACAGTCCGGGAGAGGAGTCTCCACCCGCAGCCGCCAGAGGTCCGGTGTCCTGGGGCCCCAGTTAGGGTCTGTGGTCCGGAAAGCTGGAGAGAAACCCCGAGGAGCGACAACGCAACTGTGGTTGGAGGACTCATGGCGCTGACATTTCCCCAGTCGGAGAGTCTCTGGGGCTGGATGCTGTCAAACACCCCCACCTAGTGGCTGCAGGCGGTACTTCTCGGCTCGCTCTCCCCACCTCTCTAGGTCCAAACCTCCTGGGGGGGAGTGGGGGAGCCCACCACCACCTTAGGGATCATTTTACCGAAGATCGAACTGGTCACCAGGGAAGGGAATTACTTAAACGAGGCTGTGCAGGTACAAATAACAGTCCTGGGATAGGAACCCCAGGCTCCCTGACTCGAGATCCCAGCCACACCTACCCCCAAAATCCTCAGAAAGGTCATCTTAGAGGCCATCTAGATCAATTTCCTGGCCAATGTAATATATATATTTTAAAAACCTTACCTTCCGGCTTAGATTGAGTCTAAGACAGAAAAGCAGTAAGGGCTGGACAATTGGGGATAAGTGACTTGCCCAGGGTCACACAGTCACCAAGTAGCTGAGGCAAGATTTGAACTCAGCTCTTCCTGATTATAGGCCCAGAGCTCTATCCACTGCTGGCTACCTCCTAGGCAAACAGGGTTAAGTCACTTGCCCAGAGACACACTGCTGGTAAGAGTGTCAGGCCACATCCGAACTCAGGCCTTCCTGACTCTGGGCCCCGAGCTCTATCCCCTGGAGCCCTCTGCTGCCCCTAACTGTGGCGGGTGAGCATTCCCAGGTCTTCCTGAAGGTAGACAGTCACCAGGAGATCGCTCCTTCAGGCAGGCTGGCATGCCTGTCTAGATGTGGCACCAGCATCAGAACTCCTGCATCTCCTCTCTAGTCGTGGGCCCTAGAAGCACCGAGAATAGGCCTGACCTCAGCCTGTCTCCCTGGAAGGAGTGTCTAAAGATCTGCATTCTCCCCTTCTCTGCCACGGCTAAGCCACTTCTCTGAGGCTTGTTTTTCTCAGCTGGGAGAATGGGAATGACATTCATACTACCTATTTGACAGGGACACTGGCGCAGAAAGTGCTTTATGAACTCAAAATGGACACAGCCCGGTCCTGGGATAAAGGAACTGGCAGGGGAGGAGACTTCCTCTGCTAATGTGCTAATGCAAGTCTGTGCCATCAGTGTCTTGCAGCTGCTTTGTGCCAGAGCCAAGCCTTGACCCTAGACCTTCCTGGCAACAAGCCACCTCTAAAAGCTACAAAATACGTTAGGGGGGGAGCTAGGGAGCACAGCACCAGGCCTGGAGTGTGGAGCTGAGAGGACCTGTGCTCAAATCTGGCCTCAGACACTTCCTCGATGAGTGACCCTGGCCAAGTCACTTAACTCCCATTGTTCAGTTTTTAGCCCTCTTCTACCTCTGAATGAATGCACTGACTCTAAGGTAGAAGGTAAGAGTTTAAAAAAAAAAAGAAAAGAAAGAAGAGCAGAAAAGAGTGATGAGGAAGACATGTTGAAGGTCCCAGAGCATTCCCATGTAATGCTGGTTTTAGCCCTAGGTCTAATTTTCTGGAGTTTGTCCCAAGCTGTCCCACCTAGGACAGGTTTCTTGGGGTGAGGGTGGGGGTACGTCAATGTCTCTGCTGGGCAGTATACTCAAGTGGGAAAAGGCCCTCTGGCAGCGGCCCAGCAGCTCCCTCACCCCAGCCCTCCCCTCTCAAGAGGACAGCCTGTGCCCCATGGAAGGGTGTCTACAGGGAGCTGGAACCCCTCATGTATGGCCCTCCAGAAAGCAGGAGGCTGTGAGAAGGCTGAGGCCATCCAGGATGAAGGTAAGGGCTGAAAGAGGTACGTGGAGGCTCCCACACAGGGCCTTGCAAACCAGCGTCCAAAAGGGGTGGCTTGGCCAGGTCAAGGGAAGCAGGGAAGCATCGTGGCACTTTTAGTGATTTGCAAACTCTGAGTCCCAGTGAGATCCTGTAGCCATGAAGGCCAAAGAGAGTTCGGCAGCTCCAAGAGAGAGGCAGGGCTCCTAGAGTCAGCCACATCGGAGGGACAATGTCTGGGCCTCATTGCTTAAGAAGCTCCCAGGTGTGCTGAGGAGGGTGACCAGGACCCCTGGGGTCAGAGGACAAGCAGAATTGGGGACATTTAGCCTGGCGGAGGAAAGCTCCGACAGGGACCAAACAGCTTCCTCCAGGGTTTGGGCCAGCCTGTGGAAGAAGCTTTGGGCTTCTTTTGCTTGGCCCCAGAGGGGCAGGTCTTGGAACAACAAGGAGAAGTCGCAAAGAGGCAGACTTTGTGTCCATGTAAGGGAAAAGATTCTAGCAGTCAGACCTGTCTAAAAGTAGAAAGGGCTGTCTGGGGAAGGGGAGGTTCCCTGTCACCAGAAGGTTTCAAGTTGGGGTGGGTGCAGGGTGAATGACCACTTTCCAAGGCTGGTGTAGATGGGAATCTCGGTTAGGTACCAATTGGACTGGAGGTCCCAGGGGTCCTTTCCTGTTCTCCAGTCCTGATTCTCTGAAGTGAGGGGAAACACTCTGGGAGATGGTAGCTTCCTTTGCCTATTGCCCAATGGTCACCTTATTGGGACTGGAGTCAGTCTATTCAAATCTGGCCTCTGACACTTACTAGCTAGGTGACCTTGGGCCAGTCACTTATCTCTGTTTGCCTCAGTTTCCTCATCTGTAAAAAAAAAAATGACCTGGAGAGGGAAAGGGTAGACCACTCCAGCATGTTGGCCAAGAAAACCTCACAAGGAATCAAACCCGACTGAAACAAGTGAATACTGGTGGCTTCTCATGCTGACTACTTCTGCTTTTTTTGCCCAAGCCAGTGGAGAGTCAGAAATAAGTTGTATTTTTTAAATCTCTTAAATAAATCTTATGTCCTATGACTTCCTGTTGACAAAGATTGGGCCAACCCTAATCCTTGCCTTTTTCACTGCAAACCACAGGATCACTGATTTAGAGATAAAAGGGATCACTGAGGTCCAGTTTCTTCATTTTGAAAATGAGGAAACCGAGGCAAACAAAGGTCAAGTGACTGGCCCACAGTCACACAACTAGTAGGTATCTAAAGTAGGAGTTGAATGGAAGTCTTTGTGACTCCAGGTCTCCTGCTTTATTACTATTAGGCCACCCATCCAAATTAAACCTCCTCTGACTTTGAATACACAGAGAGACCAGACATGAAAAGCAGACACTCAGGCTTGTGTCTGAAGCAGGACAACCTCAGAGAGAAACCAGGCTTGTGGAAAGAAAGCTCTGTGGCTTGAGTCCATGGAAATTCTGCCTTAGAGGTCTGGCATCACAAGCATTTTCCTAGCCTGATCCACAGAGGTTGTCCTGGAACACTTAGCTTCAGATTTCCAGAGGAAGCAATGGAACACGATTGTTCATTGGCTACCTGGGAGGTAGGAAGGCCATTTGAGAAAATTCTCCTAAATTCTCTTGTTCCTCACACGGCTCTTAGCTCTGACACCTCAAGATCTAACTTCTGAACATTTTCCTTTTCCTTATCTTATTTCTCATTATAACCACTAAGATGTCCCTTTTCCTTCTCAACCTAAGTAAAGTAGAGGGACTGGGAGGAAGAGTATGTTGTGGATGTTCTTCAATGGAAAAGGACCAATATGGAATTGTGTTTTGCATGACAATACAGACTGATGAAAAAGGTGGTGCCTCCCTAACTCAATGCTTTCTAGTTTCTCAAACACCCTGTTCAGAAAATTCTTTTCTTCAATCTCTCATGAGATTGCTGCCCCTTTCTTCCTGGTGAGCTTGAGATATTTGGGGAAACATACTTGGAAAGAAAGTAATTTTAAGAAAGATCTTGCACCAGTGAAGGTCAGTCTCTGGGATCTGCTCTCCAGCCCTTTAGGGTTCCTCACAGGAAGTGAGCAGACAATGGGGATACAGGGATGCATCTTCTGATTCTTCTCAAACTGACCTATGCCCCTAATTGTTGTCGTTCACTCATTTCAACTGTATCCAACTCTTTGTGACCCTGTTTAGATACTAGAGTGGTTTATCATTTTCTACTCCATTTTACAGATGAGGAAAGGGAGGCAAAAAGGGTTAAGTAACTTGCTCAGGGTCACCCAGCTAGTAAGTATAGGAGGCCAGATTTGATATTTGAATTCAGGAAGATGAGTCTTCCTGACCCCAGGCCAGGTACTCTATCTATTGTGACAGCTAGCTGCCCTTCTTCTCTGTAAACTTTAAATTACTCCACCCTATTTAAACCTTACTTTAGGGGAAGATAAAGTTGTAATCTCCTGATTGAACAATGAAGGTATTTAGTTCTTACCTTATAGTGAAACTAGAAGTTAAGCTAAGTCTATTTTTATATCTTAATACAAAAAGGTATTAAGTAACTTAAAAGGTATTAAGTAATTTAACCTTTATAGGTTAAATTAATCACAAAAAGGTCAAGTAACTAACAAAAGGTAAACTTAACAAAAAAAGTGTTAAGTAACTCAAAAAATATAATCAAAGAAGATAAGAACTAAAAGTATGGGCAGTCCTGGAGAAAGCCTTTGATGTGATTGGTAGATGTGAAAATTTAGAGGAGGAGACACAAGGGTGAAAGGTCTATATATTTGGGATTTTTCGGCTCTCAAAAGCCTCTCTTTCTCCGCAGAGGTGGATCTGGCTGATCACTTCCTGTGAGCAGCCTGGGTGCCAGTTCGAACCTGGAACTGGAGCCTGGAGGAGCTCCCTCAGACAGCTTCCTTGAGATGGTCTCGTGGTGAGTGATAAGACTGACTTCCCTTTCCCTTGGCTCAGGGGAGGCCCCTTTGGCCAAGGTCTTTAACTCCTGCCTGGCTCAGCCTGAGCTGGAGCAGTTTAACTTTTTTCCTCTCTCTCTCTCTTCTCCTTAATTCCTTCTCTCTATATTAATTAAAATCACCATAATTTCCAGTTGACTTGGGTATTTTATTATTTGGGATTTTCCCTGGTGACCAAATTAATTTAGATTTTTTAAGTCACAACTATAAATTTATCATTACAGCTCCAAGCCCTCTTTTATAACACATAAGAAGCTTATAGGGAACTGATGTGCTGTTCTTGCCATCTCCAGCCTCATCCCCAGGTCATCAAATCCATACATTGCATGGATGCCAGGTCAGTCTTCCCCATGCACAGATCTGATCAAATCATACCTATACTCAAAACCCTACAATGGCTCCCTATTACCTACCAGTGGGTCAAGTGCTGGGCTTTTTGCATTAAAATCCAGTCTCTCGAATACTTACTGTGTGGCCCTGGGCAAGTCACTTAACCTCTGTTTGCCTTAGTTTCCTCAACTGTAAAATGGGTATAGCAATAGCAGCACCTCCTTCACAGGGCTGTACACTGAGGATCCCAAGGCACTATTGAAATGCTTATTTCCCAAGCCCCAATTCTTTAGACTAAGAATCAAAGTTTTCCACTTTATCACTCTTTTCAGCCTTATATCACTCTTTTCCTCAGATTGTGCTATAGCCAATCACCACTTGCAGTTCTCCAAACATCAGCAGGGTTCTGCCCAGTGCTTTGGCTCATGCCACTCTTCCTTTGGAAAATGCTGCCCTTTCTCCAGCTTCTGCTGAAATCCTCCTCTGTCTCTGAAACCTAGCTAAAAGGCCACGTCCTCCGTGAAGCCTTTCCTGATCCCCAGTGAGAAAAGGTTGTTCTCATTCCTTTTTAGACCTCATCTAGCACTGTGATGAGCTCCTCTAATGTGCCATTTGGATTAATTCTCTTATTAGGAAGCAAGATGGCACAGCAGATTGTTGGGTCAGGAATCAGGAGTTCAAATCTAACCTCAGACCCTTACTGGCCATGTGACCCTGGGCAAATCACTGAACCTCTGTCTCAGTTTTCTTGTCCCCCTGTCTCAGTGTCCTTGTCTCCAAAAAACGGGTACTAACATCTTCTACTTCCCAGGGTGGTGAGGATAAAATGAGAAAAATATTTGTAAAATGCTTTGTAAACCTTAAAATGCTATTCCTCTGCTTAGCATAAATATTCTGGCCAGAAATATTCCAGAATATTTATGCTAATATATATAGATAATAGCCAGAATATTTATGCTAAGTAGAGGAATAAACATTTTTAAAGCATTACTATATGCCAATCACTGTGCTAAGCTGGAGAATAAGCTCTTTAAGGTCAGAGATAATATCTTATTTTTCGTTGTATCTCTTCCAATGTCTAGCACTGGCTCCTCAGCATGAACAAATGTTTGCTGAATTGCTCACCTCATAAGTGCTGGCACATTCCCAGTCCGACCTAACCAAATGAATGTCCCAACCAAGGGAGGAATGGAGGAAAAAAATAGAAAGAAGTGTGAAGATTAAATTTAACTCTCCCCAGATTGTAACAATGAAAATACTTCACTCTCCCCTGATTATGAAGATTAAATTGTAAGATCTGCCCTTTTTTAGATTTAATCCTCCTAAGTATAAACACTCTACTTAAAATTGAGTATGTAGATCTGCCCATTTTAGATCTAATCACCAAAGATGTAAACACCCCATTTCCACATTAAGTGGGAAGTCTGTGACCCATGTGTGAAATAGTAGGTAAGGAACTGACTGACTGCCCAGGGGAGCAGTCCTAAAACAAAGCGTCAACTGTTATTGGTAGATGTAAAATTAGGGGAAGACACAGGAAGTGACACAAAAGAAGAAGCTTTAAAAGGAGCTGTTACTTCCTGCGAGAATTGGAATTCTTCATGCTTTCGAGTTGTTACTGGTGAAGAGGGGCAGAAGGATCTGCTGACTGGACCTGAGATCTTGTTCCTGACTGAACTGACACATGATGAGTGAAAAAGCTGACTCTTAACTGCTGAATTGTTTGAAGAAACTAGCCTCAGGAGAAATCTGTACTCTTGAGAGAGGTTCCCTGTATCCCCAAAGCCTCAGCTACAAGGGCCAAGTCAAGTCCTCTCTGGCTAAGAACTAAGTCTTCCAGCCCAGGGGCAGGGAGTAAATTACTTTGTGCTTATGCTAGATATCTTACCTTATCCTCTCTCTGATTGCTTACTTCACTCTTTCTACATTTTGTAATGAAATTGTAAATAAAATCTCTTTGGAATAATATAAATTCCTGGCAACCACATTCTTAAATATAAAGTTCAACCCTTTTAAAAATAACCCTTTTCCCCCTTACAGAAGCAAAAGAAGGACCCATCAAAGAGTGTTTGGTCTGGACATGAGTTAAGGTCCTGGTTTTTTCAAAACCTAACTACCAGAATTTACAGTGAATGAAGAGCACTGAATTTGGCATTTGAGTTTTTTGGTTATTTCAGACACCAGAATGCTTCAGACAGTGAAACAGACAAAGGGAGGCAGCTAGCTGGCTCAGGGGATAGAGTGCTGAGCCTGGAATTGGGAGGATCTCCATTCGAATCAGACCATAGACATCCTAGCTGTGTGAACCTGGGCAAAGCACTTAACCCCTTTTGCAGAGCTCTTACCTTCTATCTTAGAGCTGTTATAAAACAGAAAGTAAGGGCTTTAAAAAAAAAAGAAAAAAGAACAGGAAAAAGACAAGATGTCTCTATGGAAACTAGGTTACAGCTGATTGCTTTGGCCAAGAGAGATGACCTAAGGTCATGGGATTTAGAGCTGGAAGACTAATCATTTTACAGAGGAGGAAACTAAGATCCACAAAGGCAGAGGGAATTACCTGAACTCATAGAGCAGAAGTAGATTCAGACCTAGGTGTTGAGGCTACAAACCCAATGTTCCACCCACTACATCAGGTTATTTGGTTAAACACCAAAGAGATGCAATCTAGTTCTCTTACTCAGAGTAGGCTCTTTAAGAACAACTGGCTGGGGTGGGATGTACCTAGGTAGTTCAGTGGTTAGAGAGCCAGGCCTGAAAAGGGGAGGTTCTGGGTTCAAATTTGAGTCCTACTTCCTAGCTATGTGACCCTAGACAAGATACTTAACCTCCATTGCCTGGTGCTTACTGCTCTTCTGCCTTGGAATGGATACTTAGTATTGATTCTAAGACAGAAGGTAAAGGTTAAAAAAAAATTTTTTTTAAGAACAAACTGAGTGGCTCTAAGGCCAAGTTTTAGTGGAAGGGGTACTCTTGGGATGCCAGAGAAAAGAAACTGATCCCCTAGAGGCAGAGGACAACTGTGCAGTCTGTCTCCCCTGAATTCTGAACCTCAATAAAAGTCTGGGTCTGGTTCTGGGAAGAGAGGTTGATGTATGTAAGATGTATGTAAGAGAGGATGTATGACTGGAGCCCTCTATGGTTGTAGCCCCTTGTCCCAGGGCTAAGGGAAAACCCTTCTCTCCTCTGGTTTTCTTTGTCCCTTTCTAAAATAAGTATACATTATTATTTTTTTAAAGTTCTTGTCTTTCACTAATATTCTTAAACACTTTGTGAGGTGAAAAGAGGCAGAGAAAATCCTTTTCTTATTGAGGAGATGCTAAGAATTGATAAGTTAATGAAATATTTATCAATCCTGAATCAATATTTATCGAGTTACTTACTTTATGCAAGGTAGGAGCAGGTAAGGGGCTCAGTGCATAGAGTACCAGGCCTGGAGTTAGAAAGACCTGAGTTCAAACCTGTCCTCAGACACTAGCTGTGTGATCCTGGGCAAGTCACTTAACCCTATTTGTCTTAGCTTCCTCATATATAAAATGAGATGGATAAGGGACTGGCAAACCACTCCAGTATCTTTGCCAAGAAAATTCCAAATGAAGTCATGATGAGTCAAACACTTCAGAAAAACAACTGAACCATCAACAATGCAAAGCTTTACTGTTATCTGGTGATCTTACAAAAATAGACAAAATACAGAACTTATTCATAAGGGCCTTAAAATATAATTGCAGAGAAAGACATAACCAAATAACTTTTACATGAGAGAAATTATGATAACTGCAAAGGAAGGTTTCAGGTAAAGCATGATAAAAATTTGAGGAGGAAGAAATCAAGGCACCAAAATAGGAGGTGACATCGACCAAGCACGAGGGCTTTTGAAGACCTGGGTGCTGGAAAGGGCAGAATTGTGAGCAGGACCTACCCTAATGACTCTACGACTTCCCTATTAGACTGTAAACAAACGCCTGTAGCCAGCGTTTGTTTACTACACATCTCTTATTCCTTGTGTCTGGTACAGCGCCTTGTAGAGTAGTAAGCAAGCCCAGACTACGGTTGGATATAAACATATCTATTAACACATCCAATATACACAAATACAATAAATATATGTTCACCCCTACAAATATATCTTAATTAGCCTACAGAGAATGCGGTCCTAGAATCCAATCCAGTTCCCTTTGAGGGACTCTGACCCTTTGTCTCAGAGAGTAGCTATCCGTGACAGAAAAATAATAGGATTTAGAGTTCCAAGGGATGTTTGAGATCAATAATACACTCGTTTAAATGAGGAGGAAAATGATAGAGGTAAATGGGTGTTTGGGGGACCAGAGGGAAAAATCAGTTTCTCCTCCAAGTTCTTGAACAAAGTAGCAGAGATCTACTTTGGAGTCCCTCTTGGGTTCCCCAAACCCGAAAACTCAGCGACCTCCCTTACCCGCCTTAAGCTGGGATTTCCTTCCCAAGACACTTTTTTTCTTTGAACACTACAATCACTCAGCCCTGTGTGCTCCCTGGGGGTCAGCACTGTCCCTGGTCTGTGGCTGTAAAGCTGCACGAACTAGATGGGAGCCCCACCTCCCCCCAGACCTGTTCCGTCCGTCCCCCAGCTCAGCAGCCTACCTAACAGGTGAGTCCGGGAGCCGACTCTTCGCGCCCGCTTCCTCCTGGCACGGACTCTTCTCCTCCAACTCCAGAATTGTGTCCCTGGGGTAGGCCCGTCACGGACACGGGGCTGGGAGTGGGGAGTGGAGGAAGAGATCGCTCCCTACCTGCCCCAAACCGCTTCAATCTCGACCCCTCCTCCGCGCCGGAGCGGGGTGTTTACAATTTCGGTGCTGCGCTAGGGATTCGACGTTTGAAGTTGGGCAGGAAGTGGGGAGGAGGGTGAGGGGGGAGACGGAGGGGGTTGTGGGTTCCTGTTTTAGAAAGGTATCGCGCCCCCCTTCCTTTCCCCCATCGCCCCCTCTCTCGAGGCTTCTAACACCCCGGGGGGGCGGGCAGATTAGGGGGTACCCCGATCCGGGCCCCGGGGTGCGTATAGGACTGGAGGGGACCCCGCCCCCTGACTCCTGCTTTTCGGGGCCGGGGGGTAGGGTTGGGGGAGGCGGAGGAAAAGGGGCCTCGCTTTCCAGGATAGTTCAAGCACAGGTGTAGGCGTGCAGGGTGCAGGGTTGTCACCTTCCGCGTACTGAAGGGCCCCGTCTTGGTTTCTGAAACTTCACGACCGCCTTTCCTCCTTGGTAAAGCAGGGACTCAGCTACCGCGTAGTACTCTCACTGTTTTGTCCCAGTTGTAAGGTTGTCTTGTATCAAAAAAACCTTGAATCAAAAGATGCGAGTGACATCTGGCTTTGCTATTTAACTGTATATAACTTTAATCACGTCACTCCCCTCCTCTGAATTGCACTTTCCTCTGGTCAAATAAAAGGGCTATACGAAATGACCTCCACGGCCTCTTCCGGAGCTCAATACTATGAACCTAATATTCTTTGTGGTTCCTTCTAGTTTGAATATTTTTTGTGGTTCTGTGGATGAAAAGATTGATCCCCAACCCTAAAACATTTGCAGATTTCTTTGTGAAGGGGCGGAGCTATTGAAATACTATCTACTGAAACCATGGTAACCTCTAGGACGCAGGGAAGAAAGTGGATAGCAAAAATGGTTATCAGACTGCTGGTGAGGGGTGTAGTTTCAAAACAGTGAAGAGGAAAGAGCATTGGAACTTGGATCTTTGTCACTCTTGTGTACGTCACTCCTCCCTGGCCTTGGATTCCAGTTTGGTGAAAAGGGGAAGAAGCTGAACTAAAGCAGAGGATTTAAAAATCTGAGGTTCTTAAACTTGATTTGTTTGTTTTAAACTTTATATCTGTAGTTAATATTATTGGTATCCTTTGTATTCTTATGCCTTTAAAAACCGAGAAGAGAGCCACTGGTTCCACCAGATTACCAAAGGGGTCCATGACACACAATAAAGAATTCCTGGTTCTCGAGTCCTATTCCTGAGATCCTGGGACTGAGGTCTCATCTGTACGAGGCTAAGAAGCTTGCAGGGGTTTAAATGGTGAACGAAAAATATTCTAGCACACTTTTCCTGTAGTCACCTGAAGGCGCATTTCTCAGGTTTTCTTCCCCCTTCCTCCTCCAGGTTAGCTACTAGAAGCCAGGGCTCTGTTTACAATCACCACAACGCCTTGGGAAACTTGGGCTATCCTGCCTCCTCCTCCCGGCCCCGCCCCCTCCGCTTCCGCCTCGAACTACAGTTCCCAGGCTTCCTTGCGCACACGCACATTCTCAGGTATTCAAGATGGCCGACACAGCTGCAACTGCCGGAGCCGGTGGCTCAGGAGCGGTAAGGACCAGAGTCAGCGGGATCAGGAATGAGGACCATGGGGGGTTAGCTCCTTGCCTCAGAAAAAGGAAGCAGTGCGAAGATGGGACAGGGAGAACTTCGAAATTTCCGCAATGAGCGACTCCGGGCCGGGGTAAAGGCCTCATCCTCTGGCGCACCCCTCCCCCAGCCTCACCGAGCCCTTGGCGACCGGAGTTCTCAATTGGCTAGTTCCCAGTAGAAGGCGGGGAATTCGGAGAAAGCGCCTAATTGGCTCAAGCTGCCCTCCCTTCTCTCTTTATTGGTCCTGTAGTTGGCCAATCGAAAAATAAACTGGTGGGGGATTTAAAAGGACTTTCCGCGTGTTGTTTTTTTTTTTCTCTAAAAAGCTGGTTGCTAACCCTATGATAGCTGAGAAGAAGATTTACTGTTGATGTTTGCTTTTGACCCTACCAGTACTTTTTTCATAATATCAGAGACCTTTTTAGCGGTTGGAGGGAACATAGAGGTAATGAAATCCAACCCATTTCTTTTATAAGTGTTTCTTATCGAATGTGAAGTGGAGATTTCTCAGATTGAGAAGGAGGCCTTATTCTGGGGCATGCTTTGAGGGAAGGAATCGTTAGTCTCCAGAATTCACTTGAACACTTGATAATTATTAAACTAGTTAGCTAGAAGCACAAGTCTGAGCAGCAGAGTTGTTACATTTTAAAGGGGAGATGTACATGGGGATTTATCATTCATCTCCCATCTGCCATTGATGTCAGTTTTATATTCTTGAAGTGTGTGATTTCACCTTTAGTACCTGAACTAAAATCCTGCTTACATTTTACCTGGGTTATTGATTCATATAGAGATCAGGAAGCAAGCAGGCCTCCACCCCTGCAGACAACTACTATTTGGCACGGAGGAGGACCCTTCAGGTAGTTGTGAGCTCCTTGCTGACGGAGGCTGGGTTTGAGAGTGCTGAGAAAGCATCAGTGGAAACACTAACTGAGATGTTACAAAGCTGTGAGTATGGAAGAATAATAGCTGTCTTTTGCAAAGTCATTTCATTAAAATTTTTTCAAAGTATTGTTCCTACCTTTATGAGACTTCTTGTTATGGAGGTTGCCTTGGGTTCTCAGTGGTTATGCCAAGAGAGTATAAGCTCTGGCAGTTTCTTGAGTCACTAGAGTTTTCAAATTAAGCTGAATAATGGACTGTGGACAAGGACCCATTTAGTTAAATTTGGATGTATTCAGCAAAAGTTTGGTCAGTAGATAATTTATTTTTTCCTAACATAGCAGCTTTTGAAACGTGGCTACTGAGGCTTAATGAATGAATGAACAAATAGACCTTTTTTAAGTACCTGCTATTAGTATATAGTAAGTCCTTTGTTAAGCACTAGGGATACAAATTTAAAAAACGAGGCAGTTCCTTCCCCCAAGAACTTATATTCTAATAAAGGGAGATATAACATAAGACTATGATAACCAATTAAGGGAATTTAGGTCTGGGGCATTACTAGAAGGGTGAATTGATCCCTAAGGCATTCAGTTAACATGCTCTTTCCAAAAGTAGTGATACTATTAATTACTGTTCCCAGATCAAGAAGTGGGAAAAGAGGAAGGTGGAGGAATGTCTTGTTTGAGGAAGAGCCAGGAGGCTAGTATCACTGGATTGAAGAGTACATTTTGGGAAGGAAGGTATAAGAAGACTCCAAAATGTATGTTTATTTGTTTTGGGGTAGTGGGATAGGTTGTGAAGGATTTTGAAGGCCAAACAAGATTTTGTGTTTGATCCTGGATGTGAGAGGGAACCAGCTGTAATAGAGAGATACTCTGGGGTTTCTATGTAATAAAGAGATACTTGAGGGGATGTCTATTGATCAGTACTGGATGTTGATTGACAGCTCTTCTGTCCTCAGCTTTCTGTCTTGAATGCATGTAAATTTTCTTCCACACAGTTGAATTTAGAGTAGGGTTGTCATGAGGTCAGATCTTCTCTGTAGGGAAATAATTTTGGCAGTTGAATGGAGAATGCATTGGAGTGAGAAGGGACTTATAGCATTGAAGCTCACTGTCAGGCTATTTCAGTAGTTTAGATGTAAAGTCATGAAGGTCTTTAACAGGGTGATAGCAGTGTCATAGGAGAGAAAGGTGCATATTAGAGACATGATTCAGAGGTGAAATTGGCAGCAACAGCTCGGACCTGAGAAGTGCAAGATAATGAATAGAGTATGGCACCAAGATTTGTAGCTTGAGTCATTCAGAGGATACACTCAGTAGTAGTAGAGCAGTTTGCAAGGGGCAAGGGTATAGGAGAAAAAATAAACTCAGTTTGGCCATTTTGAGTTTAAGATTAGTGGACATCCAGTTTAAGATGTCTGAAAGGCTGTTGGAGATGCAAGGCCAGAAGTTAGTTGAATTTAGGGCAGGATGGGTAGATCTGAGAAATGATAATTAAATCTTGGAGAGTGAATGAGATTGTCTAATGAAATGTAGAAGAAAAAGAGAATAGGGCCCTTTGAGACATCTGCAGATAGGGGGTATGACATGGTTAAGGGTCTGTCAAAAAAGATAGATGGGGACCTAGAGACAGGAGGTCCTAGGTTCAAATCTGGTCTCAGACACTTCCCAGCTGTGTGACCCTGGGCAAGTCACTTGACCCCTATTGCCTATCCCTTACCACTCTTCTGCCTTGGAGCCAATACACAGTATTGATTCCAAGATGGAAGGTAAGGGTTTAAAAAAAAAAAAGATAGGGGGGCAACTGGGTAGCTCAGTGGATTAAGAACCAGGCCTAGAGATGGGGGGGGCGGGGTTGAGGTGGGTGGGTCCTAGGTTCAAATCTGGCCTCAGACATTTCCCAGCTGTGTGACCCTGGGCAAGTCATTTGACCCCCATTGCTTAGCCCTTACCACTTTTCTGCATTGGAACCAATACACAGTATTGATTCCAAGACAGAAGGTATGGGTTTAATTAAAAAAAGATAGGTAGAAGGAGAACCAGAGGAGAGTGATACTCCCAATAAACTTGAGAGAAGAGTATCAAGGAGGAGAGGGTAATCATCAATGTTAAAGGCTGCAGAGAGGGCAAGAACAATGAGGACTGAGAAAAGGCCATTGGACTTGGCAATTAGGAAGTCATTGGAAACTTTGGAGAGAGCAGTTTTGGTGGAATTATGAGGTTGGAAAGATATCGTAAGAGGTTAAGAAATCGAAAAGAAGTAGAGCAGGATGGATTGCAGAATAGCTTGAATGGATGGCTGTTATGGGATATGAAGGAAGCTTAATGATTTTGAATTATGAGATATGTTGGTGGAAGGTTGATTTGAGATTACTCAATCGAGTAATCTTGCTGTTGCCATTGGGATTATATGAAAAGAAGAGAGTATCTGTCCTTAGAAAGTTTATTGTCTTGTTAGGGAAACAAAACTAAGTTACTTAAAACAATTTAGATAATTGCGTATTACATAATTAAGAACTAAGTTGTATGATATATTTAACAAAGAAAGTCTTGAGATTTAAGAAGTTTGTGTTTTCACTTAGTTAATTTTGCCCCAAAACGTTTTATATTTCAATGTCTTTAATATTAGTATGTTACTCAGTGCTTTCCTAATTAATTGAATAAAATAATCCGGGATAAGAATTCAAATTGTAAAGATCTTTACATGTCTCTTTTTTTAATGCCATAGGAAATTTAACTGATTATTTGACTGATTAAATTAATTGTTCCTTTCCCCTCTGTAAATCTTGAAATCTCTCAGACTTGTGAATGTTAAAAATTTCCCCATCAGGTAATTCTTAATTGGAACAAATTCCCTACTGAGAAACATTCCCCATTTTGATGTGAGAACTCGCCAAGATCAGAAATGGGAGGACCTCTACTCCAACCGTACTTAAGACTGCTTTAGGGGAAAAAAACTCCTTGCTAAACAATGAAAGTACTTGGATCCATGCTTATAATAAGGCAAGGAGTTCTTTGAGCCAGGCCTGTTTTTAGAATTAATACAATGGGATGCTAGGTACCTAAAAGGGTCGGGAAGTTTTCTCTTGATGAGATTAGTTGACTCAGCTATGTTTTCACTGGTTCAGACTTACTGAGGAGATTTATCGATTTAGCAGGAATTCAGATGGGCAGTCCTTTGGAAAGCGTCTACAGTGATTGGTAGATGTAGGGACTTAGGGGAGGTGACATGGGAGAAAAACCCCTATATAAGAAAAAGCAGAATCTCTTGAGGAGATCCTTTTGGAGAAAGCCTTTTGGAGGATCTCTGATGAGGACCTCTTGGGAAGAATCTCTTGAGAGAGGCCTTTTGGAACAGTCTGGCTGGAAGGCTCTCTGGTGAAGTCAGCTGAGATGGAGCTGGCCTGATGTCACTAGAATCCCTCTTTAGTCAGACCTTGTGGTGAGTGTTAAAAAACTGACTGATTTTCTCTCTTAAGACTCAGGTCTAGGCCATATTGGCTTGAGGCCCTTCATACTTATTCCTTTCTTACTCTCTCTTTCTTTGATTACTCATTGTATTGTTAATTAAAATATCTATAAAACCCAATTGACTTGGGTATTTGAATAATTGGGAATATTTCCCTGGCGACCACCTTATATTTGATTTAAAAACCAAGACACTGTAGTGAAACATATTTCTGCGGTCAAACTTTACTCACCCACTCTTATATCTATCACAATTTATATCTTCCACCATTTAAACTCACTACAGTTTAAGACCTCAACCATTTTAAATCTCACACCTCTCCATCCTGCTCTAATTTTCCTGCATCTGTGCCTTTGCTCATCTTACTCCTAAGTTTGGAATCTGTTTATCCTCTCCTACAGATCTCTATCTTATTTGTTCTTCAAAATTCAGTTCAGTTGCTATTTTTCTTTGTGAAATCAGCTGTGGTCTTTCCAGTTAGAAATTACTTTCCTCTGTCATGTATTATTTTGTTTTGTACTTCTGTTATGCATCTGTTGTGTTCAATTTTCCATTTTCTCTTATTTGTGTAGATTTCACTCCCCTAGGAAATTGAAAACTTTTCCTTACAGAAGATTCTAGATGTCATTTATCTTTATGTCTTCTTAGTCCATTGTATGTGGACAGTATATAATAAATGTTATTGAATTTCTTGTTAATAGAACAAGAACCAAGTAGATGGTGATTTTTCAACTCCTCATAGGCCTTATTTCTAAACTGTTTTATAGGGATTTCCCTCCAGAAACCACACTGTGAAGATTTACCTACAAAGTGAAATCATGGACATTCCTAACATATTAAAGTGTGTCTTATACCGTGCTGTTTGCTCTAGGGATTTCAAAGAAAGAAACCCCAGCCCCTGACATCAGAGCTTATGGTTTTGTTGGGTAGACAGGTCCTTGGACAGACAGATGGAATAATTTAGATAATGATATAGGATTACGTGTAATCATTTTTCAGATGAGATTGAGGAAGAACTATTTACTTAGTATCAGTTTTTGGTAGATCTTCAACACATCCCTGCATCTTCCTTTATTCTGGTCAGCGAGCTTTGTGGAATCACTGGAAACATCATTTCTTCTTTTTTGTAAGAATTCGACAAGAATGGTTATCAGAGGCCCAGTATTCAGGCTGAGGAGACTGAAATGCCCATGCCTGGTATTGGACTGTATACCTAACTTTGTTTTCCTAGACCTTTCAGAAATTGGGAGGAGCGCTAAATCCTATTGCGAGCACACAGCCAGGACACAGCCAACACTGTCAGACATTGTGGTTACACTTGTTGAGATGGGTGAGTAGATTTTCATCTTCCATTGTACACACAGTGTCTTGATATGGTAGGATTGGTGACTGAGAAAAGGATTAATTATTTTGTGATTCCCTAGTGATGAGGGAGATGTCTTCTAAGTCTCCTTTAGGCCCTTTGAGGGTTCACAGTTAGGGCACAGTGTCCATCACTTATTCCTTAAATGAGAAGACCTGGATTTGAGCACCATCTCTGATATGTACAAACAGTGTGACCTTGGACAAGTCACATAACTTCTCTGGGTCTCAACTTTCTTACCTGTAAAATAAGAGTACCTAAACTGCCTCTATTTCACAGGATGGCTATGAGAAATGTATCTTACTGCCAGGTCCCATTTGAAGCAACTAAATGTAGTATATAGAGTACTAGGCCTGGAGTCAAGAAGACTTATCTTTCTGAGTTCAAATCTGATCTCAGACACTTACTAGCTATGTGAACTGCATAAGTCACTCAACTCTTTTAGCTTTAGTTTTCTTATCTGTAAAACTGGAGAAGGAAATGGCAAACCACTCCAATCTCTTTGCCAAGAAAACCCCAATGGGATCACCAAGAGTCAGGCACTACTGAAAAACAACTGAACAACAGCAGGTCCCAATTATTGCAAATAATGAATTCTGTGAAGTGGTCAGATATATTTGAATTAGAACTATTCAAAGAATAATTATATAAAATACAGTAATTATTTTCAGCTCAATGGAAATATACAGTGCCTATTTGAATAATGTAGAAGCTTCAAAGGATTTTTTATTTGCACTAATAATGTATATAAATGTGAACTACTATTATTGTCACATTGTTTTGTAACCAGTCAAATTCATTGTGAACTGGCACCCCAGAACAAATTTAAGTATCTCAATGTCCTCTTTAGTAATGATTTTACCTTTAATTTTGGTTTCTGCCAAGTAAGAGCAGTTTATTTGTGTTTCAACAATAAGACTCTTTTTTTTTTAACCCATTTTCATTTAATCACAGTATAATTTCTAAGACAGAAGAGCAGTGTAGGCTAGGTAATCTGGGGTTAAGTAACTTGACTAGGGTCACACAGCTAGGAAGTATTGAGGTCAGATTTGAACCTAGGACCTTCCAACTCCAAGTCTGGTATTCTATCTACTGTGTGATCTAGTTGCCCCTAAGTAGATTCTTCTGCCTTCCCAGTGATTATTTCTGGAGGTCACAACAGGGACTTTTATTTTTCTTTCCCTTAGGTTTCAATGTGGAAACTCTCCCTGCGTATGCAAAGCGATCCCAGAGGATGGTCATCACAGCACGTAGGTGGTCTTGGATATAAGCCGGGCTGGGTTTTGGTTACTTACTATGGTTATTTTTTTATTTTGGAGGGCTGTAGGCAAATAGGTTATTATGTGAAAGTGTAGTTATTATCAAAGTGGGAAACTGACTTGATTTTTCCTAGGATCACCAGCTTTAGTCCCAGAAGTTCAATAAGAACCACACACAAGTGATGAATGTTGTTCTTGTTGCTCAGGAAGAAGAGTATGACAGCAGAACCAGCCAGAGGTGTTTAGCTTGGGATGGTAGGATGCAAAGGGAATAGAATGCATTTTATTTCATATCCCTAGATATGCTGCTATCTTTTTAAATCTTTCACTCCCCAGAAAGCATAAAAAGTTGCTATTGCCAGTTATTTCATGTAAATGAATCTGGATTTTAAAGATACAATTGGGAGCCTAGTTTGTCTCCCTATTGCTTAAGGCCCTTAGAGATAGGGAAGGCAGCAGCTTCTCTGTCTTGCCCTTTTTCTTAGTGTAACTGATAGCTCTCAAGGAGAATTCCTGGGGGCTGGCTGTGACAAGAATGGTAGTCAGGGACCCCATACACCTCTAGCTATCAAGTGCTTGGGGGAAACTCCTCAGGGTTCTTGTTCTGTCTTCTAAGTTTTAAGAATTTATCCATATAAATTCTTTTTTGACATGAGACATTTTCTAACACCCATACTCACCTATAAAGAATCTTCCCTGAAGAAGGGGTTAAATAGTTAACTAGATTTTTAGAAAACTCTTAAAGACTACAAGCTTCAGAGGTGGTGCTGAATTCCATTTACATAGAGCAGAGATTCTTGTTTTTGGTGTCATGGGCCCCTTTGGCACTCTGGTAAAGAATGCCTTTAAATAATTAAAGGATGTGCTTAATTTCAGTTAGAGGTTAGTGAAAATAAAGATGTAGGGGATAGCTGGGTGCTCAATGGGTTGAGAGCCAGGCCTAGAGATGGGAGGTCCTAGGTTCAAATCTGGCCTCAGACACTTCCTGGGCAAGTTACTTGACCCCCATTGCATAGCCCTTACCACTCTTCTGCCTTGGAACCAATACACAGTATTGATTCCAAGACAGAAGGTAAGGGCTTTAAAAAAAAGGAAGAAAGATGTAATTTTGTTTTCCATTTGAGTTCACAAACCCCCTGAAATCTGTTCCTAGGCTTCTTGTCAGTCTATGGACCCTAGGTAAAAAATCTCTGGCATAGAGAAAATTTCTATACAGTTAGTTTCTTATACTTAACCAATCATTTTAATGGATTTATCACAAAATTTAAAAAGAAAAGTGTTAAAAATAAATCACAAATATCAGTTTTTCAGGTGACCAGAAGCTGTTTAGAAAATTCACAACTATGGCCCAGCCATTTGTTTTAATGACAAGAGGCATTGTTGTCCTAAGAAGGTAGAACTGGGGCAACTGGGGCTCAAAGGAAGGTGAAGCCAGTGAACAAGTGTGTAACTCTCTTGCAGCTCCAGTCACCAATCAACCTGTGACTCCCAAAGCCCTGACTGCTGGACAGAACAAGTCTCACCCACCTCATATCCCTAGCCATTTTCCTGAATTCCCTGATCCTCATACCTACATCAAAACACCGGTAAGTGAGTTGACCTTGAGAGACATTGTCTTAAGCAGTAGACCCATTTTTTCCTTCTTTCTTTTTTATTATTTTCTTTTTTTGGAAGTTAAGGTTTTTTCTTATTTTATTTATTTTCTAATGTTGGGAAATTTTATTTCATTAATTAATTTAGAATATTTTTCCATGGTTACATGATTTATGTTCTTTCCCTTTCCCACCCCCATAGTTAACATTCAATTCCACTGGGCTTTACGTGTATCATTGATCAAGACCTATTTCCTTATTATTGATAATTGCACTAAGGTGATCATTTAGAGTAGTAGACCCATTTCTGATCATTTGTAATCCCCAATTTATGAACAGATTATCTTCCAAAGGTTGGTTTATAAATAGGTATCTGGAACTCAGAATGCATTTTCTCATAAAATAGTCTTTTAAATGATGATTAAATTACAAATCTAGTCCATAAATTGAAAGTCCATTGAAAACCCAATATACCTGAAAAATTATAACAGGAGACCTGACTCCTTTGATCTTTTAATTGTTAGGGAACAGAAGAGAATTTGAATGGATAGATCAGGTAAATTGAGAACCTATTGTTCCTAACATTCCAACAAAGATAAATATCTATGTGTGTTTTTTATTTATAAATACGTACTTGTATGTGTATATGTCTGTATACATAAAAAACAAAAAATACCAGGTTATGCCTCCACTGAGGCATACACATTTGATGGGCATCTTCTATATGTGTCTTCACCATTCACATTCGCTTTTGTCGTAATCGGAGAATTCAGTTCTGTCCTTTTGGGGAAATTTATTTTCCATTGGAATGTATCTTAGGAAAGCTAAGCCCTCAGAGGAATGTTTTTCTCTGGAGATAATTCACCATGACATTTTACATAATAACGATGGAACTAGTATAAACCAGATGTTTTGATCAAATAAAACATTTTTGAGAATGCCTTTCCCCCATGTGTATGTTTGCTTAACTTATAAATTATGTATATATGGCACAGTGGGTGGTACTTCAGAAAGCACTTGGTTCTATTAACAACCTCTTTCCTTTTGGAAGGGAGTGGAACTGAATCTTCTCCAGGCTTCATTTTATCTATAATCTATTCTTCTTGCTTTCTCATTGGAGACTGGAGGTATAAGTAATTACTCTTATTAAGTAGCTAGTTGATGTTTTACCTGGGGCAATATAATTTCTTTCAGGTCCATGAGGTCCCTTTCTTTTTTTATGGAGTTTTTATTAGACAGAAAGTTGCTAGTATAATCAGTAGTTCAGAACTCCCAGTTAGGAAGATCATATATATTATACAACTTAGAGAAAAATAGAAATTTTAATAAATTGGGACAAAGATAAAATTGTATTTGATCCTATAGTTAATAGGAAGGTTCTGGACCTTATCAAAGAGGTAATTAGACAACTTGCACTTCAGGAAGTTTTGTAGAGGATGAATTAGAGAGAGAAATACTATAGGCAGTGAGCTCAATTACAAAACTGTGTGGTATGTTTAGGAGAAAGATGATGTGGACATGAACAAAAGAGAAGGGTCAGATCCAGAAGATAGTGGGAAGGGAGAAATGACAAGATTTGGCACCAGTGATTGGTTATGTGAGGTGAAGGGAAATGAGTTTATGATACAGAGATGGCAAATCTGGTTACTGGAAAGATAGCAAGTGGTGTCCTCAACAGGAATAGAGAAATGTGGAAGAGGACTAGGTCTACTCTGGAGATTGCCCCTTTATTCTACATGTAGTATAGATGTGGCAATAGTAGCCCCAAAGATGAAACACTAGTAGCTGCTGAGACCCCTAGAAAGAGACAAAACCCAAGAAAGAAGTTAGGGTAGAATCCATAGTCTGAAATGGTTGTACATAAATGTCCAAAAGAAACAAGGGGAAGGTGGGAGTTGATAGCTTTGTACATGAAGAAAGTATATTTGAGAGGAATTCTGGGAACGTGATAGAGAATATTTGGATACAGGTCAGAGGAGGGGAAAATATAATTAATTGTGTTATTGGAGTTTACTACAAACTACCTGTACAGAAAGAAGAAATAGTTGAATTTGGGTACAATCACAAGTCTGGCACAGAGCAGTAGTATATAGTAGTGATGGCAGAAGTCAGTTATGAGGAAAGAGTGGGAGGGAGAGAATATTTATTTAGTGCCTATATGTTGGGCACTGTGCTAAGCACTTTATATATCTTATCCTCGGCCAAAGCAAAGGACCTGATAATTTCTCAGCTTGCCTTAGTGATAATTTATCCTTCAATAGGTGGAGGAATCAGTAAGGGGTCATTCTAATCTTGATCTAATTTTTACTTAACAGAGAAGAACTGATTGCTAGAAAGAAAGGATAGGAACCCTGAAGGAAAGTGATCTCTTTGTCCTAGAGTTTGTAATAGAGCCGGAATCTTAGCATAACCTGACATGTTCCCTAGATTTGGGGAAAGCAGATTTCAGTCAGCTCAGAAGAAAGTTAGTCAGGATTCCTATAGACTAAAGTACTTCAGGAGAAGTTAGCTTAGAAAAGATTGTATATAGTAACAGCAATATTGTGGAATGATCAAATGTGATAGATTTTGCTAACAGCAATATAATGATCTAGAAGAACAATTCTGAGGGACTGAGGACAAAGAATGCTATCCACCTCCAGAGAAAGAACTGTTGGGAGTCCAAGTGTAGATGAAAATATATGATTTATCACTTGTTTATTTGTGTTTATGTTTTAGATTATTCACTTACAAAAATGAATAATATGGAAATGAGGGTAAATGACTTTCCCAGGGTCACACAGTTAGGAAGTGTCTAAGGTCACATTTGAACTCAGGATCTCCATCTCTAGGGCTGACTCTCAATCCACTGAGCCACCCAGCTGCCCCCTTTTCTTATTTTTAAAAAAGGGGAAAGACCAGTCTGCACACTCAAAGACCCGTGAGCTTGACTTTGATTCCTGGGAAGACTGTAGAAAGAATCATAAAAAACATGATCAGTGACTATTTAGAAAGTGAAGTATTATTACAAAGAGGCCAGTATGGCTTTTATCAAGAACATAATGCCAGCCCTACTCCATTAAAAAAAAAAAAGTAAACCAGTAGATGAATGTTTTGGTTATAGTTTACCTAGCTTTTTTTTTTTAACCCATATCCAGGCCTAGCTCTCTGTTGACTAAGTCACCTGGCTGCCCTCAGTTCACCTTACATTTTCCAAAGTTTTTGATAAAACATCTCATGCTATTTTTGTGAAAAAGGAGGAGATGTGGTTTCAGCAATAATACAGTCAGATGGAGTCATCACTGGCTGGGAGGCAAAACTCTTTCTAAGTTGTTAATGGTTCTCTGTCTACAATGGCAGGAGGTCTCCAGTGGAGGGCCCCAGAGATTTATATTTGGCTCTGTTGATTAACACTTTTTATCAATGACTTCGAGAAAGTCATTGGATAAATGACTTGGATAAACTAAAAAAATCCCTTTGGATAAAGGCATATGTTCATCAGATGTGTAGATGACAAGAAGTAAACCCAGTGGATGACAGCATTTAAAAGGATTTTGACATCCTGGAGCCTTGGGCTAAATCTTAATTAGATGAAATTCAGTAGAAATCATTGTAAAATGGTCCACTTAGATACCAAAAAAATCAACTCCACAAATATAAGATGGGGGTGGGGGGAACTGTGGAAAGACATCAGTTCTGAGAAACATCTGTGGGTTTAGTGGACTCTTAAGTTAAAAGCAACAACAATGTGATGTGGCAACCACAAAAGCTCTTAAAAGTTCAGGCTGCATTAGAAGGGATATAACTTCCACACCATATAGAAGTGATCATCTCATTGTTCTCTGTCTTTGCCAGACCTCCCCTAAAGGATCGTAGTCATTCCTGGGCATTCAGGTTTAAGAGATATAACCTGTCTGTTCTATCAAAGATTCTTGGGGGGAGGGGAGGAGATGGCTACTGAGGTCCCTTCCAGTTCTCAGAGTCTGTGATTCTAAGCAAAGTTATGTGACTAACTGATCCTGAACAGAGGTCAGGGCTCTTATTTCCTGTCCACTACCCATAGCTGCTAGGTGATCTGGAGGGCAAAAGATGTGTATGTTGGGAATTCACTAATTTGTACAGCTGATGTCATGGGTCCCTAGGTACTAAGTACTGATTTCTAGGCAGAATAGTAAGGACTGGGCAATTTGGGTTAAGTGACTTGTCCAGGGTCACACAGCTAGGAACTACTGCCAGATGTGAACCTCCTTTCTTTAAGCCTAGCTCTCAATCCACTTAGCCACCTAGCTGCCCCCTGATTTGTTTTTTATAGATACCCTGAAGGGCTTAAATCTGACTCAGAAGAGAGGAGATTTAGGAGCTTGCATAGTGGGGAAATGTTAGGGATAAAAGTAGGGATGTTTGTTTAAGGGACAAGTTCTCTTATTGCCTGTCACTGGGAGAGTACCATTCAACCTAGCTTCCTACCCTTAATTGCCCTCTTGGGTCACGCTTCAATATTGTTGTCATTTTTCCAACTAAAAAAAAAGTTTTCTTTTTCGTTTGTTAGAAATCTATTTTCTTGGGGGCAGCTGGGTAGTTCAGTAGATTGAGAGCCAAGCCTGGAGTTGGAAGGTCCTAGGTTCAAATCTGACTTCAGACACTTCTCAGCTGTGTGACCCTGGGCAAGTCACTTAACCCCATTGCATAGCCCTTACCACTCTTCTGCCTTGGAACCAATACACAGTATTGATTCCAAGATGGAAGGTAAGGGTTTAAAAAAAAAAAGGAAAGAAGCCTGTTTTCTTTCCCTCCCATTTCCTTTCACCCCACTGGGAAAAACAAAAAGAAATACAAAGCCCTTGTAACAAGTAGGCATAGTTAAGCAAAACAAGTTCAGCAGACACTCTAACTTCCTTTCATCTTCTTCCTTCAGACGTATCGTGAGCTCGTGTCAGACTACCAGGTCCTTCGGGAAAAAGCTGCATCACAGAGGCGTGATGTGGAACGGGCACTTACCCGTTTTATGGCCAAGACAGGCGAGACACAGAGTCTTTTCAAAGATGATGTCAGCACATTTCCATGTGAGAATCACTCCCATGAATGGACCTGTGGTATCTTGCCATTTGGGAATGGACTGGGGAGCTGAGGATGTCATTTTTCCTCCCTCTGAGCAGGAGGAAGTAAATTATCTTTTCCCTTTTTTCCCTTCACTTTGCCAAAAATAATCTTCTTGTTTTATTTTTTACCTCAGAATATTCTGAAGCCTCTGGACTTTTCTTTCCCTGGTCTTCACATAACCCTTAGCAGAACTGAGAATGCATTGTATATGGTTCACTTCTTGGTGGGGTTAGGGCAGGAAGAGACCTGCAGTGACACCATTCCTGGACCTTGGGAATTATAGGAAGCCTAGAGTTATTATGGAGGTGTCCCAGTAATGGGGGGATGAGGTAGGAGAGTGAGAGAGAGAGAACTGAATAGAGAGTTAAGAGACCTGTTTTTATTCTGTGTAACCTTGGGCAGACTTTCCCTCTTTGGGCCTTATTTTTCTTACTTGTACAAATGAGGAGGTAGGAATAGATGATTTTGGAGGTCCCTTTGATACTTGGCATTTTGTGATTTTGTTTATTTTAATAATAACTGCTAGCATATTCCTTTAAGGTTTTACAAAGTTCCTTAAGTGTATTAATTCATTTGATCCTCACAACCACCATGGGAAATATTCTCCACAT
The DNA here is from genome assembly GCF_027887165.1 of Monodelphis domestica. Taxonomy (NCBI): domain Eukaryota; kingdom Metazoa; phylum Chordata; class Mammalia; order Didelphimorphia; family Didelphidae; genus Monodelphis; species Monodelphis domestica. The sequence continues at coordinate 284,039,522 of NC_077228.1, forward strand.
TTTATAGATAAGAATACTGAGGCAGGCAGAAATTAAGTAACTTGCTCAATGTCACACAACTAATAAAAGTCCAAGTTTTAATTTGAACCCAATGCTTCCTTGATGCTAAGTCCTACATTCTATCCAATACCACCTTAAATGTGTGCATGTATATATATGTGTGTGTGTATTTTTTTCCCTGAGCCACCTACCTGTCCCCAAGTATATAAATTAAAAAAAAAAGTTTTTCCCCTTTAGTAACTTTTTTTTACTTATTTTATTTTATCATCTTATGGGTTTTTTTAGAATTGAACATTTTTATTTAACTAATTGATTTAGAATATTTTTCCATGGTTACATGATTCATGTTTCCCCCCCTTCCCCCCCCCCAGCTAACGAGTAATTCCACTGGGTTTTACATATGTCTTTGATTAAGACCTATTTCTATATTATTAATATTTGCATTAGGGTGATCGCTTAGAGTCCTTTAGTAACTCTTCATTCTTATTTGATGCTTGAAAGTACTCAAATCCATTTTCTTATAAATTTCTGTAGTCCTAGGTAGCAGCAGAGCTAAGTATCAGGCAATGGTTGGAGGTTTCTCCATTCCAGACTTGTGACTGTTACCCATTGGCAAAGTATTTATCTAGAAAATAGCGAATTCATTCTCATGTCAGGTTCTGTGCTTACTTCAAAGATTACCAAAAAGTAACCTTCTCATCCCTTTTCTCTAGTGATTGCTGCACGACCATTTACCATTCCCTACCTGACAGCCCTTCTTCCATCTGAATTGGAGATGCAGCAGATGGAAGAGACTGATTCTTCTGAACAGGATGAACAGACAGACACAGAGAACCTTCCTCTCCACATCAGTACGGTACGTTGTCTTCTCTGCCTGCTAGGGCTTCCCATTTTGCATCTTCCCATATGTAGTCTGTAGCAGCAGCTCCTCTTAGCTAGTGGTCTGAGTGGATTTCCTGAAGTGAACATTACCTACCTGAGGCCTCTGATTTGACTTTAGACTCTATGATTTCTTCTCCCAATTTTGCCCAGGCTGGAAGTTCAGTGACCACGTGCAGATCCAATCCCACTCCTGCACTGAGCTGGCTCACCTTCCCTTAGGCACCCTCTCTCCCATCTGAGTCTTTCTGTGGTGTCAGATTTATTTTGGACACCTGATTAGCCGTAGTCTAACTGTAGCTCATTCTTAGCCTTCAGCTCCGAAGAATAGGCAGGTATGTGCCACCAAGCCCAGTCTATGCCAATTTTCTGATGGCCAACTTCTTTCAAGCCCCACATGGGATAAAAAATCACTCTAGTGATCCTGATGGATGGGGTAGCAGGGAAAAAGTATCTGTCTTATTTGAAGTAAGAGTTATACCCTCTGGCACAGGATACCCTCTTGCACGGGAGGCTTAGAACTCCCTTAGGGAAGAAAAGAGTGTATATGATACAAGTGGTGAAATGATGCAGGTCTTTGATGCCTTTAAAGTGGTGTGGAATAGGAGACTGAGTGCCATATTTAGAATCAGAGAACCTGAGGCTAAATTTTGGTGATATTTCTTATTATCTTGACTGTTAGCCAAGTCATTTTTCCTTTTTGGACCTTACTTTCCTCATCTGTAAAATGTGGTACCTTGACTAGATCAAACCTTTATTGTGTGTGTCAAGGATCCCTTCACAGAATAATTTTTAATGCATAAATAAATACAAAGGATCACAAAGGAAACATATTGAAATACATTTCTAAAAATATTTTTTAAAAAAAGCTAATGGACCCCAGACTGGATGACCACTTGATCAAATTTCACCCTGCTTTTTCATGTATTTAAGGCTATGGAAATGATGCTACTGAGAATGCACAGGACCATACCAATGCCTTTCCACATTCTTCACAAAAACCCTTCTTATCTGACACCATATTTCTTTTTTCAGCTCAATTCCTTTCAGACTAATGAGCTGGGAAACAATGACTTAGATCAAAAGATTATCCTTAACTTCTATATATTTTTAATAAAATAAAATCTCCTTATTTTGGATTATCCTAACTTGGAAATTTGTGATAATCGAGGGAGGGAGTGACTGGGTCTTGTTTCTGTATAATTTGTGACCATGTTTTCTTAGTTAAATTAATTATGGGACAAAACAGATCGCAAGGAATGCTTAACAGAAGAAAAAATTCAGGACTTTAGGGGCCTCATCTGTTTACAAATAATTGGTATTTTAAATCATTCTCTCTCTCATTGTTAAATTAAGACCCTATAGTAAGCAACACAATATTAACTTAGTTTCAGTTATGTTTACTCAAAAGTAGTAACCTATTTCTTCAAAGACAGTCTATGTTTCAGGCTTAGAGAGTGCCACATAATTATTCCATAAGAGTGACATTTTATTGTCTGTTAAAAATGTATCAGTTTGCAAAGTTTTCCAGCCTCATCTTCTCATAAAGAACAAAATAAGTTGGTGTCTATGATTGAAGTTGGAATTTATGACTCAGGTGGCTCCTTGGCAGATTGCCTCTTTCCCTTCAGTTGTCGGTGTTGTTCAGTCTCACACTTAATTTCCCTCATCACTTCCCCCTAAGGCTTAGCTACCTACCTTCCTTTTTCTCAGAGAGAAGACACCATACATAGGAATAGATGGGATCGATAGGGAAAACAATGCCCTTACCTAATGGAAGAGAGCTGAGAAGTAGAATTTCCAGGAGAACCACATAAGAGAGAAAGAAAAAAAGGAGATTGTCTTCCCATCACTCTTCACCCTCCTCCTTTTTCTTTTCCTTGGCTTCTTGACACACAGTGACTACACAGCAGTGATTCCAACCTTGCCTCTGTAGAATCTCAGTGTCTCTAATTATCTCAAGGGACATCTTGTGACATCTGTAGATTTATTTCCAAATGAAATAAAATGTTAGCTTGTAATTTTCAAAATAGTTGTATGTGTCCCTCATGGCTTTATCCTGAGCTCTGTCCCTCTCCTCCCCTTTCTTTCCTCTCATCCCCTTCCCACCCCACATTTAGGTATAGCAAAGGCCCACGGCTCCTAAACTGGCTTGGGTCTGTTTCAATCACCAAAATAGGATCTGAGTCTCAGGTTGGTGTCTTATAACTGATCTGGGACCCCGACAGATCCCCTAGGACTTGCTGTCCACTATTCTTGTTGTGGCCTTCCCAGAGAAGTTTCCCAGGAGGTTTGTTTGGCCCAACCCAGGCCAACTTTGGCTATGCAGGTGTGGAGCTGTTTGTTCCTCTTGCTCCACTTGGCTTTTCATCCATCTGTATCTTCTGCTATTGTGCTTATCTGTTGTGACAGCAAACTACCTGGGTTGCCAAGGGTAAATCTTTTGCCTTGAGGCAAAAGAACAAGAAGTTATTGCTAACACCCTGTCCTCTTGGACTTCATCTCCCCCGTGGTGATTTGTGGTGTGTTCTTCAGAAAAAATTATTTTTTATAATAGACATCAACAAGAACAGTATACTAAAAACAAATAGGAGTACTGTTAATTTTTTTTTCAAGTATATTGAGTTTAACAAGGTAGTAGTAACAACATTGCTCTGCTGGTTTGTCTTTCTTCTAAACTTTTTTTCTCTGTATTTTTTTTAAACCCTTACCTTCCATCTTAGAAGCAGAAGAGAGGTAAGGGCTAGGCAATGGGGGTTAAGTGACTTGCCCAGGGTCACACAGCTAGGAAGCATCTGAGGTCAAATTTGAAGCCAAGACCTCCCACCTCTAACTCTCAATCCCCTGAGCTACCTAGTTGTGCTACTACCCCCTTCCCAGGTGTATTTTTAATGTTTTTCTGATGATTTAATCTTTTTTTTTTTTTAGTATTTCACTATCCACTTCCTCACTCTTCTCTTCACCAGCTCCCTGAATAGAAATCCTCCTTGGCTGCAAATAAATGCAGCCAAAAAGAACAAATCAACATGTTGTCTAGATCTAAAAATGAATTTTTTATTTTGTACCTCTAGTTATTCTCTGCCAAGAAACTCCTGAACACATGCTTCATCCTCAGTCTTCTGAAGAATTTCCTAGACAATGTTGATTAGAGTTCTGAAGTTTTTCAAAAATTGTTTTCCTTTGCATTACTTTGGACTAAGTGAATTTTTATTCCAGGTTCTGCTCATTTCACTCTTATCAAATTTTTTTTTTTAACCCTTACCTTCTGTCTTGGAGTCAATACTGTGTATTGGCTCCAAGGCAGAAGAGGGGTAAGGGCTAGGCAACGGGGGTCAAGTGACTTGCCCAGGGTCACACAGCTGGGAAGTGTCTGAGGTCAGATTTGAACCTAGGACCTCCCATCTCTAGGCCTGGTTCTCAATCCACTGAGCTACCCAGCTGCCCCCCCCCCCTTCAATTTGTATGAATCTTTTCAAGTGTCTCCAAATTCTCCATACTTTTTATTTATTGTAGTGTAATAATCCATGATTGCACTCATTTATCAAAATTTGTTGTCATCCCCAGTTGATGAGAACCCACTTTGTGTCCAGACCTTTGCACTTACAGAAAGTATTGCTACAAATATTACTATTTTATAGGTCCTTTCCCTCTCTGTCTCTGTCCTCTTTGGGGTAGCTTTCTAGGTTAGGTTGGAAGTTTGGATATAGTTCCACATTGTTTTCCAGAGTGATTGGACTAGTTCACAGCCTTTTGAATGACATGGCACTTGTGAATGACTAGGGGGCAGAATTCTCTGTTATAGCAAAGGACTTCTAGATGGGCCTTTCTTGTAAAACATCAGTCCATTTGGGGGTGAATTTTGAAGTCTATAAAAGTTATCATTGAGATGTACTATCTAGGGGGAATAAGAAGTCATTGCGGGTGGTGTGCTACACTCTCCTACTGTTTTCTCCTCTTCCCTTTCTTATTCCTCTCTTCTTCTTCTTCTTTTTGTAACCTTTCCCCTGCCTTTGTCTTAGCCTTTCTAGTTACATCCAGTAATGTTGGTGTCATTGGTTATAGCACATTAGGGCTAGGATTGTTTAGGACTTTTGATTGTATTTTGCAAATCTGAGGTGTCTGAGGAATTGTACCGGATCTCCCTTAGAGGATGTCAGTTTTAGTTTAGGTGGTGCTTGTGGCTTCAACAATGTTCAGCAGATGTTTATAGTGTCTAGCATGTACAAGGCATTGAGGGAAACACAAAGAGAAATAAGATATTGTTTCTTGCAGTCTACAGAGGCAAGAAAATGTTTATTCACTACAATTTAGAACATGCTAAGCATATGAGATGGTGCTGTGAGTTTTTAGGAAGGAAGATTTGGGGAACCAGAGAAGTCTTCAGTGAGAAGGTGACATTTGACCTGGGTAGGATTTCACCAGGAAAAGAAGGGAGGAACGAGGCCCTTCCAGCTTGAGCAGAAACTCAAGAAGCATGAAGTATGTTTGAAAGGTGGTGAGTGCAGGTCCTGGAGACAGGAATTAATGTGGCATAAACTTTAAAAGGCTGGTTAGAGCCACATTATGACCTCAAGTGCCAGTTAAGAAATTTTAATTTTATTTGGTAGGCAGTGGGAAATGGTGAAAGGTTGGTTGAGCAGTGGAATAGCATCATCAGAGTTGGGATTAATCTGGCAGAAATACGTAGGGTGAATTTCATGTGGGAGAGACTGGAAGTGGGAAGACCTGTAATGTGGTGACGGGAATAGTTAAGGTGAGATGAAGTGAGAGTGGTAACAGTGAGAGAATGGTTAGGGTTGGATGGGTGTAAGAGATTTTTCACAGATAGAGTTGGACTTGATTTCCTTTGGAGTAAGAGAGAAGCGCCAAGAGTGATTCTGAGATTATGAACCTCTTTCCATTAGTCTTGTTGAATATCCAGGACTCTATCCTCCTTATTTTTGAGTCTCTCTATTCCTTAGGTACCCTGGATTTTCTTGCAGCCCTTGCTACTTCCTCTCCTGTGTATTCAGTGCTATTTTTTTTTAAACCCTTGCCTTCCTTCTTAGAATCAATACTTGGTATTGGTTCTAAGGCGGAAGAATACTATGGGCCAGGCAATGGGGGTTAAGTGATTTACCCAGAGTCACACAAGTGTCTGAGTACAGATTTGAACTCAGGACCTCTTATCTCTGGGCTTGGCTTTCAATCCACTGAGCCACGGAGCTTTCCCAGCCCCCCCCCCCCCATTTTTATTCATCACTCAAGCAGCTGTCTGCCCCTAACCCCCCTAACCAAGTAGATGAAATCCTTTTAATCTAAGAGAGAAGTAGTAGTTGTATGAGAATGGTGGGAAAACAGGACTCTGATCCCCATGTCATGAAAGTGATGGTAATTCTACAAAATTAGAGGATCTTATTTTCAGAGAATTTTCATTCTCTTCTTCTGGCTAGGTCTGCCTTCTGTGATAATAATGGTGATGTTCTTTCTTTTACAGGATGAATCAGGTGCTGAGAAAGAGAATGCCTCAGTTCTACAGCAGAATACTTCCTTGTCAGGAAGCCGGACTGGGGAAGAAAATCTTATTGATAATCCTTATCTCCGGCCTGTAAAGAAACCCAAGATCCGTAGGAAGAAGTGAATTAGAGGAGAATGAAGGCATTTCCTTCTGAGTTTGTCTTTTCTACTTCTTGATAGGAGGGAAGAAATGAATTATCCACCATTAGGCTTAGGCCTAGAAAGAGTCTCTCTGAGCTTAGCAGACATCTTCCTTATTTCTTTCTTTCTTGCCCACTCTCATCTTGAGGTGTCTTAGAATGAAACTGTTTCAACTTTTTGAGATTGGGTGATATTAATGCCGCTATGGGATTAAACATCCTCCAGTAGAATTATTTTTCTAGAATGCAGTTGGCCAGAGATCTCCCATGGCTCTTTTGTACCATCTAGTCTAGGACTTCTCTTCCAGATCCTATTCTGGGATGAGAGAAGAAAAGAAGAAAAATCTGAATTGCAAAGGGATGCACACACCCATTTCCTTTCCTGCTTAAAGATAAAAGAGAAGTCTAGGTGACCAAACTGGGATCTGATATTTTGTTGGGTGTTTGTAGAGTAGAGAGTATAGTATTGTACTCGGTCTATACTGTGGGATACAGGGAGATTTAATGATTTTATTTTCTGTCATGGGTTTTTATTCCTATTAAAACCTGGAAGATAAGGGATGGGGAGAGAGGTGAGAAAAAGATTCATTTCTTTTCACTCTTTAGGACCAGGGATTCCATTGGCCCAATTTGCATTTCTAGGCAGTCCATTCCAGATGACTCTCCTTGGCTTTCCAGCAGTTCTGACACTGGCCCCAGGAAAGAACCTCTTCCTCTGACCTACAAAGCCCTGAGAACATGCCCAGGCTAAAGAGGAAGCTCAGTGACTTGTTTGTTGAATTACTTTTCAGCTTCAAGCCAGGCATACTCAGTGAGCCTTCATTCCTTTCTCCATAAGAGAAAGTAAAGTTTTGTTCCCTTCCCCTGGGATCTCTAACCCCTGAACAGGAGGTAAATACTTAATGGTTACTGAGCTTCTGAGGAAGCTGTGATTAGACTATTCCAAGCTCTTCCTTTTCTGTTGACCAGAGAACAGGTTCTTAAAAGAAAATTTTGTGTAAGTTATTATACATACTCTTGGCTAGGCATTGAGGGATTTTTTTTTAATGCCAAATGAAGAAAACTACTGGCAGGTCTCCGAAATGAAAGAGAAATAAGGAATTTCCTTTAAGGTAGTTTGCCAGAGTTCTGAAATTGTTTTGGAAAGATAATCTGATCCCATTGTTAATTTTATTCTCCCCTTCCCCAATAAATAAAACTCCTGGGCCTGATGGTACTGCCCATGAACTTCCTGACCAGCTATTTTGATGGAGAGACTCTTTTCTTAAAGAAAGAGAACTGTTTGGAATTGAAGAGAAGTCTGCCAATGGGGAGGTTTGGGGGTAAAAATTCACAGTCTGACCCCTATTTTCCAGGGCTTCTCTATAGTTAGCTAAAGTTGCAATACCTCTTTCACTGAGAACACTTGAAACTATTTTCACAGACCAGTAGGCCTAAGCTTTATGACTCTTGGGTTATTTTCAGTTTTTAGATATATGTGGTATGGTGAGTATATGAAAAGTACATGTTTTGGAGGTGCGCATTGTAGAAGATGATAGGACAGAAGCATTTACAGCCCTGTTTTGTACCCAGCTGCTCCCACAAGCACCGGGGAGGTGATCACTGTGGTGTATACCCAGCCTCCCTATTGTATATGCACATCAAAGATGCCAAAAAGCATTTCTTGGGCACCTACTTGGAGGAGTCCTTGTTAAATAGGGCTTTATGTTTCTTTTGCCAAGAAACCTGAGCCATTGTAACTGAAATAATATATTTTGAGATTTCCTGAGTAAAATGACTCCGCGTGAGAGAATCTGGGAATGGACCATTCACATATCACTCCTGACAAAAGGCTTGTTCATATATCATGTTGATCCTAACTCTTTGCTATTGTGTAAAAATCGTACATACTCCCAGGCACTTATTTACGAGTTTCTATTTTTGATAATTTGGATGAGGTTTTTTTGTTTGTTTTTTAAGGAAAAATGTGGCCAAAGCCAAATGAAAACTGTTACCTGTATGTGTATAATAAAATCTGTGATATAGCTAGACATAGGGTGAAAGCTTTGACTTATTGTCAGAAATTATTGTGTCAACATTATATATGTGTGTGTGTGTGTGTGTGCTGCAACTCTTATTAGTGGGATTTCTACCAGCTTCTCCCCACCCCACATGCTTTAAAGTGGTCATATTTTTGTTGATTTTACTGTTTTCCCTGTGTTAGTTAAAGTCATCCTCATATCCCTATATGTTGCTGCGGGCAAAGTCCACCCTTGCCCACGACTCCAGGGTATCCCGACTGGTGGCGAAGTATCAGTCAACAAAAATAACAAACAGAGGACAGCTTAATCATTACAGCCATGGGATTACTTTGCCTCACCAAGCTGCTCCACTATCCCAATGTCTGATCTTTATTTTTATACCCATATTCTTGGCATGCAGATACACAAAATCAGAGAGATAACTGGGAAAGTGATACATTAACTTTTAACAAATCACTTGATTAACATTCTATATTTTTGTATTGTGATTACAGACAGAATAAAGGTTGCACACAAGATAAATGATTTAGTCACAAGTGGCTTAATTTTCTCATTACCCTGTGAGAAGTTTTGAGCTTACAATCAAGGAAAATTAGATGTTGCTTTTAATAAAATGGAATAATTAATCAGCAGTTTTTAGAAGACAATTTAATAATCATATCATCAAGACTGAGGGGTCTGGGAACTGCGGCCTCTCAGGCGAGAGAAGCCACAAGGTAGAAAGATAGAGGAAGGATAGAAGTTTTGGATACCGTGAAGGGCGTGGCGGAGCCAAGTTAAAGATGTGAGATGGCAGAAATGAGTCAGAAATCCAGGCCTTATTGATTATAATGGAGCCACAGAGAAACTCCGATCTATCTGGATAACACAAGGCAACAGTCATCCAGTGATCCCAAATTTATACCACACAGGTCGGAGACATGATAGAGAAAAGAAAGTGCCTGGCCGAAGGCCAGGTCCCAGGTGAGAGAGATAGAGAAGGAAAGGAATTAAAGATGGAGCTTGGCCAGAGGCTAAGCTCCAGCAAGGACAGACATCAGTGAGAGCTAAGATCCAAGAGAGGGCGGAGGTTGCTGTGGCTGCTTTTAATGTCTTTGATATGCAAATATACACAATACATAGGGATGGTTATCATTGGTTAAAGACAAGGTATAGGTGTGGTTTATCTTAGCCAGGTGAATACAAAGAAACCTGTTTTCCCACTTAACCTGGGGGAAGCTGGGGTCAAGGGTCAGAGGCTTTCCTAGCCATGCACAAGACTGAGCATGCTCTCTTCTAAGCCACTCTGTATCTTCTGTTTCCCTTGCCCATAGCTAGGTGTGGACTGCTACAGGAACACAATTCAAATTTAGACTGGTCATTTCTGGGAATTCCTGAGTTACTGGTTTGTGTAATCGAGTCACTAAGGCATACTGAAGCTTAGTGTACTTGTACTTATTGCTTGGGCCTCTGATTGATTTGTGTGCCGACTTCATGATAATAGGCTTCTGTGTGTGGGGAAGTTTTTGGCTTGGCCTGTAGCTGCGATTTTGCTGGGAATTATGTACCTAAGTAAAAGTTAACCCATGATAATCTTTTTGGGATTGGGTTTAAGGGTCTGATCTTTTGGTGATGTTTTAGAGAATTAGGGTACAGTTGTTTTGCTCTTGCATTATTTCTTTTGAGACTAGGGGGAATAATAATCATGCCAATTCATAGGTAAAGGGCATTGATGAAAGAGGTCATGTAAAGGGGGTTGGGTGGGCAATCACATCTTGCCAAGGACCACTCTGATCTCCCCAGCTACCACGTGTGACTCTGTCAAGGCGTTGTGGTCTGATGGCTCCCAGCAGGAAGTGATTCAGCCTTTTGAACAAATTTCAGCAAGTTTAATTCCTTTTCAGAATAAAGTTGGTAAATTATCTGGGTACCTTGATGTATTAAGTGATTTTGTGCTCAAAATCACACAGCTAGTGGTGGATAGTCTGGAGTTATTTTCCCAGGATTTTATGTCATCTTGAGAATAGTTAGGTTTAGTTGGTGGGATAAATCAATATAATTTAGTAAAAGGATAAGTTTTGGGACAAGTTTTGGACAGGAAAGCCAACATCCTGTTGTGATATAGAGACGGGAGGTCTTTGTATCTGTCTTCATATCTGGCTTAGACAAATCGTTGAACATCTTCATTTCACATAGAAGAAGAGCTGTCAAGGTATGTGATACTGAAAAACTAAGTCATCCATCCCAACTCATGCCTGTGAACTGAAACATGCCCGTATAATTGCCAAGGATAAAAAGGCAATAATTTATATGGATTCTAGATATGCTTTTGGCATTTGTCACTCAGCCGGGATGCTATGGCTCCAGAGAGGATTTTTAACCTCAGCTGGAATATCTATAGCTAATGCAGAAATTATTAATTAAGTTCTTTCTGCTATCCAGCAGCCTGAAGCCCTAGCTGTAGTTCATTGCTCTGCCCATACAGGTGGTATTGACCTTGTCTCTAGGGGAAATGATCAAGCAGATGCCTCTGCAAAGCTAGCAGCCATAGAGGGGCCTGAATTAATTTTAACATTAATAACCACTGATGGCTTAAATTTATCACTTTCCTATAATGAAAAGGAAGTGGAAAAATGGAAGCAAAAATTCAAAGCAAAACAGATAAATGGAATCTGGGTGTCATCTGAAGGAAAACCCCTTATGGGACTGTGATTAATGTTTGTGTCTGATTCTAGAAAATGGGATAAAAACAAGGAGCACAGACTTAACCTGAATAGTGCCAAAAAGAGCTCACAGGGAAACTAATCTGAAACTTAAGATTGTGACACGACATATGTTAAGTTGTAGGACTTCCTTTTATTTACTCTTTGTGAAGTACTCAGACAAGTACCAAAGTTTGATTATCATCCTGGCTCCCCATATCCCTGAGAATGACAAAAAATCAGACCAGGGAATGACACTTCCCTATCAAAATAAAATTCTAGTTCCTTTTCTTCTTATAGTATGGCAACTTCTTGTAGTCTTGGCTGCAAATGGGTAAGTGAAATATTACTGCATTCTGTCCTACAGACTTGTGGTATAGAAATTACTTTAAACTGGATCTGTACAAGGGCCTATTATGAATTTATTCTTGCTTACTCAACATTTTATATACATAGATTTTGGTATTTTGATTCTGATTTTGAATTTTTTCTTGCTACCAAAAGTTTAACTTTCTCCCATTTTTTTCTTTATATTTTTGGGTTTGTTTTTTTCTCTTCTTTTGATAATTGACTCATACACCCCCATAACTCAACCATGCATCCTGAGCTGAACTGGATGTTTTTTAACACCCACTTGGGGGGGGGATTGTATTTTAATAAAAATCCAAGATTTTGAATTTTTGTTTGAGAAAATTTTTCAAGGAAGAAGCTTGCTAACTCCTAAACCCAGAGAATGAACTGTTGCAGAAAGATGCCAGAAAACCTACACTACATTGAGAAGATCAAGAATGAACTTTGGGTGTAGTTGATTGAACTGAAGTTTGATTGAACATTTATTGTAAATGTACACTTTTATGCCAAAGGGGACTGCCCCTAATTTGGCTTTTTTGTCAATGTGCCTAGCATAACATTGATTTTGCTTTCTCTCTTTTCTATTCCTCCCTAACTATTGTAATTTCCTCTTAGAAACTGAATATTGTATACATCTGTAGTTAGAAGTACTTTAGGACTACAAGATGATTATGATAAATAATCAGTGGGGAGACTAGTCTCCCAATGATCATCAGGGGGGATTGTGAACGTTAAAAACTACTCTACCCTACTTAGACCGTACTTTAGGGGAGGATAAAGGTGTAATCTCCTGATTGAACAATGAAGGTACTTAGTTCTCACCTTATAGTGAAGCTAGAATTTTAAGCTAAGTCTATTTTTAGACCTAATACAAAAAGGTGTTAAGTAACTATAAAGGTTAAATTAATCACAAAAAAGGTCAAGTAACTCACAAAAGGTGAACCTAACAAAGAAGTGTTAAGTAACTCTAAAGATATAATCAAATCAAAGAAGGTGAGAACTAAAAGTATGGGCAGTCCTGGAGAAAAAGCCTTTAATGTGATTGGTAGATGTGAAAATTTAGAGGAGGAGACACAAGGATGAAAGGTCTATATATTTGAGATTTTTTTGTCCCTCAAGGACACACTCTCTCTCTTTCCCTGATTGATGGTGAAGAGTTAGCTGAGAGCTGCATGCTGAGCCTTTTGGCATCTTAGCGTGGCTACAAGCTATTGTCCGGTTCGGTGGTGAGTTTCTGGCTGAATTTTCCTCCTTTACTTTCCAACTTTTTCCTCTCAGAAGCCTCTAATCTTCTTCAGAGACCTAAAGGAGGGGAGTTTAAAACTCCCCCTGGCATAGGCCAGGTAGGAGAAATCCTATATCCTCTTTCCTCCTTAAATTCCTTCTCTCTATATTAATTAAATTACCATAAATTTCCAGACTGACTTGGAAATTTTATTTGGTGACCATTTAAATCTAGATTTAAAGTCACAACCCTAAAATTATCTGACATGCCTGAAGAACAGTCTCCATAATATTTTTGATAGGTGCAAGTTGGAACTGTTACTTATAAAGTTCTAATAATGGGATACCACTATCTTTCTCCTAAAGTAGTCCATTCCACTTTGGGACATCTCTAATTATTGGGAAGTTTTCTTTATATCAAGTCTAAATCTGCCTTTCTACCACTTCCACCTATTTCTCCTAATTCTTTTCCTTGTGGCCAAGTAGGATTAGCCCAATATCTCTTAATTCAATGAACATTTAAGTGCCTACTGTATGTAGAGCACTGAAATCAATAGTGCCAATCCAGGGCTAGACTCATTTGACTTTCTAAAATAAGTTTTTAGATTTTCAATATTTTTTCCTAAATATATGAAAAACCAATTTTCAACATTTAAAAAAAAATTTGAATTCCAAATTCTCACCTCCCCTTTCCTCCCCTCTCCCTCATTGAGAAGTCATGCAATTTGATATAGGTTATTCATGTGTAGATACACAAAAAAAATTTCCACATTAGTCATATTATGAAAGAAAAATAAGCAAACAAAAACCCAGGAAAAATAAAGCAGAAAAAAAGTATGTTTCAATCTACATTCAGATTCCATCAGTTCTTTCTCTGGATATGGATATCATTTTTCAAGTTCTTCAGACTGTCTTGGATCATTGCTGAGAATAAATTATTTACAGTCAATCCTCATACAATGTTATTGTATACAGTGTTCTGGTTCTGTTCATTTTATATCAGTTGTGAATTTTAGATTTACTCCACCCTGCTTAGTCTAAGAACAGGAATGTCTACACCCCTACTTAAGGATTAAGTATTGAGAAGGATGGCCTATGAAATTGGGACTGAGTTCAGATCCCACCTTTGTTCCTTGTCAAGTGTGTGCTCTTTGAAAAATCACATCTTTCTGTGTATTAAATTTCTTCATTTATAAAATAAGGGTTTATATTAGATTATGTGATCATAAAAGACATAGATTTAAAGCTGGAAGGGGACCTCAAGTCACTTAATCCCCTCACTTTACAGATGAGGAAGTAGCATATCTATATAATATTTTTATACTTCCTTCTAGCTCTTAAATCTTGTTTGAAGGACTTCCAGAAAGAACATTGAGTGAATAGTTGTTATCTTAAGCAGATCATGACATTAAATAAGCAAGACAGGGAAAACAATTGAACAAAAAAAAGGAACAAAAAATTCCAGAAGAAGGATGTATCATTAAAGAAATTGTAATAACAACAAGAATATCCAGAATAGATGAGAAGCATAATAATGTAGATTTTGAGAACAATTAAAGTAATATATTTAAGACATCCTGAAAAATTATAGAAGAAATGGAACTTAGAAATATTGAAATACTACAAGAAATAACAGAGCAAAGACCAAAAACCCCCCACCAAAATTGGACGAACATATGAGTTTCAAAGAACCTAATTTTAAAGACAGATCTTGAAGAAACAATCTAAGAAACTTTAATCTCCCAGAATGACATAATGAAATAAAATGCTTGACTAGCATACTCTGACAAAGCACATGTAAAACATGGCTTAGAAATGTTGAAACTAAAGAGCAAAGTACAGTTTGATGGAATTCCATGGGCATTAATTGAAAGGAATCCCAGCTTTTAATTCACCAAGAAATGTCATTGCCAGGTCCCTGAGCTTCAAGGTCAACCAAAAAAGAATCTTACAAGAAGCCAGGAGGAGATAGTTCACTTGTGGAAGTCAAAACCACCTAAGATTTCAAGAAGAAAATTTTAAAAGGCTGGATATAATGCAATGGAAAAGCAATAGGGAAATTCCTTGAACCCAAGAACAGTTTATTTTAAAACTGGACATAATCCCATAGGGAGAAAATTAAATTTGAGCAGAATTAAGTAGATTGTAATCTATTCTTTCATTAGAATGTTAATATAGTTATTTTTGTTTCTATGATCTCATTATTTAGGGTAATGTTCTCTTAAGTTTTTTTGGTTTTTTTTTTATCAGATTTCCTTTATCACGATTTTTATTGTTGGGATCTCAAAAGAATGAGCATATTTTTGCTCTTTATTTTTACAAGATATATAATGTCCTAATATGTGATCAGTTTTTGTATAGATGTTTACACACAAACACTCAAGTTCACATTCAATCTGGTGTTTCTAACTTTGGCTATTCAGGTCTGGAATTTTGAGGAATAGAGATAAAACCTTAGACTCAGTTGATGTAGCTAAAATGGTTATTGAAATCATGCATTTTAAAGAGAATCATTTATATTCAAAAGGAGTATAAAGACATATACATACTACCCCATTGTTACCTATTGGATCTCTATCTTTGTCTGCCATTTATTCATGTTTAAAATGATTACATGGATCAGAATGAATGAACTTTCCTTAGTATTATCAAAAGCATTCTCTAAAACCCAGAGCTAGCATCATTTACAATGAATAAAAAGAAGCTAAAATGTTCACACTTGAATGTTATTGGGTATAATGCTAGAAACAATAGCTATAGGAATAGATAAAAATTAAGATGATTAACCTAGGCAAAGAGGAGGCAAAAGTATATTTGCAGAGAACTCAATGGTTTTATCAAAACAATAGGTTAAAGTAGCTGTTTTTACCATCTACAAAATCACTAGCATTTGTATACATATGTATTTCTTTAAAATCCAGAGAAAATACATAGAAAAGGAAATTTCATTTAAAATAA
The DNA here is from genome assembly GCF_027887165.1 of Monodelphis domestica. Taxonomy (NCBI): domain Eukaryota; kingdom Metazoa; phylum Chordata; class Mammalia; order Didelphimorphia; family Didelphidae; genus Monodelphis; species Monodelphis domestica. The sequence goes on from NC_077228.1 coordinate 284,055,272, forward strand.
CAATGCACTTAGTAAAGGGGATTATTTTGCTGTTGCTTAGACAGTGTGGTGTCAAGATTTCTCTCTTTTTCCCACTTAAATTGGTCAAAACCATAGAATAACTTGTTGGCTTTAAGAACTTTTTCTTGCCCTTGTCTACTAGCTCTATTGTCTACAACTTTTTAAACTACTGTCATGCCCTTGAAGTTTCCACAGTTCAACTGGTTTATCTGTCCCTAGCTTGGCTAGCATCTTGCTCATCTACTAGATCTTTGGTTTAGTTTCTGGGCAATTTCACAACTCAGGGATTTCTTGTCACCCTCCTTTGCCCCCCTCTCCCCTTGGCTCTGATTATACTCCCTTCATCCCCTACGTCATAGTATCCCATAGAAAGTTTCAAAGTTTCAGGCTCCTGACATCAAATCCAGTTCTTAGAACCTGGAATCTCACAGGAAATGTATTTCCTAATTGCATGATCTTATTTGTTACACAGTACATTGAAAAGTCTAGTATTTTCCTCATCTTTTATTACATTTGTAAAACATAAAAACACTGGAAACTTTCCCAGTTAGGTCAGGAATGGAACAAGGATACAAATTGCATTTGGCATATTACTTAAAATGCTAGTTATAGTAGTAAGATAAGAAAAATAAGAGGACTAAGAATTGGCAAAAGGGAGAGAAAAATTGAACTTTTTAGGTGGATGATATGATAGGCTTTTTTAAATACATCATTTTATTTAGAGAATCATTTAAAAATCTAATCGAGATTATAGCTTCAGCAAATTGTTTGTTGTTTAGTAATGTCCAACTCTACATAACCCAATTTGGGGGCTTTCTTGGCAAAGATACAACGTTTTGCCATTTCCTTCTCCAGTTCATTTTATAGATAAGGAACTGAAGCAAACAGGCTTATGTGACTTACCCAGGGTCACACAACTAGTGAGACCAGATTTGAAATCATTACGATGAGTCTTCCTGGCTTTATCCACTTCGCCCTTTCAACAAAGTAGCAGAATATAAAATAAAACTACAAAAATCATTAACACATATAAGTGACTAGCAAAAGCCAAGAGGAAAAGATAAAGGGAAGACTCCACTTAGGGAATGCATAAAATCTGGTGGTTGGGTTCACAAGGCTCAGATTGGACTTGATAAATTAAGTGAGGTTTACAACCACCTCCATGGCATGAATTCAAGACTAGGATGAAACAATTCAAGAAGTCAGGAGGCAGGGTGAGATTTGGCATAGGGATGTGTGAGCTTAGCACCGGCTCCTGGACTCTTTTTAAAGGTTCTGTTCCATGAGACGCCCAGTCTATCAGTCCATTCTACGACTTCCATTAATCTGGGTATGGAAAGAATTCTGAGATACTCCTAGTGGGAGCTGGGGGCATCACAGCTGATGGCTACTTTGCACCTATGTTATCTCCTGGAGAACTGTTGTGGTCTAGTAAGGGAAGGAGTAGTGTAGGACCAATGGAACAGGAGCAGGTATTAATAGCAACCTTCCCTTCCTTCCCCACCTACTCCCAACACTAAGACCAATCTGATGCAACTACAAACCTCTATGCATTAAAGGAAGGGGCCGGAGAACCGTTTATTAAGTACCTACTAATGTCAGGCTCTGTATTAAGTTTTTTGCCACCACTACTACTCTTGCATCTACAACTAGCTAATTTTTATATAGTGGTTACTATGTGCCACACCTTGTGCTAAAGGCTTTATGGTTATCCTATTTGATCTTCCCAATAACCCTAAGAGGTAGGTGATATTATTATCCTCATTTTGCACATGAGGAAACTGAGGCAAACAGGTCAAGTGACTTGCCCAGCTAGTAAGGCAGGATATGGGCAGACTATGTCCAGTGCTCTATTCATTGCACCACTGAGCTACCAATCAAATTGCCAAGAAAATATAGAATTAGACAAAAATAAGAAAATTCACATGGGGAACAAATGACAAGGGAAATAATGGAGAAAAATTGGAAGGAAGGTGGTCTAGCTTTATAAGATTTCAAATTATATTAACAAAGCAGTGTATCAAAGTTATTAAGCACTAGCTAAAAAGGCAGAAAATGAAATAATTGCAATAGATTGAATAAGCAAGACCTAAAAGAAATATCAATAAAGTCAAGTTCAAATTACTGGGGAGCTTTGTTCAACAAGAATTGCTGAGGAAAACTGGAGAACATTTGACAGACGAGTAGTTTAGATTGTCTTTAAAAATATGCCATGGTGAACTATTTCAATCATTATGGAAAATAACTTAGAACTTTGTCCAGAGTTTGACCCAGCAATACCACACCTAGATCTGTATCACACAGAGATCAAAGAAAAGGGGAAAAAGGACTTACTTGTACAAAATATTTATAGCAGTTTGTGGTGGCAAAGAATTTGAAATTAAATGAATGCTCATCAATTGGGGAATGGTTAAACAAGTTGTAATATATAATTTTGATGGAATACTAAATATTGTTCTATGAGAAGTGGCAAGTAGAATTGTTTCAGAAAAACCTTGAAAGACACATGAAGTCATGCAAAATGAAGTGAGCAGAACTGCTGGGGGCCATCAGACCACGACGCCTTGACAGAGTCATGCGTGGTAGCTGGGGAGACCACAGAGTGGTCCTTGGCGAGATGTGACTGCCCACTCTATCCCCCTTGCATGACCTCTTTCATCAATGCCCCTTAACTATGAATTGACATGATTATTTTCCCCCTAGTCTCAAAAGAAATAATGCAAGAGCACCTGTACCCTAATTCTCTAAAACATCACTAAAAGATCAGACCCTTAAAACCAATCCCAAAAAGACTATTGTGGGTTAACTTTAACTTAGGTACATAATTCCCAGCAAAACCACAGCTACAGGCCAAGCCCAACATTTTCTCATGAAGCCAGAACACAAATCAACCATAGAGGCCCATACAGGTACACTAAGCTTCAATATGCCTCAATGACTCAATTACACAAATCAGTAACTCAAACTCCCTAGTAAGCCACCTGTGACAAAATCATTTATCTTGTATTGTGTCTGTAATCACAATACAAGAATATAGAATGTTAATCAAGTGATTTGTTAAAAGTTAATGTATCACTTTTCCAATTATCTCTCTCTGAACATGTGTGTTGGGTAATGTAATCTGCCTTCCAAGAAAATTGATATAAAAATAAATCCCAGGCCTGGGAATGGGGAGCAGCTCTGAGATGCAAAGCAGTCCCATGGCGGTAAAGATTAAGCTTGTCTTCTGTTTGCTATTTATTTTGACTGATCCTTTGCCACCTGTCCGGAGCTCTGGAGTCACGAGTGGGGCTGGACCCTGACCGCAGCACAGAACCAGGAAAACATTGTATACGTTAACATCAGTATTGTAAAGATGATCTACTGTGAAAGACAGCTACTCAGATCAAGACTGATCCAAGACAGGGGGCAGACACTTCCTAGTTGTGTGACTCTGGGCAAGCCACTTAACCTTCATTGCCTAGCTCTTACCACTCTTCTGCCTTGGAACTAATACCCAGTATTGATTCTAAGGTAGAAGGTAGAGGTTTTAAAAAAAGACTGATCCAAGACAATTACAAAGGACACATGATGAAAAGTGTTATTCACCTCTTGAGAGAGAACTAATAAATTCTGATGGAAGCATATTCTCTCTCTCTTTTGCTTTCTGTTTTTTTTTTTTTGCAACATGGCTAATATGGAATTATGTCTTGCATGGCTTCACATATATAATTTGTAAAAATGGACATTTGAACCCCAGACTTCAATCCCCAGAAGTCCTTGCTAGTTCCCAGTTTGCCCTCTAATCTCCCTGAATCTCACTTGAGTTCGAGAACACAATGACCGTATATATAATATAATAATATATATATATTATAATATGCATATTATAATATATATAATAATAATATATAATAAACTGACTGTATCTGCCTACCCTCTCTCTCCCTGCTTCAGCTTCCAAGCACAGAGTGTCTCTCAAGATGTAGTGTAAGTGAAATTGAATGGGCCTTTTAGCCCTCCTAGGCACGTTCTTTCTTATTTTGTATTTTCTTTATTTCTTAAACTCTCCTAAACCTCTAAAAATATAATACCGTTAGCAGAGAAACTAAATTTTAATCTTAACAAATTAATATTATATTGCTTGCCTTGGGTAGTGAAGGGGCTGAGGAGAGAATTTGAAACTCGATATTTTTTTAAATGAATGTTAAAAAATGTTAATGTAATTGGGAAATAATGAAATAGATAAATATATTACTAGAAAACCAAAAAAGTCAAAATATGCTATAGTAAATTTCAAAGTACAGTAAACTATCCAAATATAAAACACCACTTAATAAAAATTCTAAAGGTTACACACATACATACACACAGCTATATATTTCACAGTTATGGTTAGTGAAAGAATTTGTGACCAGAAATAGTATAGGAACTAGAAAAACAAAGATTATTTCAAGTATTAAGACTTAGAACTTTTCCAGCCTAAAATTAATGGAGTTAGAAATAGAAGAGAAGATAGTGATCTTCTCCCTCTTGACACCTCCCTTCCCATTATTTTTACATTCAACATAAGTATGGTATCTAAAATTGGTGGAATTGAATCAACCTATGAAACTTAAGAACCTATTCTTCTCCCCCTCCCAAAAAGCCTCAACAGATATGTACAATTTTGAAAGGAATAAATACAAATTATTGACAAACAGTGGGAAAAAACCCTGAATTTCTAATAGTCAAAGGAATGCAAAGTAAAAATAACTCTGTGATATCACTTCATACATATTAAATTGACAAAAATGACAAAAGATGGGAAAATTCACTGTTGGAAGGTCTATAGGAATAAAATTCCACTGCCTTTCCCCTATTAATTATTTCTTATTCTGTATATAGCTTGCTTTGCACATATTTGTTTGCATGTTGTTTCCCCCATTAGATAATAAACCCCTTGAGGGCAAAAGTTGTTTTTGGCCTCCTTTTGTATTTCCAGAGCTTAGTACAGTGCCTAGCACATAGTAGGTGACTAATAAAGCTTTATTAATTGATTATTAAGCACATCAATTCATTGCTGATGAAGCTGTGAATTGGTCCCATCATTTAGGAAAACAATTAGGCGTTGTGTAAGAAAAGTTATTCAATTGTTCATGACCTTGATTCAGCAATTCTATTTTGGATTTGAGGCTCCACTGAGGTCTAAGTCAGAAATAAGGGTCCAAGTGCCCCCAAAATATTTGTAGCAGCTTATTTGTAATAGTTATAATAAAAGCTATGAACAAAAGTGAGTAGAATGATCGAGAATGGGAGAAGCTAAAAGGAAGATGAGACAGATGAGCTTTGCCACATGAATCTTGGAGACCCCTTAGTGGTACTGATACCAAAAATTTTTCCTATGTTCAACCTATTTTTCTTCAATTGATTCACCCTTCTATCTCTTAGTCAGTACCATATTGTTTTTATGATCACTGCTTTATAGTACAGTTTAAGATCTGGTACTGCTAGGCCTCCATCCTTCACATTTTTGTTTCATTAGTTCCCTTGGTATTCTTGATTTTTTGTTCTTCCCAATGAACTTTGTTATACTTTTTTCCTAATTCTATGAAAAAGTTTTTGGGTAGTTTGATAGGTATAGCACTGAATAAGTGAATTAATTTGGGTAGGATTGTCATTTTTATTATATTAGCTCATCCTACCCATGAACGATTAATGTTTTTCCAATTGTTTAGATCTAGTTTTATTTTTGTGAAAAGTGTTTTGTAATTGTGTTCATATAATTCTCAAGTTTGTCTTGGCAGACAGATTCCCAAATATTTTATATTACCTAGAGTGATTTTAAATGGAGTTTCTCTTTATAACTCTTGCTGCTGATTTTTATTGGAAATAAATAGAAATGCTGATGATTTATGTGGATTTATTTTGTACTCTGCAACTTTGCTAAAATTAATTATTTCCACTAGCTTTTTAGTTGATTTTTTCACATTCTCTAAGTATACCATCATATCTGCAAAGAGTGATAGTTTAGTTTCCTCATTGCCTATTTTAATCCCTTCAATTTCTTTTTTCCTCTAATTGCTACAGCTAACATTTCTAGTACAATATTAAATAATAGAGGTGATAATGGGCATCCCTGCTTCACTCCTGATCTTATTGGTCAGGCTCCTAACTTATCTCTATTGCAGATGATACTTGCTGATGGTTTTAAATAAATACCGTTTATTATTTTGAGGAAAGGCCCTTCTAGTCCTATATTTTCTAGTGTTTTTAATAGGAATAGGTGTTTTATTCAACCTATATTTCCCAATTTTGTTTGCATATTTATTATCTTTTGGATGCAACATTTTTTTCTCAGTTCCTTTCAAGAAATGTATTACAAAGAACTGAGCAATTTCCATCAGAATTCCCTTTTGAATGAGGGAAGGGGTCTTCATGCTGCAACTGGAAGGGATCTAAAAGTCTGGCCAGCTCAAGACACCCAACCTTTCAAACTTTATTCTTTCTCAGATCTTAACTAGGAATTCTAGCACTTGAGGTAAATTTGGTAGGCCTGGGGATAGGGTGAGGGGAGAGGTTTGGATGTGGTTAAAATAGGACCACTTTTGTACATGGAAACAGAGAAAACAGGATCATAGATATAGTGTTGGAGGGACCTAGAAAGTCATCTAGTCCAACTCCTCTCATTTTACAGAGAAGTAAACTGAAGCTTAGGAAGAAGTGATCTTTCCAAGGACACATAAGTAGCCCATGATGGAAGCCAAGATTTGAACTCCATTTCTCCTATTCTAAGTCTAGGCATTTTCCCATTGCATCATAACAGAAGAAGATTCTTGGAGAATGTCTTGGAAAGATGGGCAGAGTTGGATAGTGACTCCTCTAAGGGACGCCCTGACTAGATGGAGTTGCCTTTGCTTCTGATCCTCCAGATGATTGAAAACTGATTTTGAGCTCACAGAATGCTTTGGGCATCCACTCTGGGGTTAGGACTAACTGTCCCACAGGAAGGCTTCCCAAGAGAGAGGAATTATAAGTGTAAGATTGTCAGAAGTGGGACTGGAGGGTGGTGCGCATTGGAAAGAAATTTCTCCTCTCACCATATGTGACCTTGGAAGCCATATATTAATTCTGGCTCTGTTTTTACTATAAAAGGAGGTTGTCATATAAATAAAAATTCACATTTACCTGAGCCTTTAAAGTTTATAAAGTATTTCATATAGTTTCACTTGATACTGACAATTCTGTGAGTCAGGTAGTAGAAATGATTTTCCCCATTTTTTTCTACAACCTTTGCCTTCTGTCTTAGAATTGATACTAAGTATTGGTTCTAAGGCAGAAAAGCAGTAAAGACTAGGCAATGGGGGTTAAGTGACTTGCTCAGGGCACAGCTAGGAAGTGTCTGAAATCAGATTTGATCCTAGGACCTCCCATCTTCCAAGCCTGACTCTCTACCACTGAGCCACCTAGCTGCTGCTGATTTTTCCCATTGTGTAGATGAGGAAATTGAGGCTCAAAGAGGTAATTTGCCCAAATAGTCAGGAACAGACTCAGGATTTGAACTAAGATCTCTTGACTCAGCGCAGGTATCTTTTCATTCCTCTACAACAAGCTAGGGAAAGAGAATACACGCAGGGAGCACTGATTCCTACCTCTCACCCATCCAACGCAGAGCTGGAAGGAATATTAGAGTTCATCTTCTTTAATTTCTTAATTTTGTGAGTGAAGAAAATTGAGGCTCCTAGAAGAATACAATGGCCCCAAAGAGCTAGTTCTAACTGCATGGATCAAATGATATGATAATTATAAAGCACTTAGCCCTTAAGGCAGCTAGGTGGCGCAGTGAATAATGCCAAGGCTACTGTTGTGAGAGTCCAATGAAGTGCCTGATATGAAGCAGGTGTTTTGTAAATTATTGTTCCTTTTACCTTCCTTAAGTCTAGCCCCTCATTTTGCAGATGAGGAAACTGAGGCCTAACGGGTCACACAACTGGTATCTCAGGTGGGATTCAAACCCAGGTCTTCCTAACTCCAAATCCTGCACTCTATTGTACCCTTGTAGTGGTGGTAGGGTAGCTAGGAGGCACAGCCAGAATGCTAAGACTGAAGCCAGGAAGACTTATCTTCATGAGTTTAAATCTGGCCTCAGACTCTTAATTAGATCATTTTGCTTCAGTTTCCTTATTTGTAAAATGAGCTGGAGGAGGAAATGGCAAACCACTCCAAAAATCTCTGCCAAGAAAACCCCAAAGGGTGTAAGTTGTCTCCCTATTACAATGTAAGCTCCTTGAGGGCAGGGACTGTTTCATTTTTCTTGGAATCAACATCATTTGGTATAGTGCCTGGCATATAGTGAGCACTTAAAAATGCTTGTTGATTGATTATCTCTAGCCTCAGAAAGACTCATGGAGGAGTAGTGATTCCATGTATGTTTTGAGGGAATGAGGTCCTACCTTTATTTTGGGAGGGGAATAAATAAAAATAATTCGCTTCTAACTTGCCTATTTATGATATACACTTAAATGGACAATGTATAGAACTGGCTTACCAGCTTATGTAAACAGTACCAATAGATAATGAGTTGGACCCTGAATTAAACTGGCATAACTTGGGTTAGATTGCCTTTGGAAAATTGTGCACTGCTTTTAATTGCCTTAAAATTCTTCTTGTAGTAAATGCCACCCCTTTAATACCATCATTCTTCTAATGATGCTATGTGGCTGTGAGTCATGAAATAAATACCTTGGTCTCAGAGGAACGAAGGTTATATGTCATCTAAAAGGCAATGGAGAGGCCACTGAAGGTGTTGCACATTATTTGTTCAGTCATTTCTCAGTTATTTCTGACTCTTTGTGACCCTATTTGGAGGTTTTGGGCAAAGATCCTGGAATGGTTGTCCATTTCCTTCTCCTGCTCACTTTACAGATGGGGAAACCAAGGCAAACAGGATCAAGTAACTTGCTCAGGTTCACACAGCTAATAAGTGTCTGAGGCTAGATTTGAACTCATGAAAAGGAGTCTTCCTGTTTCTAGACCTAGTACTCTATCCAATGTGCCACCTAGCTGCCCTAGCACATTACTAGAGAAAGGTTATTGGAAGAGTAGTGAAAAAGGTGTCATAAAGAAGATGCCTGACCAGAAAAGATGGATGGGTCAAATGGTGAGAATGAGGGATAACCAATAAAATTAGGATAACCAATAGAATGGGGGATAACCAATAGAATGAGGATAACCAATAGAATGAGGGAAAAAAATCTCAATATAATGCCAAAAGAACTAGAGGAAGGCTTCTCTATTCCAGTACCTTGGATAGATCCTCTGTGAGTGGAATCTAGAGTGTCTGGATGCCAAGGCATGGGCAGATTGTGTTCCTCTTTATTGGAAAGCGTGCCCACTGGCAATGAGATCACATCCATCAAATTAAGGGTTGTGATTCTCCTGTGAATGATGCAGGAACAGTAAGTCCTATGGCTGTCTGAGCAGCACCATGGAGTGGAGGTGAGGAGACAAAGAGCCAAAGATGGTCTAACATCTAGCCAAGGCATGGGTCTCCAGGGGTATCACTCCAGAGAACAGTCCCCAAGAAAGCAACAATGATGGTGTGATAAAGGGACAGAGTTTTAGCATATCACATGGAAATATGGCAGCAGCAGCAACATCAAAATTCCAAGTTTTGAGGGGGAGAAGATGCAGGGTGGGTAGAACTGACTAGCAGGAGGGTCCCTGGATGAGAGGACAATCAAGAATGATGTAGGAAGCAGAGTTAGCAGCACAGGCTCAGCAGGGGGAATATTTAGCAACAATGTAAGGCAGATGGAAGGCATGGCAAAGCCCATCCCCAAGTTGGATTGGGGGTTTTATGGAGAATTGTTCCCTACCATTCCTTTCCCCACAGTGCATGAATCTTTGGGAGGTTGAACCCATTTTTGGGTATGGTGAGCTGAGAATAATTCCCATTTTTCATTCTATTCCAATTAGATACTGTTGTTTGATTTATCATTTCTGCTTGTTCCAATTGGTAGCCAATGCATTGGATTGGGATCTGAGCCTCCACATTGAAACCAAATCTGAGAAGTGATGGGATTCCAGAAATGACTGGGATGCAAATAGCATATACAATCTAAAATACCAGTCCCTCCTTCCCTCTCAATCATCCAACTCCTAAAGCAGGTATGACCATTAAAATGATTAGGTATTGCGAGCCCAGGGCTAGCCCTAAATGATTCATTTGTCAAATAGGGGTTGTATCCTCCCACCTGCCCCACCCCACCTCCCCCATTGTATGAGCCACTCTGAGCACTGGTTTGGGGCCTCCTCTTTAAAAAATTGTGTAATAGAAGTTTGTCTTCCCCTCTCTCCCAGTGTGGTTCTTTCTCAGTCTTTTTGTTTCTATCTCCATTTCTCTCTGTCTCTGACTCCCTTCAATCTACTGTCTGTCCACAGGGGTTCAATGTTTTCATAATCATTTACATATATATATAGTACTTTGACATTTACAGGGTACAATATGTACATTTTTCATGAGAAACTTATTTTTGTTGATTTTCAATTATGCCCAACTGTTTGTGACCCCATTTGAGGATTTCTTGGCAAAGACACTGGTGTGGTTTGCCATTTCTTTCTCCAGCTCATTATACAGATGAGGAAACTGAGGCAAACAATAGTAAGTGATTTGCCCATGGGGTAAGCTAATTCTAGATCTAGTGTTCTAGCCACTGCACCATCTTGAAGCCCCCAAAGAAACTTATAATCATTATATTGTCACCATTTTACAGGTGAAGAAAAGTGAGACTCAGAGAGTTAAGGTAACATACTTATGCTCCCATAACCTGAAATTGGCATATACAGGATTTGAACACTTCTCTGTACAGTGAGCCCTCACCTGTTGTGGGAGCTAATGTTCCAGAGATCCCTGTGATAGATGAAAATCTATGAAATAGAGGCATTATATTTTTTTAAAGCTTTATAAACCCTTTCCACTCTCTTATAAACCTTTTCCACACTCTTATTAACCTTCCCCACACTCTTATAAACACTGAGCCAATCAGCACCCAGGATATAGAACACAGCACTATGGCTGATCACCTTTCAGCCAATAGTGTGCTGTGTACAATCTCATGTTGGCAAATAGTAGTGGCATACTGCATTTCCATTGTGTACAGTACAGCAGTCATCTGCAAAATCCCCTAATATAGTGAAAACTCCGTGATATAAAATTATATTAAAAACAACAATAACAACAACAAAATCCCAGAATACAGTGAAGCTGCGATAAGTGAACCGTAATATGGTGAGAGAGAGACTGTACTTCCAAATCCCTTGCCTTTTTTCTACATCCTATAGTCTCAGTGGTCCCCACCCATAAGCGTCTCTCCTTCCCATACTCTCTCCAGGTGCTGCATGCTTTAGATTTCTCTTTCCTAACCGTCCTTCCAAACCTGTTCCTAACTAATTGGCTCCAGGACCAGAGTCACTTATGATGCTTGGGAAATTTGCATACTCACAAGGATGAAAAACTTTAATAATAGCATCCCCCCCATTGGAGACAAGCTGGTAGAGAAGTTTAGGTAAGGTGGAGGTTATCTCTCTCCTATAGGAGGTATCGCTGTAAATAGAAAGTATCTTCTGCTTTTTCTTCATAAAACCAGCCCCTCAGGACTGACCAAGCTTAGAAGGACGCTGTCATTACAAGATGAGACAATTACGTGAAAGGACTTTTGCTCTTATGATGGGGAGAAGAGTAAGGATTAAACCTTGGATGCTGCTAACATGTTGCTGAGTCGTTTTGAGTTGTGCGACTCTTGGTGACTCCATTTGAGGTCTTTTTGGCAAAGATTCTGGAGTGACTCCGCCAAATACCATGGCTTCTTCTCTATTGTTTACTGGTGTGCAAACTCAACAAGGAGAGATACCGCCTCCCCCTCCCCCGGGAACCTTATTTTCCTCATCTGTAAAGCAGGGATCGTAATGTTGGTTGTGGGGCTCAAAGAAGGTATGGAAAGTTTGTAAAATGTAAAAACTATAAACAAGTAAAGATTATTATCTGAGGCAGATGGTGTTTTTCAACACCATCTTTTTTTCAACACCAGGGGTCCAGGACCCCTGGGAGTCTCCCAGATGTTTTCAGGGTGTAATCCTCAAGATCAAAGCTATTCTCATAATACTAACAGGGTATTTCTGTTTCTAACATTGGAAATATTGATAAAATCCTTATAAATAAAAACTGTTTAGAGAACACTCAATAATTTTTTCTAACTCTTACCTTCTGTGTTAGTATCCATTCTAAGGTAGAATAGGGACAAGGGCTAGGCAATCTGGGTTAAGTGACTTGCCCAGGGTCACACTGCTAGGAAGGGTCTGAGGCCACATTTGAAGCCACATCCTCCTGACTCCAGACCTGGTGCTCTATCCACTGGGTTGCCTCTTTGCTCCTTAAGGTATTTTTTTTTAATCCTAACCTTCTGTCTTAGAATCAATATCGTAGGGGCAGCTGGGTGGCTCAGTGAAAGTCAGGCCTCTAGAAGAGAGATCCTAGGTTCAAATCTGGCCTCAGATACTTTCTAGCTGTGTGACCCTGGGCAAGTCACCTAACCCTCATTGCCTAACCCTTACCACTCTTCTGACTTGGAACCAATACACAGTATTGATTCTAAGATGAAAGATAAGGATTAAAAAAAAATCCCCTTCTCCTGCCATCTGTGGGCACTTGCTGCCTCCACAAACACAAAAAGACTAGAAGGTTACCAGAGAAACAGCTCTGAGAAGGCTTCCTCTCTCCTCCTTCCTAAATCATTGAGGATAGGACCAAGCAGCAAGTAGGTCCCGAGCTGCTTGCTGAAGTTGGGCTGGAGGGTGAGTGTGTATGAGGGGGAGTAACAACAATGGAAAGACAATATTCAGAGGGTAAGCAGATGGTGATAAAACTGACTTCTGTCCAAGAAATTGCACAAAGGACATTATGGGAAACGTATGAATGGAAAAGGAGGTGGGCCAGTCATATAGCAAGAATGGGGATGGATGGACAATTAGGTGGCTCAGTGGATAGAAGCCAGGCCTGGAGGTGGGAAGTCCTGGGTTCAAATGTGACCTCAAAATACTTCCTAGCTATGTGATCCTGGGCAAGTCACTTAATCCCAATTGACCAGCCCTTACCATTCTTCTGCCTTAGAACTGATATTTAGTATTGATTCCAAGGCAGGAGATTTTTTTAAAAAAAAAGGAGGCAGGAAAGTAGAAAGGAAGGGGGACCAATAATAACAATAATAGCTAGTATTTATATAGTGTTTTAAGATTTGCAAACTGCTCTATAATTACCTCATTTTATTTTCACATCCACCTGGGAATAAGTGCTATTATTGTTCCCATTTTACAATTGAGGAAACTGAGTCAGGCAAATTAAATGGTTTGGCAAGTGTCTAAGGTCATATTTGAACCCAGGACCTCCCATCTCCAGACCTGGTGTTCTATCTACTGAACCACCTAGCTGCCCCTGTGTCTGAGAGCAGGTTGGAAAGAAGTGATTTAGCAGAGTGGGTGCTGTATGTAGTTGGAGTCATAAACCTGAGTTCAAATTCTGCTTCAGACATTTTCTAGTTCTGTGACCCTGGACGTGTCACTTATTTCTGTTTCCGCTCCCCTACCTGAAAAATGGGGATGCTAGGATTTTTGTGAGGATCAAATGAGATAGTATAGAGAAAGTGTTTTGCAAACCTTAAAGTGCCATGTCAAAGTTATCTATTATCTTTACCTCTCTGTATCCCTAGTCACGTTACTTTTTCTTTCCTGGATCTCGATAGTCTCCTTTTAAAAATGAAAGTATAAGGAAGAGGCAGTTTGGTGTAATGGAAAGAGAGTGGGCCTCAAGATGTGGGGTCAAGTTCCACCCCTGACTCACTCTGACTGTACCACTGCAAACAAGTCACTTAACCTTTCTGTGAACCCAGGTAACTATAAATTCAAGAACACTGGAAAATCTGCATTGGTAGAGGGAGTTTCCTCACCTAAGGAGTTCTCTAAACGAAAGAAGTCAAAAGTCCAGACAGACAGAGACAGACAGACAGACAAAGGAAAAGAGAGAGGGAGAAAGAAAGAGGGGAGAAAGAGAGAGAAGTTTGAACTAGAACAGGGGTGCTTGATCTAGGATCTGTGAATTTTAAAAATTCTTGATAACTATGTTTCAGTATAATTGCTTTCCTTTGTGATTCTCTTTATTTTATGCATTCAAAAACATTATTCTGAGAAGGGGTCCCTCGGCATCAGCAAGACCACCCAAGGAATCCACAACACAAACAAGATTGAGAATCCCTGGACTAGATGGAATCTCAGGACCCTTCTAGTTATGACATTTGGTGAGATGACCAAGCTCAGAACTAAGATAGTGGCACTAGGAGTGGAGAAGGTACACATAGGGCAGATAGAAGAAAGAATCAATAGGACTTGGGAACTAATTAGAAACAAGAGAGTAAGATAAAGAAAGATAAGTAGATAAAGGAGGCAATCAATTCATGTAATTGGGAATCTTTACAAAGGAAATGACTGGGAAGAGAGCAAGCTTTCTGAAAAAGAGAATTTTTTAAAAATCGAAAATCCTTATATTCTATCTTAGAATCAATATCGAGTATTGGTTCCAAGGCAGAAGAAATGTAAAAACTAGGCAATGGAGGTTAAATGACTTGCCCAGGGTCACAAAGCTGGCAAGTGTCTGAGGTCAGATTTGAACCCAGGACCGTCTATCTCTAGGTCTGGCTCCCAATCCACCAAGTCTCCCAGCTATCCCCTGAAAGACGATATTTTAAAGAAGTTCCTACTAATAGCTTAAAGGCAACATGAGAATTTTTATCACAATAAAAGCTTATCGATGGCAGAAAAGGAAAGGGATGAAGGCAAGCCCATTTTCTAGAACAGTAATAATGCCAGTAGCTCACCTTTCTCTAATGTTCCTAAGGTCGACAAGAACCTTGTTGGATAGGTGCAAGCTGCCTTTAAGCAGGGCCTGAGCTCTATCATGAGGGATGCTATAGACCAGTGATGGTGAACCTTTTAAAGACCGAGTGCCCAAACTTTACCCTCACACTACATGTGAGCCCCTTCTTTACCCCAGACAGGGGAGGGAGGAAGCGCTCCCATTGACTGCTGGGCAGAGGGGCAGGTGATGTAAGAAATGTCATCAGGTGCAGTGGACAGGTGGAGGGGAGCAGCTCTCTCTGGCACATGTGCCATAAATTCACCAACATGTCTGTAGAAGGTAAGGGGTTAGACTAGATGACCTGTGAGGTCCTCTAATACGGAAATTCTAGCTCAGGTCACTAGATGCTAGTCCCCACTTTAGAGGTGTGGAAAGTCACACCTCTCAGAATTCCCAGCTAGGGCTTGACCTCATGTCTCTTAGATCCAGGGTCCTTTCTATTATACACAGTGGTGGGTATTCAATCTGTTAATTAAGTACACAGGGTCCTGTTTGGGAGATGTTTTAGAAGACTGCAAATCTGTAACTGCATCTGCACAGCAGATGAGAGGAGGACTGAACTGGAGAGAATCATCCACATAGAAGGTGATGGTTGAAGCGATGAGGATGGATCACTTTTCTGAGGAAGAGTGTCCCATAGATTGAGGATCATAAGATGTCATGTTTCAGAGTGGCCCTTATAAGGAGATGGGAAGAAAAGAACTCAGGACAGGAGAGAGAAAAGGAGTAGTCAGAGAGATAGCGACTCACTCCGAAGGCAGCAGTATCCTGAAAACCAAGGAGAAAGGACAAAACCATTCACTGTGTTCATTGGGTCACTGGTGACTTCTGGAAGAGCAAGGTCAGTAGAGTGGTGGACACAAAAGTCAGATTACAGAGGGTTAAGGAGTGTTTATGAAAGTGTGTATGATGGGAGCAGCTAGGTGGCTCACTGGAATGATAACCAGGCCCTGGCTTCAAATGGGATCTCAGATACTTTTTAGCTCTGGGACCTGGCCAAGTCACTTAATCCCCATTGCCCAACCCTAGCTCTCACTGCTCTTCTTCCTTGGAACTAATATACAGTACAGATTTAAGACCTAAAGTAAGGGTTAAAAAAAAGAAGAAAAGTTCATGAGGAGAGGAAGAGCGGGAAAAGTAGACATGAGACAGGGGGAGCTACTTATTTGAAGAATTTCTCAGTGAAAGAAAGTAGAAATAATTAGAGGGGAAACCAGGAATCAATGAAGTTCTTTTAAAGACTGATAGAATAGAAAGAATATTAAACTGAATTGAGTTACTTACCAGCTATGAGACCTTGGGAAAGTCACTTCCCTACTTTGGGTCTCAGGTTTTTCTGTATGCAACTTACCTTTAACTAAGTAAATCTGGAGCAAATACCAAACTTGAAAACAGGGGTAAACCATTTATCCAGTCAGTTAATCCCCAACCCTGTCTCTTTGCTCCCTAGGGGAGTGGCCAAAAGTCGGTTACATTCAGAGGCTGTTGGGTTAGTTAATCATTAAGGGTCCCTGACAACTCTTTTGCCCTTTACAAGAAATCTGATTTCCTGTTAGTGGAGAGGGAGAATGTTGAATCTGTTGGAGGTGTTGGAGGAAGGGAGCCTCATGGCTCCAGAGCCTCTGGTACAGGTGGAAGTTTTAGTTAGTTATTTGTTTGTTTGTTTTTTAACTCTTACCTTCCATTTTAGAATTGATACTAAATATCAGTTCTAAGGCAGAAGAGCCCCAAGGGCTAGGCAAGGGAGGTTGACTTGCCCAGGGTCATGCAGCTAGGAACTATCTGATGAGATTTGAATCTAGGACCCCAGTCTCTCTACCCACTGAGCCAACCTAGCTGTCCTGGAGGTTTTTATTTGTAAGAGAAAGGATACAACTTTCCCTGAGAATCTGGGGGTCTTAGAGACTGAGACAAATGAGTTGAAGAGAAAGGAGAAAATTCATGCTTGATAGCCTTAATCTTTTCTAAAGAAGCCTTTCCTACCTTGCCCCTTCAAGTACCAGACAGATTTGTGGGAGGAGGGAAACTATAACTCATATTTCCTAAATAGAGATCAATAGTGGTTCCTGGACCCAGTTGGGGACCCATATCCTCTCTGTCCTATCTACTAATAATGGGGTGATAGAATGTGCTTTGAGCTTCAAGAGTGAAAACAGCCAATGACCAGGAAGCTGTCATTAGCCACAGAAAGTATTTGGGAAGTTTTGGCACCAGTGAACATGGATAGGTCTGACCAATTTGCCACCTGCTATTTTATGAGTCAGCTTGCATAGGAGTAGCTGCTTTCCACTTCTTACTCGTTGTTCATCCACTCCAGCTTCAAAGTTTCAGGCAAATAGCAGAGCCAGAAGTCAAGCCCAGGGGCCAGCTGGGTGGCTCAGGGGATTGAAAGCCAGGTCTAGAGAATGGAAGGTCCTGGGCTTAAATGTGACCCCAGACATTTTCTAGCTGTTTGACTCTTGAGGCAAGTCACTTAAACCCCATTGCCTAGCCCTTAACACTCTTCTGCCTTTGAACCAATACATAGGATTGATTCTAAGACAGAAGGGAAGAGTTAAAAAAAAAAAAAAAGAGGAATTTGAATCCAGTTCCTCTGGCTCAGGGAAGACTCACTGAATTTCAAGTCAAGATCTAGGCTCTATTTCTTTGGCCTCTCTATGATCTCAGGCAAGTCTTCATTTCCTTGTACTTCATTTTTCTCATTTACAAAATGAGGGTGTTGGGGGGCAGCTGGGGTGGCTCAGTGTATTGAGAGCCAGGCCCAGAGATGGGAGGTTCTGGGTTCAAATATGTTCTCAGACACTTCCTAGCTGTGTGATCCTGGGCAAGTTACTTAACCCCCATTGCCTAGCTCTTTACCACTCTTCTTCCTTGGAACCAAAACACAGGATTGATTCTAAGATGGAAGGTAAGGGTTTAAAAAAATGAGGATGTTGGACTGTAGATTTTTAAATTAATATCCATTACTCCAAACATTATATTTAATAAGATTTATTAATATTGACTTGGAGCAAAAAGGAAAGATAAAAAGCTAGAATAATGTTAGCCTTCCCAACCCACATTCAGGAAAAAGAGAAGAGTGAGAGGAGGAGCCACAAAAACTTATATACAATAATGTAAAGGATGCAGGTAAACAGAGAGGGAAAAGGAATTTTGGGATGAGGAAAGAATTCTGGGAGATGGAGTCCAAAGGATACAAAATTTCCACTTATACAGGACCAAGATGATATCTGAGATCGCTTCTAACTTCCATGAATTGCATGACCATAGGCAAATCATTTAATGTTCCTGACTCAGTTTCCTTATCTGTCAAAGAGGCATAATAATACTTGCCCGGAAAGTTTGGTGTCATGGGAAAAGTACTTTGCCCATGTAGGATAAATTATGAGTTGCTTCGAGGAAATTCTGATTTCAGAATTGTTGAGAGCTGGGGGATGGCCTAAGCAGGAATTCTGTTATTCCTCAATGGTTAAGGGCTGTCCACCTCCATTTATCCTCCTCCCCCAGATCTCAGAATGCTGCTTGGACGTCTTGGCTCTTGGATGTAGGAGAGGAAAGGAAGAGGACTCTTCTTTCACAGCAGACTTAGCCCTAGTGAGATGATTCTGAATTTGAGAGTGAGAAGTCCTGAAGTGGCCCCCAGGACTAGCTCCAGGGATTTCCCCAGAGGCCAGATGCCACAAAGGGCAGTTTCCAGGGATTTCCTCCCCAGCATTTTAGGTTTCCAATCCAGCCCTAGAAAGCTCTGGGATAAATGCCAGTTGCCCGACTGGGGAGCATCTTCCCTGTTCTTCAGCACTCCTCTGCGCCATCCACCTGTAGTTGACTCACCTGTCCGTGAGCCCTCTCTGGGCAGGTCTTGGCCTTGGGAGTGCCCTGGCCCAGGGCTCTTTGGCTGAGCTCCACACAGGTAGCAGTTGGCCGCAGAAACTCCAGGTGAAGTCAACCCGTACCATTTTCATGCCAGCCTGCTCCACCCCTCCGCAGGCCCCTCCAACTCTTTCTGGGGACTGGAGCAAGCCTGTAAGCCTAGTGCCTCTTCTCCCATGGCCGTCCCTGCTGGGCAGGGCTGAGATCATCTAGGTGCCCACCCAAGTTCTCCTGGGGGCAAGAGGGAAGCTTGTCAGTGGCTGATTTAGGAGGCAGGGCCCCAAGCCTACAGGCCGCTGTGCCCTCCACCTCCGGCCGGGGGGGCAACTGGGACTAGCTCAGGGCTGGGCTAACACCCTGGGGAGAAACTGGTGCAACCTGTCCCAGCTTAATGCATCCCTGCACATTTGGGTGTGGGCTTCTGGGGTCTGGCAGAAAGCTGCTGAGAGACTAGACTGGGAATGAGGAAGCAGTGAGGACCCAAGAGGCCAGGGGAGGCTGTTTAAGCTGGTGGAAAATTTCCACATTCTTCCCCCTGAAGTACAGTAATCAGGGCATCTTTCTAATCTTGCTTGTCACCGGCCTCCCCCGCTGCCCTCCCCACCATCCAGCTTCTGCCAAAAAATAGGAGGAAACGCAAACATCCTCCCTAACATAATGGCTTGGTCAGACTCCTTGAAACGAGCTGGAGGCTGTTTGGCACCGTGAATAGAATGCTGGAGTTGGGGTCAGGAAGACCTGGGTTCACATCCCCGACCTATTGATTGGGTGAAGGCAAGCAATTTATAACCAGTCTCAGCTTCAGTTTCCTCATCTGTAAAATGGGAACAATAACAGTCATTTTTACCTCCCTCAATTGATGCACAGATCAAATGCCGATATATAAAGCTCTTGGCAACCTTAAAACTCTATTATTTCTTTTCTCTTTTTAACCCTTACCTTTCATCTTAGAATTCATACTATGTATTGAAAACCTACATTTTAAATTCTTTCAGTTCTAAGGCAGAAGAGGGATCAGAACTAGGCAATGGGGGTGAAATGACATTCTCAGGAGTCACCTAGTTAGGAAGTGTCTCAGGCCAGATTGCAGCTTTCCATCTATTGTCCTGGTTCCTATTGTTTCTTTTAAAGCACCAATTGTTATTTAGACTTGGAAGGGGTCCTTAGAGCCCAAGACCAAATGGTCCAGCTCCCTTATTTTGATGAAAAAGTTGAGATCTGGAGAAGTCAATTGACAAGGCCAGTAAGTGGCTGGGCCTGGATTCAAATTCAGATCTCCCCACTCCAGAATCCAAAGCTCACTGCCCTCGATGTTTCCTTCCAATATCTCCCTGGCTCCTCACCTTCCTCACCTATACAATGAACTTTGCTGGGTCATAGGATTTTATATATATATATTTATATTTTTTATATATTTATATTATAAAATTTATATATGTATATACACACACACACACACACACACACACACACACACACACACACACACACACATATATATATATAAAAGTGGGATAGGACTTTTAGAATTTTACAGATGAGGAAACTAAGGCCCCAACCTTGTCACAGGTTTCTTAGAAGGCTTTTTATCCTGGTATCTGAGCCTCAAACTAGCTCTTCTCACTTGCCACTTGGGTTAGAGTAGATGGTAGTAAGAGTAGAGAGAATTCAAGGATTCCCCTTCTTCCCTCCCCTCTTCTCCCTCCCCCCTCCATCATCATAACTCAATGTTCAGTCCACAGCCAGAGAGCCGGTCACAGTCAGTAATTTTGGACTAGACCTGTTTATTTCCACAGCCAAGAGAAACCCATTCAACGCCCTCCCTAAATAATGTACAGCAGTTAGCCCACACCCATCCCCTCCAGTGCCTCCTGTGTGCCTTAATCCAGAATATAAATTAATAGACGCTTACAAAACACTGTGCAGAGAAAGTACACACACATTTTACAGAGAGAGAGAGAGTTGGGGCCGGGTTTGGACATCAGGTCAAGTCCATTTCTTATAAAGAGCTCCCTGGACTCAGCAAAAGGATATGCAGGGATAGTTTAAGTTCTGGAGCAGGCCAGACCCTCCAGGCCCCACCACCCCCTCAGATTCTGCCTTCTTTCCTTAAATCTTCTTCTGGGTACTTTCAACTGGGCATGACTAACTGTATCCACACTGACATCATTCAAAATCCTTGTCCCCTGCTGGAGCGCTGTGACCCCTTGGGGACAGAGACGGGCAGCTCCCCCGGCCCCCATTATTCAGGAACATCTCTTCCCTGAGCCTGGGGCCAAAGGAAGGGCCCGTGTCCTAAGCCATGTCCCTGCCTTGAGCAGATAGGATGAACACAATCCTTCTCTTCATCTCTCGCTCTCCCTCTTCTCACTTCTCAGTCAACCATTAAACTTGTCTGTTACAAATCATTCATTAATACTCCCTCTCCTTATTCCGCATCCCTCAGCTAGAAGTATTAAACTCCAGTGATTTTTATGATTTGGGGGGAGGAGGAGTGTTGGGGGAATAGGGAGAGATCTGTGAGGATTCCTCCTCCTAAACCCACTAGAAAGCCTGGTTAAGCTAATGACTCCAAGCTCAAGCCCCAGAACCCAAGTCTTCTGGCTCCTTTGTGCTCTGCTCCCAAAATCATGGCTAAGAAGACCTAGACTTGAATTGTAAATCGAGCCCCATTCAGCATCCCCCTCAACATAGGGACTCATCTTCCCCTAATCCTGGCTGAAGGAAACTGGGAAAAATTCGGGGTCTCCCCTTCCTTCCCCCTGCCCATGGCAAACAGAAGTCCAGGGCACTCTGATCTTCTTGGGCCCTCATGTTTAGCAGAGTGGCTCTGACTGGGGGTTATCAGAGAGTCTTGATATTTTTGAGAGTGAAAACATTGGGGCTGGCTGTAGTCAAAGAGCCTCGGTCTCCCTGGGACATGTCCAAATCCTCTCCCAGAAAAGTAGCAAGTACTTAGAGCAAGATCTGAGGGCCAGATAGGCAGTAAATTCCAGTTATCTATGGCATCCCACTAAAAATCCCAGAGGATTCCAAAGAGGATTTGTAGCCCTTGGAAGACACGGAGCTGGGACCTGGGAGAGGGGACAGTGTCTCTGCTGCTAATCTGTTCACAGGTTATTTATGGTTTGAACTTTTTAAAACCTCTTATATATATATTTTTTTGCATTTGCTTGGGAGGGGGAGGGAGGGGTTCTAACCTGCCAGAAACTCGGACTTTGGCTACTCAGGGATCCTAGCCAAGTGTTTCCCCCTTTCCTCCCCCACCTCCAACATCTAAGTCAATCCAGGTGTCAGTGACAGCGTTCAGTCAAATAAAATCCAAATAGGAACCCTTCATCCTTTCCAGAAGACTGCTTTTCATTGTCCATCTGCCTCTTAGTTAAGTTCCAGTTCACTAAGGCAGGCAAAGCTCAGGATGGAGCTTTTCGATGTGCTCCAGAGTAGACGTAGGAGATGGGTTGTCGGGTTCCAGGTCGCACTGTGAAGGTGTTGGCAGGACTGCTATACTGAGCACTGCTGAAGGGCGACCTGAAATTGGGAGGATAAGCAGTGAGAGCATTGTAGGCTCCTGGTCTGATGAGTCCCTCCCTCTCCTCATTCGTTCTCTGTCTGCCTGTCCATCTGTCTGTCTGTCTGTCTATCTCTGTCTCTCCCTCCTTTTCTCTTCCTCCCTCTCTCTCTCTTCTTCCCTCTCCCTCTCTTTCTCTCCCTCCTTTCTTCTTCTTCCCCCCTTCTCTCTCTTTTCCTCCCTCCTTTTCTCTCCCCCCCCCATCTCCATCTCTCTCAGTCTCTGTCTCTCTCTTTATCTCTCCCTCACTTTCTCTTGAGTCCCTGGGCCCATGGTGCTATATAATTGCCAAGGAAAGGTACTTCCATGAATACTTAAGCATCTTCAGCCTAGCCTCAGCCCCTAGCCTGGGTCCACTCTTCCTCAACAGTGCCTCACAGAAATGGGTACCTACTGCAGCTGAGGGTAAACAGGAATGGCCCAGGGTAAGTTTTTGTTAATACAGTTGCCAGACCCTGAAATTCTAGAGTTCTACACCAAAAAATTAACCTAAAGCCATGAGATTTCAAAAAGAAAGGAAAATGTAAGATGGAAAGGAATTGGTAGAGAAAAAATTTAGGAAAAAAGGGGAGAGAAGGAAGGGTAAAAAGAGCAATCTCAAACAAGATGGTGCTGGCACGGATATTGAAAAAAATCCTACTCTTCACAGTGTAACCTTCTTCTTCTTCCAAACCTTCTCATCCCTCCTCAAATCTTCCATGGCTCCCACTCCCCCCACTTTTCTGGCTGAGATCCTTGCTGCATATTTTATATTTAAAAAATTGAAGTTATTTAGAGGGAGCTCAGCTTTCTTCCATCTTCCTCTACTCCTTTCACTCAGATGCCTTCTGCCATTATCTCTTCATCCCTTTCTCACTTGAGATGACCTTAAACTAATCCCTCTACCTGTTCTAGCAATCCCATTGCATTTTAGCTCCTTCACTAGATTAACTTCTCTGTCATCTCTACCACTTCTTTTCTTTCTCTTTTTTAAAAAAAACTCTTGCTTTCCATCTTAGAAACAATACTGTATATTGGTTCCAAGGCAGAAGAGTGGTAAGGCCTAGGCAATGAGGATAAGTGACTTGTCCAGGGTCACACTGCTAGAAGTGTCTGAGGTCAGATTTGAATCCAGGACCTCCTGTCTCTAGGCCTGACTTTCAATCCACTCAGCTACCCAGCTGCCCCTAAAGATAAAACTTTAAAAAAATTAAAATAAAAAGATATTTTGCCAATCTCTCTCTCTCTCTCTCTCTCTCTCTCTCTCTCTCTCTCTCTCTCTCTCTCTCTCTCTCTCTCTCTCTCTCTCTCTCTCTCACACACACACACACACACACACACAGAGGGAAAAAAAGAAAGAAAAAAGAAAGAAGCCCATCCCAGTCTGGCCTGATCTGGCTTTCTCTCCCTTCCCAACATCTTTTTCCTTTTTCCCTGGGACTCACCGGTTTGTTGCTGGGGTGAAGCTGTAGTCCGTATTAGATACTTTGTACATATTCTCCCCAGGGCCACCACTGCCAACGACACCCCCTCCTGCATAGGGTCCCTTCCTTCCAGTCCCTTCTAGAGAGAGTCTTCGGGTATGCAGGCCCCCAGGCGGGGCCCGACCTGAAGAATTAACGCGTCGCATCTCTGCTCCTCCATGCCCGGACCCATAGGTTCCACCAGGCTGGGGCCCAAAGGCATTGGGGGTGCTCAGACTCCGGGCAGGGCCGCCTCCTGGGCCACAGCGGGGAGGGCCAGGGCTCCTCCGCTGCTCGTTGAGGTAGAGGCGTTTCTTAATGAGGGAGCGGCCTCCACTTGAGAAGCGTTCGAAGCCCCCACCGCCGCCGTAGTGGACACCAGAGTAGTAGCGGGAGTAGCTATTTCCCGGGGATCCCGAAGGGGACGGCCGCTCGTAGCCCGGAAAGCCCAGGTCCAGGGTCTGGCCGTAGTCTGAGAAGCTGTTTCGGAGAGGAGAACCCCTGTGGCCCAGGTAGGCTGGGGGTGGGACCGGGGCTGGGGCGGGAGGTGGGTTAGAAAAGTCAGCATCATTGCTGAATTCAGGGGGTGGTGGGATGACCTCAAAGTTAAATTCTTCTTCCTCTTTATCGCTTCCCTGGTGCGAAGGGGAAGACGGCGAAGAGAAGGACTTGGGGAACGGGTGGCTGCGGCCGTAGGAAGAGGCTGGTCTCTCCTGGCTCCCGGAGGGCTGAGATTCGTCCTTGGACCCTCTCTTCCAGGGCTGGAACTCTGAAGTCCCTGGTCCTCTTGGGGCTGGGGAGCCCCACTTGCTGGGTTTGTCACGATGAGTCGGACTGGGCATCTGGGGAGACTGCTCTACTTCTCTCATGGGCTTGGGCACAACCGTGAAGGAGTTGGGCCGGACCTCACTGTAGATGATGCTTTCAGAGACAGTCTCTGACTGATTTCTGTTGCCACGGAGACTCCCTGGCAATGAGGACCGGCCCAGGGCACTGCCCCTAGCACGCCCTTTCTGGGCTCTCTGTTTGGCGGCAAGGAGTAAAGCCATTGGAGATCCCTTTTCCACTATCTCCCCTGTCACTGGGTGTCTGAGGACCTCCCTGTCTGCCTGAGCTTCTCCAGGGGTCTTGACAGATGGGTTGTTTTCTCGGATCTCTCCAGACTCCTTCTTGGCAGGGCTAGGTGGTACGGTAGCCCCCTCCTGGTCTTGGCCCTGGTGGGCTTTGTAGAGAACCGGCACCTCCTCTTGGACCAGGGGAGTCTTGGGTGCAGGGGTTGGTGAAGGAGGTGGCCCCGTCCTTCCAAGTTTCTGAGGCACCAAAGGGGAGCCCTTGGGCTGGAGGGGAGAAGGTATGGCAGATGTTTGAGGCTCGGGGGGTTTCTCCCCTGGTTCAACAGTCCTGGCCGCAGGGATGCCTGCATCCTTTTCTGCATCCTTTTCTGCCTCAGGTCTGGGTGGGGTGGGCAGAAGTGGGAGCTTCTTGGCCACCGGCTTGGGAAGTTTGGCACCCCCAGCTCCATTCTCTATTACCTTTTTGACTTCCAATGGGGGTTTAGGAGACGGGAGGCCTGTGGCTGCCTTAGTTTCCTTTTCCAATGAGGGGGACATCAAGGCTTCCAGCTCACTCCTGATGCGCTGGACACTTGGAGTGGGGGGATCTGCTGGGGCATAGTCCACAGGTGGGAGAGTCAGGTTTGGGGGAGTCTGCTTCTTAGGTAAAATGGGGCTCTTGTCTCTGTTCTCAGCAACTTTGGAGGGGGGTGTGGGACTAGTCCCATTGCAGGGGGAGCGTTCTTCTCTCCTTGAGCCACAGAGGTAGGCAGCCAGCTCGCTTCTCAGTTTGTCCATTTGCTTGGGATCCCGCCAGTCTACAGGGTCTGAGGAGTCCTCGGCCACTGGGGTGGGAGTTTGGGACTTGGGGGTGGGAGAACTTGGTTTGGGAACTTTCCTAAGCCCTGTCAGCGGTACTGGGACCTTTTCGATAACAGGCAGAGGGGGAGCCTCTGGAGGGAGGGGGGGTGCCTCTGGAGGGGGAGGAGGTGCTACTGGAGGGAGAGGGGGTGCCTCTGGAGGGGGAGGAGGTGCTACTGGAGGGAGAGGGGGTGCCTCTGGAGGAAGAGGGGGTGCTGGGGGTGGCAGTGGAGAGGCTGAAGGTGGTGTTGCTGTTCTGCTGTTTATTCTGGGGCTGGTTTGGTTAGGCTGAGGACTAGCTGGCATAGTGTCTCTAAGCTTCCTGGGGCCATCTGGCTCCTGAGTCCCATCAGGATATGCTTGGGATGCAGGGCGGATATGGAAACTGGGTGGTAAGGGGAGCCGGTTTGAAGTCTTCTTAGGAGTCTCCCCCTCCTCTTGGGGATCCCCAGGAGACTCTTGAACTGGGATGGATGAGGTCCTGACAGGGGTTGGAGGGGGTACCTTGAAGGCACGGGGGAAGGTAAGGTGGGGTTCAGGCTTGGACTCAGTAGGAGGGGCAGCAGGGCTTCTGGGGGGGCTGTCCTTGTATGCCTCAGACTGCCCCCCATTTAGCACAGTCTCTGATTTCCATTTGGAGACAGCTCCAGAAGTGAAGAACCGAGGCCCTGTTGGTGTACGAGGAGACTCTGGGACTGGGGGGCCTGGTGCTGGCATAGAAGGGGGTGGGGGTGCCAAGAAGGCTAGGGGTGGGGCTGGAGGGATAAAGTCTGGAGGGGTTGGGGTTGGTGGGGAGGAGAGAGTAGATGTTGGAGACAGAGCCCCAGGTGGTGGAGGTGGGGCCATGTTGGGTGGTGGTGGTGGTTGGGGTTCTAGCACTAGGGGAGGAGGTGGGGGTGCCATGGAAGGTGGGGGAGGGGGTGGAGACTCCCCCTTGAACACCGAGACATCTGGGGGTGGTCCTGGAGCTGGGCCCACGGGGGGTGGAGGGATGATGGGCTCTTCACCATAGTGCCTAGATCTCAGGTCACCCACAGAGCTGTACAGTCGGAGGTTACCATTGACTTGCAGACTGCTGCCTATAAGGAAAGGGAGAGCAGAGTGAGATATGTCCAGGACTTCCAGGGGACCCATCTCATCATTCCCTGCTCCCAGGGAAGGCCAACCCTGAAGGCAAATGATCCCTTCCTGCTTCTCAGGTAGGAAAGACAGGGAGGCAGGGGCCTGAGCCCTGCCCACTTGGCAACATGACCCTCCTCTCATTAGCAGTGTGGGAGGAAGATGGGACTTAATGGGATCTGGGAGCCCCATTCTTGACCCACCCAACCAAGGCCTGATGCAAGCAGAAGAGTGATGGAAAAGAGGTTGGGAGGTGGGGGCAGTGGGGAAGGAAAAGAATGAAGCTGAGTAGAGATAGGAGCCTTTCCCCTTCTCTCTCTTCAGAAGCTGGTCTTTTCCAGCTATCTCCTCTGCCCCAAATCCCTCCTGGTCAGTTTGGCAAAGGACAGCCAAGTATAGCTGGGACCTCATTGTCTGCACTGTAACTCAGCCTGAGTTTGGAAGAGCATTTAGACCCTTGGAGGCGAACATCTCCCTCCTCCTACTTCTTCTCACTGGAGAAGACACATTCAACAGATACCAATTTGCCGGGTTCCTTTCTTTCTTTGCCAGGTTCCTGAATTCTGAAGTCCCCCCCAGTCTAGCTACTCCCTCCCCCTCCCAGAGCTGGCTACCCTTCCTGGTTCCCCATCAAAAATGGATTTGAATTTCTAAGTTTTTCATGGCTGTCATGGCTACTTTAAGAACAGGGGGATCTCTACCTCCATGACATGTTTATCCCCCCCTCCCAGTATCTATTTCATCTCAAGAGACAGGTGGGTAGACAATTCTCTCATCCCTTTCCACCTACAGACCTAAAGGAAGCTATAAAGAGTACTAGCCTGTCGTTAGGTAGCAGCTTCATCCCTTCCTGGGTTGGGAGAGAATTCTCTTCCTGTCCTCGGTGTCTGACCTCTATCGTTTAAGAACCCTCACCCTTTATTGTCTGGACTGCTCATCAGGTACTTTCCCATATTGCCTTGTAAGGAGAGTTATCTTTTCATTGGTTTAAACTGTATCTTTTTAACCCAACTGTAAGCTCTTTGAGAGCAGGGACTTCTCCAATTCAAACCAAAAAAGAGACATTCTGAGAGATATTCTGGGATGGAAGGAAGGGTGCTTTTTATGGATAAGCTTTTCCCCAAGAGCCTCCAGACTCATCCCTGAATCCCTCATTAAATAACAGTATTCTTGTCCTATATTATTTTCTCCTTTCCTCCCTCACCCTAATTCTTTTCCAGGCTAGATCCTGTTACATCAGTAGGCAGGAGTGATAGGATAAGGCTGGGATCTCAGGACACAATTTGTGTTGGGACTCAGCCAGCTTGAGATCATGAAGAGCAGCCAGATGTTTGGAGGCAATAATCAATATTTGGAAGCCCCTCTACTCCAGAGGCAAAGGGTACCTTTGTCAGTCACTTCTTTGTCCATAAAATCCTCTGGGACAGATGGGGTTGGTACAGCCAGTCCATGATTTTCTTGTGCATTCTGGAAGAAACCCAAGAATAGTGAGCAGGAGAAGGCAGAGATTCATATTAATTTTTATTTAAACTCTTACCGTTCATCTTAGAATTAATACTGTGTACTGGTTCCAAGGCAGTAGAACAGTAAGGGCTAGACACTCAGGGTTAAGGGACTTGCCCAGGGTCACACAGCTAGGAAGTGTCTGAGGCCAAATCCTTGTATTTAGGCCTGACTGTCAATCCACTGAGCTACCTACCTGCCCCTGAGATTCATATTAATTTGAAAATGACTTTTATATGATGATGTTCAGTCATTCAGTCATTTCTGTCTCTTCAAAGCATGCTAGGCCCTTCTATCCTTTACTATCTCTTGAAATCTGTTCAAATTCATGTTTTTTTTTTCCTCATGACACTATCTATCCATCTCATTTGCTATTTCTTTTTTTCCTTCAATCTTTCCCAACATCAGGGTCTTTTTTTTTTTTAATTTTAAAATTTAAACTAAATTTTTTTAATTGGGGTCTTTTCTAATGAATCTCATCTTCACATTACGTGGTCCAAGTTTTTAAGCCTTGGCTTCAGTATTTGGACTTCTATTTGATCACTCTTTTGGCTCCTCAAATCTAAAATCTAAACTGTTCAGCCTAGCATTTGAGGCCCTCCCTATCTGTCCCTGACTCCCCTTATGGATCATTTGCTACAGTCAGACCAACTTCCTCCCTCTCTCCCATACCCCTGGATTCCCTGGCTTGACCCCTTACTTGGAATAACTACTAACCCCTCCTCTAGCTGTGCAAATCCCCCCCTTTCTTCAAAGCTCACTTCAGTTCTCATATAGATCTGAAAAGCCTTCCTTGCCCAGACACAGCGGTGGTCTCTGACCCCCTCATGGCACTTCTGGTCTGTACCACAACACACAGCACTGAACAGTTTTTCCTTTCGTGTGTCCAGCTTTGTCTCTTGGACAGGAAACTCCTTGAGGGCAGGGATAACGCCTCTATGCATCACAGGAGACATATCCCTGATAGCGCCCCACATGATGCTATGTACACAGTGGATGTGTGTTGATGGTCATAGCCAGGGCCCTGGAAAGATGGTACAAAACTTCCTAAAATTCAGCATAAAGAATTCACATTCAGGGGCACCTAGGTGGCTCTGTGAGAGAGAGCCAGGCCTAGAGAGGTTCAAATCTGGCCTCAGACGTTTCCTAGCTGTGTGACCCCGGGCAAGTCCCTTACCCTCCACTGCATAGCCCTTACTGCTCTTCTGCCTTGGAACCAATGCCCTGTATCAATTCTAGGACAGAAGGTGAGAGTTTTGAGGGGAAAAAAAAAAGAAATTCACATTCACTGAAATTGACCTAACTGCTGTTTCCTCTCCTCCCTCTGCCTTTTCCCAGGCTGACTGTCCTGCCTGGAATACACTTCCTCTTCACTTCCACTCTTGAAACTCCTGCCTGTTTTCAAGGATCTGCTTCAGAACCGTCTCCTTTGAGAGACCTTTTACAATTCCCCCCAAGTTGTTAGCACCACTTCCCCAAATCACTTTTAATTTTCACATTAGATTATGAGTTCATCAAGGGCAGTTACTGTTTTTTGTTGCTTCCATTTGCATTCTCAAATACAAATAGTGCTTAACACATAGTAGGTGCTTAATACATGTTTAACAGAATTTATTTTTGTATATATTTTGTACTTATTTGTTTTTTAAAAAACCTTTTACCTTCCATTTTAGAATTAATAATGTGTATTGGTTCTAAGGCAGAAGAGTGATAAGGACTGGGTTAAGTGACTTGCCCAGGGTCACACAGCTAGGAAGTCTGAGGCTAGATTTGAACCCAGGACCTCCCATCTCTAGGCCTGGCTTTCAATCCACTGAGCCACCCTGCTGTATTTTGTATTTACTTTTTTCGTATTTTATATTTTGTATTTACTTATTTGGATATGTAGTGTGGATTCCTTCTGTCTTCCCTCTCAAAATGTAAGCACTTTGAGAGTAAGGACCATTTTATTTTTTTTTCTTTGGCACAGAGTAGATAGTTAATAAATGCTGATTATAGAAAAGTTATATATTAAGGAGAAAATGACTTAGAAAGCATTAAGATATAGAGTTGGAAAGGGCCTTTGAGCTGACCTATTCAAATTTTCCATTTGATTCATGAGGAAATTGAGACTCTGAGAGCTAGCTAGGGGAAGAACCTGGACTATAATTAGGGTCTAAGGGTTCCCAATTCTAGAAAATTTCCTGAACTGAGCCTGAATTGGCTTCCCCTAGAGGGTGCAGTGGATTGAGCATGGGGCTTAGAATCAAGAAGAATCATCTTCATGGCTTCAAATCCAGCCTCAGATGCTTAGCTATGTGACCCTGGGCAAGTCACTTCACCCTTTTGTCTTAGTTTCCTCATCTGCCAAATGAGCTGGAGAAGAGAAATGGCAAACCACTCCATTATCTTTGCCAAGAAAAACCCAAATTGGGTCGCAGAAGAGTCAGACCTGACTGAATGGAACACACCCTTCCCAAATCCCAGTCTCCTTGCCCCAGCCAACCACATGCCATTCTCTAGCCATCCTTACAGCTGGCTCTTCCCCCATACCACAAACTGCTTTAATTTCTCTTTTACGGAACAAAAGCTGACAGCAGCTCTAGAGCCAGGGGGAGGCAAACTTTATGGAAATGAGATGTAGTGCTTGGAAAATTGCCTGGACAAATCTGGCTGCAGGGTTTACCTTTGGGTCTTGCGGGACTGGTGGGCTGTGGGGAGGAGGTGATGTGCAGCTGTTTCTGCAAATCTCCAGACTGGAGGCTTCCAAGGGTTGATGCCTTAATGGAGGCAGCTGTTCTAGCCTTTCATCTTCCAATGCTACCCTACACCAAACCTCTGGGGGAAAAGCTGACCTCAGACTCGGGTCATAGAATCAGAGAACTTGGCACAGAAGCCAACACATAATGGTATTCAATAAGCCATTTGTTGAATGAATGAATAAATGAATGAATGGAATTTTAGAGTGGCCAAAGCTGAAAGGAAATTTAGAGATTATCTAAATCCAAACTTCTGACTTTATTTTTGAGAAAATTTTGTCCAGAGAGGGGAACAGATTTGCCAAAGGTCTCAAAGCTAATGAAGGGTAAGAGGCAAGATTTGAACCAGGGTCCTCTCCTATTGTTTTCACTCTACCCTAGGATGACCACTGTATAAACCACTTTGGATGGTTTATACAGAATTCTATAAGGAAGGACTCTATGACTCCCAGTTTCACACAACCCCTGACCCACAAGTGCATTTAAGTGGCATTTCACCCAAAACCCATAACAAATGCAAACCCACTCTCAGATTTAGTTTGTAACATTTGGCTTGGCTGGATCGGATGCTTTTAAATAACTCTATTAATATCCTTTTTTAAATACACCATGAGGTCTCCCTGGACACACCTTTCATGCCTTGCTCTGTCAGGGAAGCAAATATTTTTAGGGTGTTCCTGTCACATAGCAGAGAGGGCAGGACACCCCTTTGAACCTTAGTGTAGAGTCTGGGTGAGGCTCCTAGATAGGGCCTTACGTGGCTCACCACCCACTCATAATCCAAGACACCACCCACTCCTTCTCCTTCATTCACTCTGTCTTTAACCAGTCAGCTCGATTACTCACTCCCGTGACAATCCGTGGCATGCTTGAAAATTCCTGGCTCACTTGCCTGTCTCCCCCAATATATTCTGGACTCATCCGATGCAAATAGCCATTCATTTAAATATCAGTTAAAGAAGAATCTAAGTAGGAAGAGAAGCCAGTTGCCTTGTATTAGGACAGAGAACTGAGGGCCTGGAATTAAGTCTTCAAAGAATATAGATCCAGAAAAACATTACCAGAATCCCAAGGACCCGCTTTTTCCATCTGACTTGTGGCGGAATGTACCCTCCTCCTCTGTGTGTTGTCCCCTCACTAGAATGGGATCTCCGAGAGCAAGGATTGTCTTTTCTATTTGCATCTTTGGAATGGTAGTGTATAATACTACTTAATAAATAAGCTAAATCAAAATGCTTAAAAAATCAAAATAAGATAGAGATCAGAAAGAGGGGGAAAGGATCTACTTGTACAAAAAACATTTTTAGCAGCTCTTTTTGTATTGGCAAAGAATTGGAAATGGAAGAGGTGTCCCTTGGTTGGGGAATGGCTGAACAAACTGTGCTATGTGGTTGTAATGGAAAACTATTGCACCATGAGAAATGATGAGTTTTGAAAAACCTAGAAAGACTTCTATGAACTGATGCAAAGTGAAGTATGCAAAAGCCAGAACAGTGTATACAATAATAGAAATATTGTCTGATAATCAACTGGGAAAGACTAAACTATTATCAACAAAACAAGGTTCCAAGATAACCCCAAGGCACTCTTGATAAAAAAACAAAAACAAAAAACACTATCCACAGTCAAAGAAGGAACTGTTGGAATGATTGCAGATGAAAATACACCACCCTTCCTATTTTCTTCTCTAGATCATTACAGATGAGGAATTGAGGCAAACACAGGTAAGTGACTTGCCCAGGGTCACACAGCTAATAATAATAATAATAATAATTTGAAGTCATGAAGATGAGTCTTCCTGCTTCCAAGCCCAGTGCTCTATCTACTGTACCACCTAGCTGCCTCCATTCACGAGTTTCATGAGGTTTTTTTTATTATATATGTGATGTGTTTTCTGTCATGAAGAGGAAAATGGAAATATGTATTGCATGAAAGCACTGACATAACCTATATAAGACTATTTAATGCCTCAGGGAGGGAGGGAGAGAATCTGAATTGTAAAATGTCAGAAAATAATTCTAAAAAATTGTTTCTACATGTAACTGAAAAAAATTCAATGAAAAGAAAAAATGCCTTTTCATTTATTCATTTGATGTTCTTGTTGAGTCATTTCAGTCACTTTTGACTCTTTCCCATTTAGATTTTGGCAAAGGATTTTTTTGGAAATGATTTGCCATTTCCTTCTCCAGTTTATTTGACAAGATGAAGAACCCGAGGCAAGCATGGTTAAATGACTTGCCCAGGGTCACACAGCCAGTAAGTGTCTGAGGATGCATTTGAACTCATGAAGGTGTCTTCCTGATTCCAAGCCCAACGTTCTATCCATTGCACAATCTAGCTGCCCCATTCATTCAATGAGAATTCAAATTTCTGTGATACTTTATGGTTTACAAAGCTCTTTCCTCACCACATGTAGACAGTTCAAGGATTATTGTCTCCATTTTTACAGAAGGAAAAATGGATAAGGCAAGAAGCATTTATTAAGAACCTACTATGTGCAAGGCACCGTCAAGCATTTACAAATATCTCATTTGATCCTCCCAACAACCCTGGGATAGAGGTGCTATTATTATCTCCATTCTACAGTTGAGGAAACTAAGGCAGATAGTAATTAGATGACTTGACTAAGGTCACAAAACTATTAAGTGTCTGAGACCAGATTTGAATACAGGTTTTCCCAAGTCTAGGTCCAGTGTCCCATCCATTGAGACATCAAATTGCCCTACTTGCCTTGCCTTAATTGCCCCCATTTTTCAGAACAGGTAAAGAGAGGTGAACTGAGCCCTTGTAAAGTGGCATTCTTTGGGTAAAAATAGAAAGCTTCACTTTCCTAACCTTTTACCAGGACTAGGAAAATAACTGATCATCAACAGATGGATGCAATTACTCTACTGGATGTTTTGGTCCGATTGGTTTGCTTTCTGCTGTAGGGGATAGAGCGTTGGGCCTGGAGTCTGGAAGACTCATCGTCCTGGGTTCCAATCTGGTCTCAGACACTTACTAGCTGTGGGACACTGGGCAAGTCACTTAACTTTGCCTCAGTTTTCTCATCTCTAAAAGTTAGCTAGAGGAGAAAATGGCAAACCACTCCAGTATCTTTGCCAAGAAAACCCCAAATGGGAAGAGTTTGTCACAACTGAAAAACAACTGATAATGCCTCCATAAGGCCAGAGTTGTATAAGTAAGTAGTCAAGGGGAGAGCAAGGACTGGACCCCAAGTCTCCTGCCTCGTAGGCCAGGTCTCTTCCCGCCACACATGGCCACTCCTATTTATTTCAGCAGATTTCTGTTTAAGCATGCACACCTGAGTTTGCCCTTCACTGTGGTAAGGGCTAGGCAGTGGGTTAAGTGACTTACCCAGGGTTACACAGTTAAGAAGTCTCTGAGGCCAAATTTGAACTCAGGACCTCTCCTCTCCAGGCCTTGCTCTCTATCCACAGAGCCTCTAGATACCCACAGTAACTCTGTTATTAATAGTCATGCCCTAGATTTGAACTGAGGTTGCCAAGGAGTCAAAAGCAAAACACTAATCACCCTAAAACCATGTGTGCCATGAAGCTTAGTCACCGCCTCCCTCTAAGCCTCAGTTTCCTCATCTGTAAAACAAGCTGGTTGGACTGGATGAACTCTAAGGTCTTTGTCAACTCTCCCATTGGAGGATTCCTTTCCTCGCTGGCCCAGAGAGATGGCTTTGCATATGAGTCACCCCAGAGTTACCTGGAGAGCTGAGGGAAGGCACCTGGGTGCTGGAGGGCACGACTCCAGGTATAGGAAGGTTGGGAGGAACTGGGACAGACCTAGACAGGGAGGACCCAGATCTCCCAAGATGCTCCAGGCAGCTGGGCCAGGAGGGAAGAGATTTCCTTGTCTCCTAAGTCAGGAGAAAGCTGCTGTGGGTAAGGGAGGGGGACCAATTACTCCCATCACCCTTTTGATGAGCTGCAGCCTTGGTGCCTATGGATTAAAAGTTCGAGGTGTTGGAAGCTCTGGAGTGTCTAGACAAAGTGTGTTTGAGGTGAGCCTCACCTCCCTTTCGGGTCATCTTGCTCCTTTCCCAATACCTGCAATCTAAGCATTGCTACACCCAACTCAATAGTTTAAGAAGAATCCTAGATCTAGGGGCAGTTAGGTAGTACAGTGGATGGAATACAGACCTGAATCTGGCCTCAGACATTTAGTAACTGTGTGACCTTGGGCAAGTCATTTCACCCTGTTTACCTCAGTTTCCTCATGAGCTGGAGGAGGAAATGGCAAACCACTCCAGTGTCTCTACCAAGAAAACTCTAAAAGGGGTCACAAAGAGGTGAATATGATTGAACAACACAGATCTAGAGCTGGGAAGGAACTTAGAAGTCATTTGGTCAAACTTTATTTTACAGATAAGGAAACTGAGACTCAGTGGGGTTAAGGTCCCACAGCCAAGTAAGAGATTTCAGGTTCTGGGACTCTGGAACCTGGGACTTTAAGAGATTTCTTCTTCCATACTATGTTGTCAACTTTTATTTGGAAAAGACATGGACACAACCCTCTTTAGGGTTACCTGCCCAACATTAAGAGGAGTAATCAAAGCTGAAAAAATGAAACTTAGGCCAGGATTTGAACCCAGATTTCCTAACTTATACCAACAAGCTTTGTGTCTGTGGACAAATCATTTCCCCTCTTTGGATCCATTTCCTAATGGATTCCATTGGATTTCCATGGATTCCATTGCAAGATGAAGGGGAAATGTTTGGTTGTTTCATTTGTGTCTGACTCATGACTCTACTTGGGATTTTCTTGGCAAAGATACTGGATTGGTTTTCCATTTCTTTTTCCAGATCATTTTCCAGATGAGGAAGCTGCCCAACGTCCTGCAGCAGGTAATTGTCTGAGGCCAGATTTGAATTCAGGAAGATAAGCCTTCTTGACCTCAGGTCCTACACTATGCATCTATGCACCACGTAGATGGAGTAGATAAATTGTAAGGTCCCTTCCTGCTCTAAATTTCATGATCCTGATACTGAAACTAGTGTACAATTTGCATATTCCTCCTTTGAAGTCTAAATCAGGGATTGGACAAGCCCTCAGAGTTTGGTTTCTGGGCAGAGAGCGCAGATGTGTGAGGCTATTGCCTCTTTCTCCCTCCTCCACCCCTCCAAAGGTACAAATGCATGACTCCCTACTCCACCCGTGGCCTGTCAAGTCAGGTCCTGATCTTCATCTGATGTCCCTCCCCAAAGCCTGCTCTCAGATGGAACTATTCCAACTTGGTCCAGCTAGTGACATTAGTGTTCCTACAATTAATTGTCCTTCATTTTGAAGAGGACCAATGATGTCACAGGGTGAAGCCTTGATTTGTGAGTAAATTGGATTTAAATGAGACAGAGATGCACAAAGTCATCAGCCTCACTCTTTTTTCCAAAATTAACCAAGTTCAGTGGCAAGACAAAAGTCAGGACGACGAGTGATGGCTGGGAAGGCAATGCATGTCTTTGGTGGTTTCCATGTCTGACCAAGAATTAAGTATTCCTTTAGCCTTCTTCCTGACTGTTGAAACAAATTATTTTCATTCATCTATTCCACCAGGGAGGATATCCCCCTAAGTTCCTGACAGGTTTGAGGACTGTCATTGACCCTCAACCTGGTTTATTTAGTTCATCTGCTGAGAATTTTTTTAGTGAGGTGTGGCCGCTGCCCATGCTACAGCTTCTTGGAGCCACAGGTGAGAGTTGAGTGACAGGTGAACACTAAGGGTGGAAGAGCAGCCCTGAAAAGGGCTAAGCAAGCACTCATTCCAGAGGTGCTGGCCCTCCCTGAACACCTCATACCCTTCAACAGAAGGCAGGATGGTACAGTGGAAAAAATACTGGCTCTGAAGTCAGGGAACCCAAGGTCAAACCCCACCCCTGATAACATCCAATGGGACTTTGGGCAAGTCAGGTTAACCTCTCTAGGCTTCAGTTTTCTCAACTCTAAAATGAAAGAGGTGGACTACAGCCTCTGAGGTCCCTTCTGGGGCCATCAGAAAATGTCTCATCTCATCCCCTCGTTTTGTAGATGGAGGTGTTAAGGTTCTAAGAAGGAACAAAGAATGAGGGTCCAAAAGAACATCAGCAGTCATACTCCAACTCCCTTGTTTTTACAGATGACGGAACCTAGATACCGAGAAATTAAGTGATTTTCTCAAGGTTGCAAAGAGAATAAATCTTGGAGGTTGCTTGCCAAAGAGCACAAAGCAGTCAGAAATATCAAACAGGCTCCAAGTCCAGGGTTCATTCCATTAGATCATACCAGAGGCATTAGGACTGGCCCAGAGAGGCCACTGTCCATTCATGGAGTGTTGGTGGGGAGACATACAACTCCATACATGTAATTGGGCCTCACACTTTGCCCATCCCGTTTCTTGAAATCCCCTCTTTGAAAATAAGGTACAGGGGGCAGCTGGGTGGCTCAGTGGATTGAGAGTCAGGGCTAGAGATGGGAAGTCCTGGGTTCAAATCTGACCTCAGACATTTCCCAGCTGTGTGACCCTGGGCAAGTCACTTGACCCCCATTGACTAGTCCTTATCACTCTTCTGCCTTGGAGCCAATACACAGTATTGACTCCAAGGAGGAAGGTAAGAGTTAAAACAAAACAAAACAAAACAAAAATAAGGCACAACTAAGTCTAGAACGCAGTTAAGTTGTTTGCCTTGGAGCATAGTGGGGAAAGCCTACTTTCTGCCTAGAGAAGAGGGGACAGTAATAGTCTGAGCCCCCATACATTTTGCCCTTTTTCTCAGTCTCTTAAAGGGGGGACAGAACCTGATAGGGTGAATCCATCAGGAATCTCCCTGTATTCCTTGTTTATTTCCCTGTGCATTGGTTCATACTGCATGTGTACATTCCGTGTTATCTAAATGACGTAAGTGATGAGGCTCAGATCCTTTCTCTTGAAGTCTCAGGTCAGAGTCAAAATCCAGAGTTCATCTGCCCCTAAGCTTCCTCTCCTCCCCCACTCCCAGCTCTGCACACCTTTTCTTCTTCCCTCCCCTTCTCCAATTTCAGTTCTTCAAGTCTTTGTTAATCCAGGGCTATGTGCAAGCTGGGGAGTTCGGGGCTTGAAGTCCTGTCTTCAGATCTGGCCTCAGACACTTCCTGGCTGGGTAAGCCTGGGCAAGTGTCTTCACCCTGCTGGCCTCAGTTTCCCCATCATAGTTTGAGTCTCTGAACGTTTATGAACAGGGAAATGATATGGTCAGAAGTTTGCTTTGGGAACTATGTGGAGGCTGGACTGGAAAAGGGAGAGACCAGAGGCTAGAAGATTTATTAGGATGTCACTGAAAAGAGTCCAAAGAGTCATCTGTAAAATGAGCTGGAGAAAGAAATGGCAAACTACTCCAGTATCTTTGCCAAGAAAACCCCCAATGGGGTCATGAAGAATCAGACACGACTGAAGAACAACAACAATGTTGGGCATGCTGGAGATACAAAAACCAAATTAAAAATATTTTCTTTGGGGCAGGTAGGGAGCTCAGGGGATTGAGAGCCAGGCCTGGAGACAGGGATGGGGAGGGGTCTCCTGAATTCAAATCTGGCCTCAGATACTTCCTGTCTGTGTGACCTTGGGCAAGTCACTGAACCCCCATTACCTAGCCCATATCGCTCACTCTTCTGCCTTGGAACCAATAGGTAGTATTGATTCTAAGAGAGAAGTTAAGGGTTTTTAAAAAACCCTAGTCACAAGGAGCTCACATTCAGAAATATCTAACCCCTACACAGAGGAGTAAAGATAAGATCATTTAGGAGGCAGAGAATTCTAATTGGGAGGATTAGGAAAAGCTTAAGAGTAGGAAGTTTTATCTGGGCTGGGCTTTAAAAGAAACAAGGATTCTAGGAACTGACTACAAGGAAAGAAGGAAGGAAGGAAGGAAGGCATTCCAAGCATGGGAAACAGCCCATGAAAAGGATGGAGGAAAAATGCCAAGGTTCAGGGAGCTCTAAGGAGGCGAGTTTGGCTGAAAGCTAGACTCTGGAGGGAAGTATTGTATAACAGTCTTAGAAAGGCAGCCTAGCCTGACCATAAAGGGCCAACGTCTTACACTAAGGAGTTTGCCTTTTAGCCTGGAGGCAGTAGTTGGAGGTTTATGGATAGGAGATGATATGGGCAGAAGCTGCTTTGGGAAGATGATTTTGGCAACTGTGCGGAGGCTGGACCAGAGAGGGGAGAGACCAGAGACTGGAAGATCTATTAAGAGTCCTAGCAATAGATAATAAGGGCTGGCACCAGAGTAGTGGCTATAGAAGAGGAAAGAAGGCAACTGATGAAAGAGATGTTGTAGAGCCTGCATTTATTATACTTGGCAATTGATGGGATGGGGAGTGGTGAATCAAATCCAGCCTCACTTACTCAGCTATATGTTCTTGGTCAAGCCACAATCTCAGCTCTCTCAGTTTCTTCCACTGTAAAATGGGGATAATAGTGCCTACCTCCCAGAGTTGTGAGGATAAAGTGGGGTGTTTGTAAAGTGCTTTGCAAACTTTAAAATGTTATATAATTGCTATGATTGTTATCTGCAAAGAAATAAGTAAACTTATGAGAACTGATGGGTTCTCATTCTTCATAGACTTTGGAACCAAAAGGAAGAAGTTAGCCAATAATAACATCCCCTCTCAGGATAAAAGGAGTTCAAGGAAATTAAGGTTCCATAGTAACAGGGCTGGGATTTGAATCCTCCCCTTCTAAATCCAAATGGAAAGCACTTTTTAAATATTCCACTAAAAGTTTCTTGCATCTGTCTATCCACCTCTTTACTCTGTGCCTCTCACTGGCTGTCCCTCATAACCCCCAGAATATTCTAGGTTCCTTCTAAAATCTCATCTTCTGTAAGAAACCTTTCTGGGGCCCCCTTGGTGCTAGTGCTTTCCCCCTGAGATTACCACCAATGTGTGTATCTTGAATGGACGTACGCAGTTGTTTACAGGCTATTAGAAGGAGAGCTCCTTTGGGGCAAGATTATTTTTTGACTTTCTTTATATCTAAAGTGCTTCGTAAGAACCTGGTACAGAGCAAATACTTAATCCAACCACACTGCCCCTAAGGGTGGAGGGGAATTCATTCTATTATTCCCTGTGACCCCTAGTCTCCAGAGGTTCTTTATTTCTTTTAGGGGGCTAGACCCCTTTGGCAGGCTGGGGAACGCTGGTTTCCTTTTCAGAGATATTAGACTCGTGAGTTTAAGAAACCTTGCCCTGGGGGAAGGAAGAGGGAGGGCTTGCCCTAGGAATTCTATCTACTGAATGAGCCAGGCTTCCTCACCTCTGTCCTTGGGCCATGTGTTCCTTTAGACACTTTCACCAAGCTTTGTTCCTGGATACCCTCTCCCCACACCCAGGGATTGGCACGGTGCACACACAGATCTTCGTGCTTAGAATTCCTTACCCAGCCAAGCCCTGGCCCTCCAGGCTCAGAGATTGGTTGGTAGGTAGAGGCTTGGCTGGACATTACACACAGTGGCTCCTTCCACCAGGTTCCACACCCTCTGCTACCCTGTCCTGTGCCACCCATCCAGGAACCAGAGGGAGGAATGACTTGCCTGCTCTGGCCTGGGAGATGGAGTCTTGAATTGAGGAAAGAGTCTTGAACTGAAAAGTTCCCATCTATCCCTTGACATAGTCCATTTGGCCTGGAATTAAGTATATCCCCCAAATGAGGAAATGAGGGGAACAAATTAAAAAACCCCCAACAACCCTTCCCTTCCGTCTTGGAATCAATACTGTATATGGGTTCCAAGGCAGAAGAGCAGTAAGGGCTAGGCAATGGGGGTGAAGTGACTTGCCCAGGGTCACACAGCTAGGAAGTGTCTGAGGCTCAATTTGAACCCAGGACCTCCTGTCTTCTAGGCTTGGCTCTCTATCCACTGAGCTACTTAGCTGCTCCAGAACAAGCATTTATTAAGTGCCCCCTATATCCTAGTACTATGCTAAATACTTTACAGATATCTCATTTGATTCCCATAATAACTCTGGGAGGTTGTTTTTTTTTCTTCATTTTTTAAATAGTTTTACAGTTAAGGAAATTGAAGCAGACAGAAGATAAGTGGCTTGCCCAGAATCATACAGTTTCTGAAGCTAGATTTGAACTCAGGCAGGTCTTCCTGTCTCTAGGTTCAGCTCTCTATCTGCTACATCATCTAACTGTTTAAGTGAGGACTATAGCTATCAGAGTTCATTCCTACCTTTTCTCCAAACTTGAATGCAAGGCTTTTCATCACTGCTGGATGGAAAATAAAGAATAACTCTTTTCCAAGTCTGGGTTAATATCACCTGATGAGGGGATTTTGTCAAACTGGAGGAGGGAGCAGAATTAAGTTCAGGGCCCATGGAAAACAAATAAAAGACATGTCCATTTCTCTATGCTAAATAACATCTCTGCCACCAATATATTATATTTTGCTTTTCTGCACTTTTGTGTGTGTGTGTTTTTAATACCCTAGTATATAGTCAATTTTTATAAAGGAGAAAGAAGTATACTTTCTGTACCCATTCAGTAATCGCCATATGTTTAGCATGTCTGAATTTTCTAAAATTTATTCAGGTCCTTAACTGGTCTTGTTTATATTGTTTTGGTTAGGTTCATCTAGGTCTGAGAGGGGGAACATTGAGGCCCCTTACTTTTATAGTTTTGTAATCTATTTCTTCTGTAATTCAATGAACTTTTCCTTTAAGTATTTAAATGCTATGTCATCCAGTGCATGTCTAAGTACTGATATTAATTGTCTATTGTGCCTTTAAGCAAAATGCAGTTTCCTTTTTTATCTTTAGAGCCAAGTCTGTTTTTAATTGTTTCCTTGTCTGAGATCACAATTGTAATCCCAGTTTTAATCAGATACATTTTATCTCAACCTTCTCCAAACTAGATTGCCCCCTTTCCTCAATTTTTTTCTTCATCAGAGGATTCTGGTTCTTATCTTCAATCTGTCTTTTTTTTTTCCCTCTAAGGACTACCAGATAGAGGGAGAAGGAAAAATCAGGCTGATTGGACAGCCCACAAATGGGACATAACCAAGAATGTGCTGGAGCCAGAAAAGAATCAATTGTTAAATTTTTATTGTGAGCATTTATATACATCTGAAACCAGCAAATGCTATAAATTATGGCTTGGTTTGTTTTTGTGTCTTGTCTAGACTTAAGAAAATGACAGAGAAAATGTTAAGATTCAGATTGTACTGAAAAGTGTATGTATGCTTACCTTTTTTTCTCCCAGAGTGCTGGTTGTTAAACATTTACCAGAATGACTCTGGATATAATTTCTTTCTTGCAGGGCCATGACCACAGGAAACAGCTACCTATCTGGGGAGGTGAACTTGGGAGCAGATAGCTCCCTCCTAGAAAAAACTTATAGCAAAACCCTACGTTCCTGCCCTCAGGCTTAGGGTTCCCTCACTCTACTCTCACTCCAGATCATATCTAGACTACATTAATCAGCCAAAATCAAGATTGCCACCCACCTCCCCTCTACCCAAATTCCAACAGAATCCAAGCAAATGGTTATGAAGCTTAGCTCCAAAGAGCAGATTTAAGACATTTCCTCCCACTCCTCTGTGGAAGGCAAGGGCAGGATGATAGAGATTGGGTTGGTGGTAGAACATTGCCTTTGACATCAGATTTTATTTTCTAATAGATTAATATATTTTACTAATTTCCCCCTATATTTCCTCTACTTCCTTTTCCTTCTTTTTAAAAATTCTTTGTTATAAGAGATGACTTTGGGGAACAGAAGGGGAAGGGATATAGGGACAAATCTAGGTGATATAAAAACAAAAGAGTAAATAAAAATCTATTAAGAAAAGAAGTACGCTGGGTGCAGAGGAACTCCATCTGATTCTGGGATCCCCATTCCAGTGGCCATAAACCAGAGATGATGGTTTGGGGGGTGGATGGAGTGATCAGAGTGACACCTTCAGGGCACAACCCAGACACCCCCCCCCAAACTATTACCCAGACTGACTCAGAGAGGGTGGGGTGACTGAAGTGCTCTCACTGCCTCAGGCACCAAAGACCTGTCTGGCCAGTTCCTTATATCACATTGGTATTACGTTTTTAATTTCTTGCCTATACCTCCTTTGAGGATGGTTTGGTCTGGATCTGGAAAAGTCAAGAGGGAACCCCTGATGGAGGACAGTATATGCTCATCCCCAATTTGTTGGCTTACTTCCAGGAATATTTCTCCTACTTTTACTAAGAAGTTCCCAACTGGAGGATGGGGTACAGAAAGGTACAGGGAATTCTAGACTTCTTGCCCTGAAGTTCTCAGCATCATAGATTTAGAGCTGAAGGAGTCCTTAAAGGTCATAGGAAAATGAAGCCTAGAAAGAGGTGACTTGCCTAGTGGTATGACCTACAGAGGAATTCTCAGAACCATCTCAACTGCTCAAACACCTCTCACTTGACATCTCAGTTCCTTGGCTACGGCTGGTGAAGGAACAACTTTTCCATGGCTGCCCTCAGCATCATGAGTCTCGCTCCTCCAGTCCCCATTTCAAATGGAAAAAACCAAAACTTTAGAGGGGAGGGGGAAGAAGGCTGGTTCCCATCCTTGTCTCCTTACTGCCAGGTTCTTCCTTCCTCTAAAGTTCATTCCGTCCCTCTTTCTCCTTGTTTGTTGGAAAAAGCACTGCCCTGTAACTGAAGGAGGTATCCAGAGAAGAGGAAAGGGAAGGACTGCCCCGCTGGGGACAGTCTCCAGTGAAAGAGACTTCTCTTTCCACCCAGCCCAACATACTCATTATCCCAAATGCTTTTTGGTAGCAACTCAGCCCCTTTTCCCTCCTTTTTATGTCCTGGATGAAGCCCTCTTTTCTCTTCTCCCCTCTCACCCCATGCCAGAGAAGCCTTCAGGAGGTTTCTAGTGAGTGTGAGAACTGTGCTGAGCAACTGGCACTGCCAACTTGGTGTCAATTTCCAAGTAAGCAAGTAGGCAGGGCCCTGGGCATCAATCCAGTTACTCTGCCCGCCCTCAGCCTGGGGCGATGAAAGAGGACTAAAATGACTTGACAGTGGTGCATGTGTGTGTGTGGGATGAGAAGAAAGGATCTGTAGGAAATAGAGTTGAAAGGGGCAGCAGAACTGTTGGGGGGGGGGGGAGCAGCTGGGTGGCTCAGTGGATTGAACCAGGCCTAGTGACCAGAGGTCCTGGGTTCAAATCTGGACTCAGACACGCCCCAGTTGTGTGACCCTGGGCATTAAACCCTCATTGCCTAGCCCTTACCATTCTTCTGCCTTAAAACCAATACATGGTATTGATTCTAAGACGGAAGGTAAGGGTTTAAAAAAAAAAAAGAACTGTCTTTGGGGGATGCTAGATCTGTGGACAGGGAAGGAGATGATGGGTTTTCAGTGGATAAGAGACTACAAAACTGAGTAGGGAATCACAAGAGGAAGAAAGAGATGGATAGCTCTTGCAAGCTGCTTAAAGTAAAACCTAAGGTATATATACAGTCAACCCAGACACTTCCTTTATCCCGGGACTGGGACTGTCACTG
Organism: Monodelphis domestica; assembly: GCF_027887165.1. Classification (NCBI taxonomy): domain Eukaryota; kingdom Metazoa; phylum Chordata; class Mammalia; order Didelphimorphia; family Didelphidae; genus Monodelphis; species Monodelphis domestica. The sequence goes on from NC_077228.1 coordinate 284,099,853, forward strand.
AACATTCCTCCTATATTACTTGCAGCATCATGGCTCAAGAGGCAGAAAGGATGTCAGAGGCCATTCAGTCCAACCCTGTCATTTTTACAGATGGAGAAACTGCCTCAGGGAGGTTAAGTGCATTTCTCGAGATGATAAGTGTCAGAGGCAGGATTTTTTTTTTTAATTCTTATATTCTGTATTAGAATCAATACTTAGAATCAGTTTCAAGGCAGAAGAGTGGTAAGGGATAAGCAACTAAAGTTAAGTGATTTGCCCAGGGTCACACAGTGTGAATAAGGGAATGGCCAAAAGCAAAGAAAATCTGAAATTTGAAGAAGATGCTTCAAGAGGGGCAAAGAGAACCTTCATAGGACCTGCAGGGGATGGGAGAGTTCCATGCAGATTCAAGGGCAGTTGGAGCCAGAAAGATTTGTTCTTCTTATCTAGGACTCTGGGGGAGCTGGATGGGAGAAGTGCTCATCTCAGATCCCTTTGCCTGAACTGAACTGAACTGAATGAAGTTCTTCATGCCCAACTAAAGAGAACCTTTGGAATAGAGACTCTATTTTTTTCCTTTAGGGGAACTCAGAGTGTATTCCCTGGAGAGATTTTTGGTCAAGCCCTCAAAAGTTGCTATAGGAAAGAAATATTAGGGACCTTCCTCTTTTTCCTCTGCCTTTTCCCTTCCTTTCAAAATAAATTAGATACTTTGAATTATAACAAAATTGATTCAGAGTTTATATAATAGGAGGGGAATTTCAATCTATCAGTTAAGAAGGAGGCTGTGGGAGAACAGACTTATCCTGTAGTCTGAACTGCTTGACTCCATTAATAAGAGACCAACTCAGTTGAAGAAAGAGGAAGTGTCATCCAGAACTCACCCCCCAAAAACCAATGTTCACTGGTCCCTTCCTTTTCTAAGTCCCCCTCTCTCAATTACAACAACTAGGAAGTACCTGAGACCATATTTGAACCTAGGTCCTTCTGACTCCAAGACTGGTTCTCTATCCACTGAGCCACCCAGCTGTTCCCAGAGGGCAGTATTTGAATTCAGATCCTTTGACTCCAAAACCAGTGCTCCAACACTTCCTTTTCTCTTTTCTTTTCCTGTCCTCTTTGTGACTCTTCAAAAGGGCCCTTGATATATATTGTCATAATCAGATTTGTCATCTGGGCAAAAGTTTTGGGGAAGGATGTTGGATGGGTAGCCGGTAGAATTTGTTTCTGGCACCTGTTTCCCTAAGGATGATCCAAGCTAATCCTTTCAGTCTCCCAGCAATGGGAACATCCTTAAAGAAGCATTTTTTCCCATAGAGTCAATGCTTGAGGACTCTAAACCTAGCCTGCAAACTAGGTTAAGTAGTAATCTCTGATGGGAGTCTCTGTAGCTTCACAAGAGTGACTCACTCATCAACTACATACAACCACTGACTTGGGTTAGACCCAAGTGGAAGGCTGAGCAGGGAAGATAGGGAGTCAGTCAGCCCTGTCCCAAGTCTTCTAGAATCAATACTAGTCTCTTATGGCCTGACCCACCCTGGGAAGTGACTACCACCAGCATGGAAGCAACTTCCAAATTTATTCTCCTTCCCACCAAAAATCTTCACAAGCTGGGCATTTTCTCTGGATCCCTTCCATTCCTGCCCATCATACCTAGGATGTTCTCCCTCTTCCCCTCTGCCTACTGGCTTCCCTGGCTTTCCTAAGATAAAAATCTCATCTTAAGTAACCTTTCCCAATAATCTGACTTGCCCAAGGTCACACAGCAAGGAAAGGTCTGGGGTCAGATTTGAACCTCTTTAGTCCAGGCACTCTAACCACTGTGACACCTTGCTGCCCCTCCATAGCTTGTTCATACATATTATTTTTGCATGTTATCTCCCCCATTAGATGGTGGGCTCTGGAAGGGCAGGCATTGTCCTTTGCCTTACTTTTGTATCCTGGGCTCTTAGCATAGTGCCTGGGACATTGTTAGGCACTTAATAAATGTTTATTTTGGATAACAGTTATCCAAAACACATTTAATCAAAACCTACTCAGTTTGCCCAGTGGGTAAAAAAAGACAAGGCACAAAACCTATAAGAAAAGGGGAGATAAGATGTTTCTTATTAAAAAAATTTGAGTTGGTTATAACTTTAATTTTCAACTGATACAGGAGGGAAGATATTAAAAAAACAACAATTTACCTTCCATCTTAGAATCAATACTGTGTATTGGTTCTAAGGCAGAAGAGTGGTAAGGGCTAGGCAATGGGGGTTAAGTGACTTGTCCAGGGTCACACAGGTAGGAAGTGTCTGAGGGCAGATTTGAACCCAGGACCTTCCAGGTTCCAGGCCTGGCTCTCTAACTTTTAAGCCAGCTGCCCCCCCTCCCCCATCCCCAGGGATTTTTACATTTTGATCAATCTAGGTTTGCTTTCCATGAAAATTTACTATCTCTCCCCTCCCTCTCTAAGGATAGCATTAACAAGTATTAATATGATTATAACTATATGTTTTCAAAATACTAACCCTAGGGACTTCGCCTTAGCAGAGGTAATTTTCCTGAAACCTGTGGTTAGTCCCATTTTGTACGTTTCTACCCTGTACCTGCACTGTGTATTTTATGAAACATCATAAACTGCACAATACTAGAATGTAAAAAATGACATATATACAAAAATCCATACACATGGGAAAAAATTCGATACACAAAGAGGTGAGTCGTGAGTTAGAAACTCTCCTAGATGATTTTTTTTTGATGGGGGAAGGGGATGAAGGAGTACGGGTATATACAGTACAGCTCTTAAATATATTGAAAGAAGGAAAATTAAATAAGAAAACCTTTCTCAACTCTAGAAGTCATTGATTTAATGTAAACTCAAGTTCACAAAATATCCATTTACCATCACGGTGCTCAAGCCCCCTCCCATCCCCATATCTGGTGCAGGTACACCTATCAGACTCTCGCTCCTCTTAGTCTCAGCACCATAGGATTTTTGTTTTGCTTTTTTTCTTTGAGTCCTCAGGGCTTAGCGCAGTGCCTGGCACATAGAAATGCAGTTGGCTTGACCACCCAGAAGCCCAGGTGGCTGCCATTTCCTCATGGTTAGGGACTGTTGTCTGGGGTGGAGAGACTGGGTCCTCCTCTGGAAACGTTCCCCCAGGACAAAGATGACCTCTTGAGAGTGGAGGGGAGGAGGGACCTACCTGTGAAGCTACGCAGCTCCCACCCACCCCCGAAAGCCTCCCTCTGCCAGCCCGCACTCCAGCAGGCTGCAACTCCATACTCACCAGAGGTAAGAAGGTTAACAGAGGGCGAACTCTTGGCCGAGGCTTGAGGGTGGCAGTTCCTGACTCACTCACTGTATTAAACTGATTGTCTCCATAATAAATTCCATCTGGAGGAGATAAAGGAGAGGGAGGCGATGAGCTAGAAGATCAAAGACTTCTGGGCACCCCCATTTGATATGGACCCACTAAGTTTCCCTATCCTCCCCAGCCAAATAAAAGTCCCAAGGCAGTTCCAGATCTGACTCAGACAATATCATCTCACCTTACATAACAGCCTGGAAAGGTAAGAGGGAAGAAGGATCAGGCTGGCACATGACTGTTTAAATGAATGGGGAAGGTCAGGGTGAAGCTGGTCTGGGCCAGGTGTTTTTTCTTTTAAACATTTTTTAAGAAAATGTTTTATTGTTAGTTTTTGTTTTTAACATTAACAACAGCTTAAATTTATGATAGAATTTAAAATTTCACAAAAGGTTTTACATACATTATCTCAGACCCACAATCACCCTAGGCCAGTGGGGGGCTACTCTTATTCCCATTTTTCATGATTTACATAGATAGTCAGGCAGAGGCAGGATCTGAACCCTTCAGGGAAGGGATTGTCTCCCTTTTGTAATTCTTTCCTTACTGCCTAAACATAGTGTCAGGGGCAGTATGGAGGAGGATATAGAACAGGAAGGCCATTTAGTTCAGTTTTATCACTTTACAGAGGAGGAACTTGAAGTTCAGGGAAGTCATTGGCTCAAAGCCACAAAGGTAACTAAGTGGGTTCCCTGGATAGAGTGCTGGGTTTGGAGCCTGGAAGACCTGAGTTCAAATTTTACCTCAGACACTTACTAGCTGTGTGACCCTGGGCAAGTCTCTTAATTTACTAAAGAAACTAGCAAACCGCTCCAGTATCTTTGCCAAGAAAACTCCATAGATAGTACTGGCATGTTGTGTGACCACAGGGTCACAAAGAATCAGACATGACTGAATAATAACATGTCTTTTTGGGCAGGTACATGGTCAAGGGGATAGAATGATGGGTTTGTTGAGTTCAAATCTAGCCTCAGATTCTTACTCGATGTAGGACCTTGGACAAACCACTTAACCCCACTTGCCTCAGTTTCCTCATCTATAAAATGAACTTGAGAAGGAATTGGCAAACTGCTCCAGTATCTTTGTCAAGAAAACCCCAAATGGAGTCACAATGGGGTGGGATAGAACTAAAAAGACTGAACAACATAAAGGGGCAGAGGCAGAATTTGAACTTGGGTCTCTGAATTCCAGAACTAGGGCTCACCACCTCTTTCCATCTACTCTTATAGCCCCAGGCCCCCTTTGCCCCTCTAAAACTGCTTTTGATAACCACCATAGCTAGATTCAAAGAGGAGAGGTTTAAAACAGTTGGATCAAGATCACACAGTGCCAGAGGCAGCAAACCCAGTGTCCCAAAGTCCAAGTCTATCATTCTCTCTGCTAGGATTCTTCTGGATGTACCATTCACACTCCCTCTTACCCCTCCCAACATTTTACACCCATGGAACTTTCCCTTGTAACCAGGAAAAACACACAGAAATGTCAGCTACAGGAAACCCATCTCATAACCTCCTGCCTGTGCTCTCCCCATCCCTCTCTGCTAAGAAGATGAAGCTATATGGAATTAGTTTCTTTCTAGGGCCATGACTGATCTTTTAACTCTTCAGAGTCCAGCTTCCTTTTCTTTTTATTTAAGTATTTTTCCATGGCTCGTGATTCATGTTCTTTCCCTCCCCTTTTATCTTCTCCCTCCCAGAGACCACAAACAATTCCACTGGGTTAGACATATTTTATCACTCAATACTTATTGCTGTTTTCTTTTTTTTTTAAACCCTTACTTTCCATCTTGGAATCAATACTGTGTATTGGTTCTAAGGCAGAAGAGTGGTAAGGGCTAGGCAATGGGGGTTAAGTGACTTGCCCAGGGTCACACAGCTGGGAAGTGTCTGAGGCCAGATTTGAACCTAGGACCTTCCATCTCTGACCTTGGCTCTCAATCCACTGAGCTACCCAGCTGCCCTCTGTAGTATTCATTTTTGTAATAATCTGTTTCTCTGAATTCCTCATCCAAGTTGTCTCTTACCACACAAGAATACTCTTCCATTCCCTCATCAATGGCTAGCCTGGTTTAATAGAGGAGACAGGGAGTTTTAGCTGGACATTCTGGCCCCAGACCACATTTGGTTGTTGGTGGGATAGGACGATGGTGGTGATGGTGGGAACCCTCTGTTCTTGTTGGTAGGGAAGGGGCAGCCTCCCCCTCAGAGAGGCTGGAATGATGCAGGGTCGATGATCCCTGACTTTCCAACCCCTCAGGAGATGCTTAGGAAGAGATTCACACTCAGCAAAGGAAGAAGGTGGCAGGGGCTCAGCCAGGGAGAGAGGGGTGCCAATCCTGCCTTGTGCCAGGGTTAGCTGGCTGAAAGACCAAGAGAGGGAAAGACCTCTGAAGACTGGCTACCCTCCACCTGCCTGGGACAAAAACCCCTGCTCACTCACTGCTCATAACAGCTGTGATCCTGGCCAGCTGCCCTACGTCCTCTCCGCTTCAACTGTTAGGGATGTTACAGTCTAATGAAACCCACAACCTGGCCCTCCCCAACTAGACTCCTCCTTTCAGACCTCTAGATCTTCCCTCTCAAACCTGCAAATGCTCTTCTGCAGGCAAAGCCAAACACTCAGCCCAGCTTCCCTGCCAAAGCTTATCTCCTAAAGAGAGAAAAACAAGGTTTTTTCTCAAGTGCTTGAATTTCTAGCTGGGATTGATGAGATGAGATGAGATCCTCCTCCTCCTCCTCCCTGGCCTCCCAGACCCTGCCCTACTTAGATTCCAAACCTTACTTTCATGCCAATGTGTTTGTCCCCAACACATATATTACCTAAGCATTAGTGTCCCCAAATACCAGCCTTCCCGTGTTATAATGATGCTAATGACCACCCTCCCCCTATCAGCTAGCCAAGAGCTGGAGGCCCTAAGGTCACACTTGTAAGCAGCAGAGCCTGCCCTGAAATCTCATCCTGGGGCCCTTTCTTCTGTCTGGGAGTCCTGGAGAGATTCTGGGTCACCAAAGGAAAATTTCATGCCTAAGCTCCAGCACTCACGAAGAAAAACAGGGCAGGAGATAGACTAGGAAAATTTTCCTAGAAAAATTTTCAACAAGAATAGAAACAAAATATTTTGGATTCATTCCCAGTTCCTGGGTAAATTGAGTAGTTCATCTAGACTTTTTTTTCCTCAGGAAAATCCTCTATTCAGGCTCTATGAGGGATGTGCTGGAGCCAGCTCAAAATGCCTAGGAGAGCTGATTGTTAAATTTTTAGTGAGAACATTTATACATCTAAAACCACCAAATGCTATAAATCAGGTTTAAGATTAAATTTAATATCCAATAACTCCAAGTATTATATTTTATAAGATTTATTAAAAATCACTTGAAGTAAAAGAACAAAAGTAAAACCCTGAGTAAAGAAAAGTTTTCCCAGCTGCATTCGAGCAAAAAAAGAATGAGAGAGGCAGAGTCACACACAAACTTTATCTCCAAAATGTAAGGAGGTAAGGTGAGAACGAAAGTGGGATGCTGGGAATTGGTGTCCTGGGGAACAGATTCTAATTACACGTAGGGCTTGATGTATTGCTTTGTTGATTGTCTAGACTTAAGAAAGGGATGAATAGATGTTAATTGTTTAGATCAAACTTAAAAGTCTGTTCTGCATGCAATTTTGGGTATGTGTGTGTATAGGGAGAGTCAGTTGTTAAAAATTTAAACTCAGACTACAGCTTGGAACATACTCTCATCTTCCTTTTTCAGAACCTTTCTCTTATTTAAATTAAAAAACAAAAACAAAAACCCATACTTTCTGTCTTAGAATCAATACTGTGTATGAGTTTCAAGACAGAAGTTTGGTAAGGGAGGAATAATAGGAGTTAAGTGACTTGCCCAGGGTCCCACAGCTAGGAAGTGTCTGAGACCAAATTTGAACCCAGGACCACCCATCTCTAGTCCTGGCTCTAAATTCATGGAATCACTTATCTATCCCCTCTTTTTTTCAATGTTGACCATCCCTGAAGATGAAGTTGAACCTCCTTCTCCCCTGACTCCCACCAGCTCACTTATATTTCACATTTTCCTAGACCTCTTTTTCTGGATCTTCTTTTTCTCTTTGTCATACTCTGCTTTGTTCCTCTGTACATGAATACCTTTACAAAAACCTCCTTTTTCTTCCTCTCTTTTTTGTTTCTAAAAAATGCTACTCATCATACAGAATGATTCTCTGGGAAGAGATGGGGAGAATAATGGGGGAAACTATAGTGACAAACATTTCCAAAGTACATCAACAAATATTAAAAAAAAATTAATGGAAGGATTAAGTGACAAAGTCAGGCCATTATCCAAACCCACTAAATCCAGGATTCTCTCCACTATACTATTAAGTCCATAGCATCATGGAGAGGTGGAAGAGGGATGTTAGATTCTGAGATGGAGGTCTCTGGATGCCTGGGTTCCATGACCAACCTAGTACTGACTCTGTGACTCTCACCCTCTTTATAGACAAGAAGGGAGAGTCTGGACGTGAACAATAAACAAATATCTAGGATTTAATACATACAAGGATTGCACTAAGATTACACTATATATTAGTATAGGTTCTAAAAAGCATAGGCACCATCCCTGCCCTCATCTTCTAGCTGGGGAGAAGAGATCTCCAGGAAAAGATAACGAGATGGTCCATTTTAAGAGATGCTTTAGAATGCTCTGAGGAGGGAAGAGAGCCACTTTTACTCCTTGAATGCTGCTCCCAGGATTAAATCTAGAAAAGTCCTCAGTCATCAAATCCAGCCCCATTATTTTACAGCATTGGAAATTGAGATCTAGAGAGGTAAAGGGACTTGTTTAGGTAGGATTCCATCCCAGACCTTATCCACTAATAAACCACATGCCGCCTCTCCTCCCAGGCTTCTTAAATCAGGAACCCTATCTCTAGCAATGAAGAATCTTAAAAATACCTATTAAGCAGCTATTATGTACAAGTGGAAACAAAGACAACACATGGTTCCAATGCTCTAGTTTACAATCCAGTTATCTTTTCCATCTTTGTACTCCCCTCCTTCTGGTGGCTCGCACCCTGCCTTACACACATTTAATAAATGTTTGTCCAATGAAGGCTTACCTGTCAAATGAAGGGTTTGGACTAGATCCTCACTAAGATTTTTTTTTCCATCTCAAAGGACTGTAATCCTATTAATTACTGTGCACTAGACTAATTGGTCTTTATGGAAAATATAGGATTTGATCTGAGGCTAGAAGAATGGGAGGATTTAGAAAGGTAGATGGTAGGAAGGAAAAGGGGTTCCAGGCACAAAAGCTTCCAGGGTAGAAGATGGAGTTAGGGAAGGATCAAGAGTATTCCAGGCACAAAAGCTTCCAGGGTAGAAGATGGAGTTAGGGAAGGACCAAGAGTATTAGGGGAAATAATAAGACTGTCCTAGAATGAACAGAGGGGTCACACAGGGGAATGGGGGGAGCCAAATTGGGAGAAATAGACTAGGACCAGATTGTGGAGGAATTTGCTAAGGAGTTTGGACTGGACTCTATAAACAGTGGGAAGCTGACCCCTGTCTGAATGGACCAAGTAAAAGATCTGAAGTTTAAGGACAGTTTGGGATGTTTCTATTTTCACCTCCAGGTAGTGTCCATACCACCTGGGCTTAGCTTCAAAGTGTACATACTTCCCCAGATTAGAATTACCGGGGATCTCAAAATTAGGGCCTTCTTTACCTCACCCAAGGTTTTACCTCCCTACCTTCTGGATCTTCTTTTTCTGTTTGTCATACTCTACTTTGTTCCTCTGTACATGAATACCTTTACAAAAACCTCCTTTCTTCCTCTCTTTTTTGTTTCTAAAAAATGCTACTTGTCATACAGAATGATTCTCTGGGAAGAGATGGGGAGAACAATGGGGGAAACTATAGTGACTAAAAATATCCCAAGTACATCAATAAGTATTTCAGAGACTGACATTGGGGAATAGTAACTTAAGATCACCATGATTTAGAAAAGTCAAGATGTTGAAGGGAAAGTTGTGTATTTTGGTGAGTATGGAGGGGTAAAATGACAGTGGGAAAGAGATGAAAGAGGATGATTTAGGATGGGAATTTGTTTAAAGGGAAAGAAAGAGAACCCAGGAACCACAGCTTTGGAAAGAATCAACATGGGAATGACTTCCGAGATCCCTTCCTGAATTATTCAGAAAAGCTTTAATTTTTAGAGTTTGGTGGTTAGGGGATAATAAAGACTGGAAGATAAGATAAAAGCAGTCTTAGCCCTATTTGCATTCTAAGGAACACCAGGGACAATCTTAGCTATAACTTTCTTGAAACTCAGATTCTTCCTTTCTTTGTAAATTTTGTGCCATCTGCTTCTTTGAAGCTGCTAGCAGTAAAAATTCTTAGAATACTGCCAAAGGCAGATGGACTTGTTTCAGAGACAAAAGAAGATAGATACTGGGAGCATCTATCGATTCCAGAATAAACCTGCCTCTTGAGAATCAGGAGTTTTTAGATGGGAAGCACCTTGGCAATCATCTAGTTTTTTGTTTTTATTGTTCAGTTGTTTCAGTTCTGTCTGACTCTTTATGACTCCAGTTGAGGTTTTCTTGGCAAAGATAACTGGAGTGGTTTTGCCATTTCCTTCTCCAATTCATTTTATAGATGAGAAAATTGAGACAAATAAGGTGAAATGACTTGCCTAGGGTCACACAGCTATTAAGTATCTGAGGTCAGATTTGAATTCAGGAAGAAGAGTCTTCCTGGCTTCAAGCCTGACATTCTATCCACTTTACCACCTAGTTGCCCAATTCCCTCTTTTACAGATGTAGAAAATGGAGCACAGAGAGGGGAAGTGATTTGTCCAAAGTCATAGAGCTAGTTAGTGGAAGAGCCAGGACTAGAATCTGAGGTCAGGAGCTTAGGAGGGAAAAAAACAATAACAACTTAATGGAGGGACAGAGAGTAGCCCCTTGAAGGGGAGCAGTCAAGTTGGTCCCAGGGATCTGAAAGTCAGGGAACAAAGGACAAAGAAGCAATTCTAAAAGAGTCTGAGCCAGCAGGATGCTACCTTACTCCAAAAAAAAAAAGGCACTGGGTGGTACCTGAGATACTAAATTGCAGCATCCCCACTTACAGGTTTTCCCAGCAAAACTTTGAAGAGGACAAGTTTCATTCTTTCTCAGACACAATTTAGGGCCTCTCAATGAATGCAATAAGTAATCTTTCTCTTCGATTAAATTTTGTAAACACTTAAATTTTTTTTAAAATAATTAAACATTTTTAAAATGAAAATAAAAAAAAAACCCAATATAAATATGCACTGCTTGTAGCAAAATATGTCTGAAAAATTCAGATTTCTAAGAAGAGAGAAATTGGATTCACTTTCCATCTTCCCCCCCAAATAAAGGCTTTAGGATAGGATTCCTTTAGTGCCTTGAAAATAGGGTTTTCTTTATACTTCAATTCAAGCAGAGAGCATTGGATTTGGAGCCAGAACACCTGGGTTCAAATCCTGGCTCAGCTACTTCCTGCCCCCAAACCCAGAGGGGAGCAGTTTGTGGATTAGCTGATTTGTACAATCTGTTCCAGCTCTTAATCCTATTTGTATGATCCAATTCAGCTTGTATTTCTAGAGAGTCACTCTATACTAGCGTGGAATTCCCAACATTCAATTAATGCAGGACTTTCCAGGAATGTGCCTTTTGCATTAAAATGAGAGACAGCTGCATTTCTGGCTCCATTTTAAATTGGAAACCAGAGTCCTGAGAATCTGGGACAATGGACAGCTGCCCTTTCTCACCAGGGGCCCTGGTCAGAGTGGTTGGCTTTAAGTCATAACTGCAGGGCTAAGTCCAGTCTTGGATCAGGAGAGGAAGGCACTCCCTGGTGGACCTGGAGTTCCATTCTCACCTCTGCCACATTCTGGATTCAGATCATGCCTCTGACTACCTATATGACCATGATAAAGTCCCTGAACCTCTCTGGGACTCAGTTTCTTCTTATGCAAAATGAGAGCATAGGATTAGGTAAATTCTGAAGCTCTTTGCATTTCTAAGCTTATGATCTTATGCAATAGAAGTGGCATTGACCTAGGAACAGGAGACCTATGTTGGAGGACAAGTTCTGCTTGCTGTGTGGTCTTGGACAAGTTACATCCCTCTCTGAGCCTAAACTTCCATCTGGATAAAATGAGGAGTTTATATCAAGATGGCATGTAAGATTCCTTCTAGCTCTGATATCCTGTGACTCTATGACTTTAGGATTCAAAGTTTGGTGGAGCCCCAAGAGAATGATGCTCTTAATGCTCCAGGGAGAGGATGTCTAAGAATACCATCCCCTGGATTCTACAAGGAAGGTGATCTTAGCCTTGTGCTTTGGCATTGTGGTGAAACCTACAGATTCATTCTCTGAAAAAATCTTTTTAAACGTTTAAAATAAAATACATAGGATTACAAAGGAAGCTGACATTCCAAAATAAAGATGTTTTTCTCCCCCATTTAGGTTCATGGATCCTCTGAAATTTATTCCCAGACCCCAAGTTAAGAACTCCCTGTTGTCATGGAAGACAGAGCCAAAATTCAGCAACTCTGGCAATCCCAACTAGTTGTCAGAACTCCGCCAACCCCCAAATTTAGTGCTCCTTGCTTCCTCAAATTAGATTTTATATTGACTTGTCTATTCTTTATTTCTTGGTATCTCTGACCACCCTTGTTCATAGAAGGTGTTTAATAAGTGTTTATGGAACTCACTCTAAATTTACATGGACTCAGTAATTTCTTGAATCTGAAGGCTGAGATCTCTGTTCCCCAAATCTCTTTACTTACCCCTAGTGACACTTTCCCCTCCAGAAGGGCCTCACTCTAGGGTTAGAAGCAGGTCAGTCAAGCTAGCTGCATGCAAAACTAGGATTCATGGGGAGCAGAGACACCTGTCCAGTTCTAGAAATTTGCATGCAATTCATTAGGAACATCTAGGGACAGCATTCCCCCATTTGTATTTAGCTTCCAGAAGAGAACTCTTCAAACCATTGACTAAGCCAAGTGAAACTTTAGTGTTCTCTAGAGGCAGTTGACCCAATCCTGTTTGCCTCAGTTTCCCCAATAGTTTCCAAAATTTAGTTTCCCAAATAAAAAAGTTTCTCCCAAATTTCCAAATAGTTGACCCCTTGAACCCTGCTAACATCATTATTATTATCATCATCATCATCATCATCAATCTTCTTCCTTCTTTCTTCTCCTTGCTAATTTCTGAGAAAGTCAGGATGGGAAGCAAGCTTTGTATTGGATGCAAGCTCTTTGAAGGCAGGGATTTTCTCATTAAAAAAAAAAAACTTTTTCTTCTATTTTAGTATAAATTCTAAGATAGAAGAGTGGCAAGGGCTAGGCAACTGGGGCTAAGGGACTTTCCCAGGGTCACACAATAAGGAAGTATATAAGGCTAGATTTGAACCTAGGTTCTCTCTACTCTAGGCCTGACACTCTATCCACTGTGCAACCTAGTTGCCCCCCCCCCCCATTTATTCTTTGTATCCTGAGCCTGGCACATAGTAAACACTTATGAGATGCTTGCATTGGATTGCTCCCAAGTCTTCCTATCCATTCCTAACCTTCTCTCCTTTGCAAAACCTCTTGAGGATCCTGCAATAGATTTTATTGAATTTCTCTTAAAAGCACAATACTACAAAAGTCAGTTGAATTCTTAAGAAAAATCAGATTAAACCCTCCCCTTGTCTTCTTTCCCCTTCCTCACCCTGGAAGCTGCCTTTATGTCTAAATTAGTATAGGAAGGTTGGAATCTGACGTCAGCAATCACTATTTCCTCTTGGTATGCCCTTGAAAAATACAGAGGGAGTAGGGTGGGAGGAAAATCTTCAAAGAATGAAGCACCCATCATGGAGCTCCCCTTCCTCCCATCACATGTCAGGAAGCCATGTCAGAATCAGAACTGGCAGGATCCAGCTGGCAGGAACCCCATGAAGACTGGGGGCAGCTGTCTGGTCTATTCCCAAATCCTGGAAGGGCTCAGATCACACAGAGCACTTCCAGATGTTACCCTCTCAAGGGCTTTAGTGAAAATCCCAAACCTTTATGTGGGACACAGTAAAGAAACTGATCTAGGAAACCCAGCCCTGTTGGCTCCCTCAATCGAGGAAGGGAGAGGATTTATTAAGTACCTACTAAGTACTAGGCACTGTGCTAAGTGCATTACAAGTATGATCTCATTTGGTCCCCCCAACAACCCCAGGAGGTAAATGCTGCTATTATCCTCATTTTGTAGTTGAGGTAACTGAGGCAAAATGGGTTAAGTGACTTGGTCAGAGTCACACAGTGACTAATCCAAGGTTAGATTTGAACTTGGGTTTTCCTGAGTCAAAATCCAGCTCTCTATCCTCTGTAGCACCTAGCTTCCTTGGCTCCCATTTCTCCCTTGAGTAAGATTAAAAGTCATTATTAATTGATAATAATAACAACAATAATACATTTGCATAGCTCTTTGTGGTTTACAAAGGGCTTTCTCCACAACAGACCAGTGAGATCAACAGTTTTGTTATTGGTCTGCTTTGTTTGACTCTTTATGACCCTATTTGGGGTTTTCTTGGCAAAGATCCTAGAGTAGTTTGCAACTTCCTTCTCTGGCTTATTTTGCAAATGAAGAAATGGAGGCAAACTTGCCCAGGGTCACACAGCTATTAAGAGTCTGAGGTTGGATTTGAACTCAGATCTAGCTGACTTCAGGTCCAGTGCCCTATCTAGTCTTCCATCAGGTTGAGAGAGCCATTCTAATTAATTAGTCTTTTTTTAAAAACTCTTACTTTCCATCTAAGAATCAATATTGGGTATTGGTTCCAAGTCAGAAAAGTGATAAAGGCTGGGCAATAGAGGTTAAATGACTTGCCCAGGGTCACAGAACTCAACACTTTCCATCCCCAGGTCCGGTTCTCTATCCACTGAACCACCTAACTGTCCCCACCATATTCCTTTTAAAGTGGGATAAACCTTTGATCCTGCAATAAAACTACTGGGTCTGTAGCCCAAATAGATAATAAAAATGGGGAAAGGACCTACGTGTACAAAAATATTTACAGCTTCTCTCTTTGTAGTGGCAAAGAATTGGATATTGAAGGGATGTCCATCAACTGAGGAATGGAAGAACAAAATGTGGTGCACATTGGTGATGGGATACTACTATGCTATAAATTATAAGCAGGATGATTTCAGAAAAATCTGGAAAGATCTGCATGAACTGATGCAGAGTGAAATAAGTAGAACCAAGAGAACACTGTACACAGTAACAGCAATATTGTGGGATGATCAACTGTGAAAGACTTATTAGCAATACAGTGATTCAGAACAATTCTGAAGGGCTTATATGCTGGGGAATGTTCACCTCCAGAGAAAGAACTTTTGGAATCGAATGGATTTGGATCAAAGCCTGCCATCTTTCATATCTATGTATTTAGAATTTTATTTTGGGCTTTGGGTTTTATGTGAGTGTGTTCTTACAACAATGACCAATATGGAAGTGGGTTTTGCAAGATAGTACACATATGGCCCAGATCAAATTGCTTACCATCTCCAAGTCGGGGAAAGGAAGGGAGGGAAAGAGATAGTTTGGATCTTATAATTTTGGAAAATGTATATTAAAATGATTATTACATAAAAATGGGAAAATAAAATATCCTTTCATAAAACAAAGTGGGATAAGCAAGAGAAAAGCCAATGGCCAAGACCCCTCACTCAGAGTCTTCCTCCTTCCCTACCCCTCCAAATTTAGGAATGTTCTATTTTTGCTTCCCCTGTTCTACTCCCTTCCTGCTCCCATCCTACCCCCTAGAGCTTTGTTCCCTCAGTTACTATAGAGGCAAAATAATAGAGGTGGATGACAGACCTATGCAGATTTCCTCTACCCTGCAATTAGTTGATAAATACTTATTAAGTGCTTACTTTGGACTAGGTCCTGATACACAGAAAGACAAAAGCATAGTCCCTCCAGTAAAGGAGCTTACGTTCTAGAGGGGCTATCTCAGCAGGTACATGAGGGCCAGCAAGGTCTTTTGGACAAAGGTGCCAGGAATCCTGGGTTCTATTCTCAAACCTGCCACCTGGACTGAGTCTCTTCTGTCCTGGTTCTGGGAGGCCTTGGACCTGCCAAACTCAGGAACCATCTCCAGCTCAGAGGAAGCTGCTGGTGAAGAAAAAGTAACAGGCAGTCTTGGAGGGAAGGGCAGGGATGGATGCAAGAAGCAAGAGACAGAACAGTAGAAGCATTAGCCCTGTAGCTGTCCATAGTTCTCCTTTATGAGTTTACCACAGACTCCACTTAAGAAATCCTATTACTGGAAAGTTAGAGAGGAGGAAGAGAAGGAGGAGGGAGCCTAGCAATGAGTCATGAGGCTGGAGCCCCACAAAGCCAGGTGACTGCTGGCCCTGAGATCCTTTCTCTGCAATCCTTTCCTTCTGCCTTCAGGTCTAATTTCTGACTAAGAGAACCAGGCTCAGAGTAATTGAATTCCCAGATCCATTTAGCATTCACTAGGTACCATATGCAAAGGCCACTGTGACAGGCAATGCATGGGATGGGGAAGATCCCTCCAGGATCTTTAAAAGTTTGCTTAGCAATAATACATGTATAATCCAGTAGGATTTCTTGTCAACTCCAAGAGGGGGGGAGAGAAGAGGGAGAGGGAGAAAAAATGAATCATGTAACCTTGGAAAAATATTCTTAATTAATTAAAACAATACAATATAAAAAAGAAGTTTGCTCAGGGGGCAGCTGGGTGACTCAGTGGTTTGAGAGCCAGGCCAAGAGAAGGGAGTTTCTGAGTTAAAATTTGACCTCAGATATTTCCTAGCTGTGTGACCCTGGGCAAGTCACTTAACCCTATTTGTCTAGCCTTTATCACTCTTCTGCCTTGCAACCAATATACAGTATTGATTCCAAGATGGAAAGTAAGGGTTTAAAAAAAACTTGCTTAAATCTGGGTTTCCTCACTGTGTGACCCTATGCAAGTCACTTAAACCCAATTGCCTAGCTGTTGCCACTCTTCTGCCTTAGAATCAATACTTAATACTGGTCCTAAGATAGGAGGTAGGAGGTTTTTTAAAAGCTAGCTAATCATATAAAGTAATGTATGACAAATATTAGCTCAACGATGGACTGGGGAGTCAGGAGAACTGGGTTCTTCTTCCAGTTCAACGGTGAATTTGCTGTGTGGGCTTGAGCAAGTTGTCTTCCTTCTCTGGGTCTTTCAGTTTGCTCCTCTACAAATGCAGGGAGTGGATCAGATTATCTCTAAGGTCCCTTGCAACTGACATTCTAGGAGTGAGTGATTCTACAAGTGGCTCAAACAAGGAAGACTGAGAGCTAAGAGGATGAAATGTCAGTGTAGGCTGCTGTGGTCGGAGAAGGTTTCCTGGAGGTGCTCCTGGAGCTGAATCCCCATCTAGGATTCTAATAAGCAAGGAGGCAAGGGTGGGGTGGGGTAGAAAGAGGACTGATATAGGTAAACAGGTGGAACACAGGCACCATGTGATCCTGAAGCAGAATTTCCAGGCTCTCTGGCTCCTGTATCTCTTTTTCCTTGACTGTTTTCATTTCTAAAAAAATAAACACAACTTTTCTTCCTTCTTTACCTCCTATTTCCTTTCATTCTGTTCCTGGGGGCTCCCTGTGCCCCCAAACTCTTGGGCTGGGAAAATAGACTCCAGGGACACCCTAATCCTATATTTACTTGTATGCCAGGTTTAGTGCCCAGAATGAAAACTCTTTTAGGAGGGGATTGTTTCTCAGCTTTGCCCAGCACCTAGGACAGTGCCTTCACACATAGTAGGTGCTTAAGACTCTTTAGCTGAATCTAATGGAATAAATGCTTGTTGACTGAATATTCTTAGCAGGTAGAATTGTCCTTAGTCCTGGGGATGGGGAAGAAAGAGTTGGGGCAAAGACAGTGACCTTCTGGGCCCAAATGACCCCAGAGCTACAGGCTGGAGGGAAGCCTCTCTAATCGGATCCCAGGGAGTTAGGCAGGGACAGAGGCTTAATTCTGTTGTTGTAACCTAGAATAATCCCAGTGACCCCAGGCCCCCTCATCCCAGGTCCTGTTCTAATCCGCTGTCCCCATCAGCCAGGGGGCAGCCACCGCCTTCCCAGTTGAGGGGCAGGAAGGGATGTAGCCAGTAATTGACCATAATAAAGTGCTTGTCCTTCCTTGTTAATTAGCAGGTGAGAAGGACAAGAGGTTGAAAAGCTCCAGCCCTTCCCAGAAGGACTCCTGAGTAATCAGAGATTGCCTCACTCAAAAGCAAAAGCAGAGAGGATACATTAGACCCAGGACAGAGGAAGCTTTGGAGGGCATGGGGAAGCTGAAGAGGGTGGTCCCAAAAGAGCACCAAGGAAAGGTTGGTGGGGCGAGGAAGGGGGCGGTGGGTTTCTGTGAGGAGCAGGAAACAGAGATGATCATAGATGGGTAAGAGACAGTATGAAAAGGAAGAACACAGAGGGGCTGTGGAGTATATATATGGGGAGGGTGACATGGGGTAGGGTCAGAGGAAGCCTCCCTGTTTTTCCTGGGAAATACAGAATCATGGGGGCAACTTGGTAGCACAATGGATGGAGTGTCAGGCCTGGAGTTGGGAGGTCCTGGGTTCAAATCTGACCTCAGACACTTCCTAGCTGTGTGACCCTGGACAAGTCACTTAACCCCCATTGCCTAGCTCTTGCTGCTCTACCATCTTAGAGCTGATATTAAATCAGAAGGTAAGGTTTTAAAAAAAAAAATAAACGTAGACTCATGGATCTGGAAGGAGTTTTGGAGATCATCTAAGACAAGAGAATTCTTTACTTGTATGAGGTCATAGATCCCTTTGGCAGTCTGGAAAAACCTACGAAATCCTTCTCAGAATCACATTTTTAAATGCATAAAATAAAATACATAGGATTGCAAAAGAAACCAAGGATAATAAAATAAGTATTAAAAATATTAAAATTTTGGGGGCAGTTAGGTGGCTCAGTGAGTTGAGAGCCAGGCCCAGAGATGGAATGTCCTGGGTTCAAATGTGACCTCAGACACTTCCTAGCTGTGGGACCCTGGGCAAGTCACTTAGTCCTCATTGCCCAGCCCTTATAACTCTTCTGCCCTAGAATCAATACACAGTAATGATTCTAAGTTGAAAGATAAGGGTTTAAAAAAATTTAGAATATTAAAATTTCCAAGTTCCCACCCTCCTCTCCAAAACTATCTATCCATGGATTCCCCCAAGGATCTGTATACCTCAGGCTAAGAACCCCTAATCTAGTCCAACCCCCTTATTTTTTTAAACCCTTACCTTGCATCTTAGAATCAATACCGTATATGGGTTCCAAGGCAGAAGAGTGGTGAGGGCTAGGCAATGGGGATTAAGTGACTTGCCCAGAGTCACACATCTAGGAAGTATCTGAGCCCAGATTTGAACCTAGGACTTCCCATCTCTAGACCTGACTCTCAATCCACTGAGCCACCCAGTTGCCTCCTAACCCCTTTATTTTAAAGATAGACCAAGAGGTCCAAAGCAAGGAAGTGGTTTGCTCAAGGTCATATAGACAGTTAAGATACTGAAACAAGATTTGAACCCAGGTTTTGAGCCTTGACATCTAGGACTCTTTGGCCAGCACCGTGAAAACTGGCTACAAAGCAACAATAACAAGGGATTATATAATACATGTACTGCAGAGGGGGAGAAGGGGGAGGAAGAGGGTGGCAAGTTGAGTATGTGTGTGAGCAGAGCTCCAGGCAAACCACAGAACACCTCCAGGAAATAGAAGCACAAACAAAAGTCTCCTTCACACCCCTAGAAGGAAAGTCACAGGTCAGCCTTCCTTGCTGTTGCCAACGTGGTCCTGGCTGAGAAGATTAGCTTAGTTCCACTTAAAAAGAATCCAACTCCAAAGGCTAAACAACAGCCAAACCCTTGACCAAGTCCCCTTAGAGGTTTTCTTTAATCTTCCTTCATTTTAGGAGGCTGGGAATGTTAAAAAAAATGTATTTCAATATAATTGATTTCTATTATAATCCTATATATTTTATTCTTTGAAAAATAGTAACCTGAGGAGTCAATAGGCTTCACCAAACTGCTAGGGGAGTCCATGACATCAAAATGATTAAGAACAGGGACAGCTGGGTGGCTCAGTGGATTGAGAGCCAGCCTGGAGATGGGAGGACCTGGGTTCAAATTTGGATCCAGATATATTCCAGCTGTGTGATCCTGGGCAAGTCACTTAGCCTTTACTGCTCTTCTGTCTTGGAACTGATACTTAGTATTGATTCTAAGATGGAAAGTAAGAGTTTAAAATAAAAGAAAGAAAAGAAAACAATATTCTGAAGAGTCCATAGTGCATGACACAAAAATGGTTAAGAGCCCTTACTCTAATGAGATGTAGGAGAAAGAACAAAAGCCTTTGGTCCATCTCTGCACCTGTTGGTGACTTGCTAGTTCTGTAATTCCCAGAAAGTCTTATGAGCTTCCTAATAAAAATGATAAGAAGACTGGTGGTATGATGGATAGAGTGCTGCATTTAGAGTTGGGAAGACCGAGGTCAAATTCTGCCTCAGACACTTCCCAGATGTGTGACCCTGGGCAAGTTATTTCACTTGTCAGCCTCAGTGTACTTATCTATAAAATGGGGCTAATAATAGCACCTACTATACAGATTGTTGTAAGGCTCAGAAGAGATCATACATGTGACATGCTCTGTAAACCTTAAAGTACTATATAAATGCTAGCAATTATTGTTATTGTTATTATTAAAATAATATTTGCACTAGGTTGATGTAAGGACCAAAATGAGAGGGCATCTGTAAAATATTATCTGAGCATTAGCTTTAAGAACAGTAATGATAGGCACACACTTCAGAGCTTTCGGGGTGGTGGCCTCTTCTTTACTGCACTTAGCCAAATGGCTCTGGGGTGCCAGCCAATTAGAGAGGCATTAAGGAAACCTGTAATGGGGATGGGACTGGGTCTGGTACAATGGGAAAAGCACTGTGTCCAGAGTCAGAGAGCTTGGGTTCAAATCCCCCTTCTGATATACCTTGGGCAAGTCACTTAACCTCTATAGGTCTCAGTTCCCGCATTTGTACAGTTGGATTAGATGATCTTCCAGCCCTACAATCATTAGCCTATGATGCTCATGGCATTTCTGGGGTCCTGGGCATCCATCTGTCAGACACAAGGTAACTGGGAAATAAAGAACCACCCTGGACTCTAAAGATACTCAAGGCTATTTCTCCCCCTCAGAGTCAGGGTAGAGTAGATGGCCTCTCCCTAGGAAGCTGACAGGCAAACAGTAAAGCTCTGTTGAGAAAGGAGGAAGATGGGGGTGGAAGGGATGAAGAGAAGCTTAGGGGAACACAAGGTCCCTTCCACGTTTTCAGGAAGGAGACCCACCCTGGCTTAAAGGGAAGAACAACAACCTTGAACACGAGGGTGCTCTATGATCATGAAGGACTTTCCTATGCATTATCTCATGTTATCCTTCCCACAATCCTGTGAGGTAGAGGGTGCAGGTATTATTAGCAACAATCCCATTTTATAGATGAGGAAACTGAGGCTCAGGGATATGGAGGGATTTGCCCAAGCTCACACTGCCAGTAAAGGGTGGGGAATAATGATTCAAACTTGGAATCGTCTGACTCCAGAAACAGTGCTCTTTCCACAAGACTCGTTAGGACAGGAGATCTTTCTTACCTACAGCTAAGGAATCTGACAGCATACTAAGAATAGCCGGGCAACTGTACCATCAGGTTGTTGTCGAGCAATCTTTTCAGTCCTGTCTGATGCTTGGTGACCCCATTTGGGGGTTTTCTTGACAAAGATACTGAAGTGGTTTGCCATTTCCTTCCCCAGCTCATTTTACAGATGAGGAAACTGAGGCAAACAGGGTGAAATGACTTGCTTAGGGTCACAGGGTTAGATCTGAATTCAGGTAGAGAAGTCTTCCTGACTATAGATAGACCCAGCATTCTGTCCACTGTCTCCCTTAGCTGCCCACTGCCAGCAGCAGATGATCCTAATCTGTTTCTTCAAAGTCCATTAGGAAAATACCTGTATTTTCCTGTCCTGTGTTCTCCTAGTGTATCTGGGGTGGAAATTGGGAGGGGGGATTCCCACAATACATTAAAAACTCCCAGCACCTCTCCCCACCCAATCCTTCTACACTGATTTGTCCAAATCTCTATTACTATAGTCTGCTGATGGGTCAATCCTTATCACCCCAGGCTCCAGAGGAATAATCACAGCCAGAGGGTCTGAGGATTCTAGTCTTTAGGTCCTTGGGTGGCTTTGAGAGAATTGCTTCATCCCTCTCAAAATCAGTTTCCTCAGATGCCTAATAGGACAGTGAGGAGAAAAGGGCTGAGGAAAGCTTGAGTAAACAGTGCTGGAAATAATCTTTCAATAGGAGTGATGGTCAGAAACCTATGATGTTGTTTATAAGAAACACATTTGACACGGGGAGACACACACAGAGTAAAGGTAAGGGGCTGGAACAGAATTTATTGTGTATCATCTAAAATAAAAAAAGCAGGAGTAGCAATTATGCTCTCAGACAAGGCTAAAGCAAAAATAGATCTGATTAAGAGACAAGGAAGGAAATTATAGCTTGCTAAAAGGTACCATAGACAATGAAGTAATATCCATACTAAACATATATGCACCAAATGGTATAGTCTTCATATTTTTTTTAAAACCTTACCTTCCATCTTAGAACCAAAATTGGTTCTAGAGCAGAAGAGTGATAAGGGTAAGAGCTAGGCAATGGGAGTTAAGTGACTTGCCCAAGGTCACCCAGCTAGGAAGTGTCTGAGGTCACATTTGAACTCAGGACCTCCCATCTCTGGGTCTGGCTCTCAATCCATTGAGCCATCTAGATGCCCCCAGCTTTCAAAATTTAAAAGGAGAAATTAAATGAGCTTCAAGAGGAGAAAGGAGTGGTAGAAACAAACCCCATTTTCACATTTCCTAGTGCTTTTCAAAGTACTTCCATGTTTATTATCAGAATGTATGATTTTCATGAGCAGCTAGACAATAAAGTTCTTAGAATGCTGGGCATGGAGTCAGGAAGACTCATTTCCCTGAGTTCAAATCTGGCCCCAGGTACATCCTAGCTGGTGACCCTAGGCCAGTCACTTTACCCTCTTTGCTTCAGTTTCCTCATCTATACAAAAAATTGGAGAAGGAAACGGCAAACCACTCCAGTGCCTTTGCCAAGAAAACCCCAAATGGGATTAGGAAGACTCAGACACAACTGAAAAGTCACTGAACAACAACAAATGATTCTCATAATTCTAGAAGACTGTCAGAACAGATATTGTTTCCATTTGAGATGAGAAAACTGAGTGAAGCCCAGAGGCAGTCAATAGCAGAGTCAGAATTAGAATCCAGGGCTCTTGACTCCTGGTCCATTCTTTCCATACTTGGGCTCTGGTATAAACAATTCTCCCTCCCTCTCCCATGCCATACATACCCACCCACCCCTATTCCTGTTTGACAGGGTGGAGGGCCAGCTGCCACACCCACCAGCACCCAACACTTCCAACTCAACTAGCACACAGGAAACACGGAGAACTGACTACCCAATGCATGCTTTATTTTCCACCCTTACTTGTGCTGGGACGAGCCCAGGCTGAGTCAGCTGTGTGCCTAGGCCCTGCCCTGGGGAGAGGGAGCTGCCCCATGGGCTGCTGGCCCTGCCCAAACGGAGGAAGGATACCAGCACCTCCTGGATCCAGGGTTCCCTCTTCCACTGTCTCACCAAGTTCCAAGTGCCAGGAAGAATGAAAACAAAAAATTTCCTTCTTCCTCTTCTGAAGGTGCTGCTACCTTTGGCTAATCTCTACTAACCCAGAGCTCAGAGATTTAGAGGAGGATACAGAAAGAAGAGTTTCATCCCCAAATCCTTCCCAATCCCACTGAATTAAGAGCCAAGAAGGTCCTGTGAGCTCTGCCTGGCACATGAGCACACAGGGTATATTAGGGCAGACACTAGGCTCTGCCCCTTTCCCCCAAATGCACAGCTTCACAGCTTTAAGGGGGAAGGGAACTCAGAGGCTATCTAAGAACCCTCTTCTGCTACACATGAGGAAACAGTCCTGGACAAGTCAGTGCTCAAAATCAGGAAGATGGTAAAGTGGTCTCACCCCCTCATCTTAAAGACATCCTCATAATTCCATCACTAGAACTTTTTGCTCATTGATTGTATAAACTGAAAATATTGGAGACTGTTGCGCATTTGTAGAGTTTATTTCTGTGCTTCATATTGTGTGTGTGTGTGTAAATTGTAAATTCCTCAATGATGGGGGCTAAGTTCAGGTAACTTTCTCTCTATTCAGGCCAGCATAGATTCCTTGAAGGCCCCCACCACCACTGGCATAAACTCTCCTGCTCCCCCTGTAACTGGTAGTAATAAAGAAAAGTTCCCTGAAGCAGGACACTAGAACCAACTAGTGTCCAGTGACTGCAGGGGCCCCAAGTGGGGTTCTTGAAGCTTGTCCTTGCCACATCCCCAGAGACACAAGCTCATCTTGGGCTTTGCAGAAGTGTCTGACAAAGCTTGTGGCTGACCTAGGATGGAATCATCTTCTCCACCCTCCATTTCTCCCAAATTAGAAGAAATACAAATTGCAATGAGATGGATTGATAAGGTGACAGACACACAGTCCAAGCCCTGGGGCTTGGATGAACTGTCCACTAATTTCTTCCTTTGTAAATGGCTGTCCATCCTGACCTAGTTTAGCAGCAGGGACTGCTGCAGTATAGTGGAAAGGGTCAGAGGACTTGAATGATCTTGGCTAAATCATTAAGACTTTCTAGGTCTCAGTTTCCTTACTTGTAAAGAGAGGCAGGTGGTTTAAATGACCTTAGAACTCTATAACCATTTTCTCCCCCATTCCAGCCCCCACAGTTTCCTCTCGATCTGAATCTCCTTCTTTCTAACAGAGCTCCTTAAAACCATTAGAGAGGTGCAGCTAAGTGGCCCAGTGGATAGAGTGCCAGCCTGGAGACAGGAGAACTGGGTTCAAATCTGACCTCAGACTTCCTAGGTATGTGACCCTGGGCAAGTCACTTAACCCCATTTGCCTAGCCTTTGCCCTTCTGTCATAAGAATTTTTACTGGGACAGAAGGTAAGGGTTTAAAAAAAAAATAGAGAAATCCAGAGCCCAGAATGACTCTGATGACAGGGATGGAAGTTGGGGAAAAGTCCATATTAAGTGAAATTATGTGTCATTTCTTCACATGGGCTGGCACCAAGGACAATCACCCCTCACCTCTATTGACTTTTTCAAAGGCTGATAGAAAACCCAAACATGCCAAAGTGGGAGGGGCTGCGTGAACAGTGTGGCTCTGATGACCCTGGAACAGCTGGCTCACCCTTGGCTCCTCTGACCAACCTGGCCCCGATGTGGCAACACTGGGCAGGACCTGTGGCAAGGTCAGAGCATGGAAGTCAGGGGTAAGGGCAAGGCAAGGGGTGTCAGGAAAATCCTTCAGCTCTCTCTCTGATTGAGAGCTGGAACCTTCGAGAACATTTAGTAAAACCCTTTTCTTACAGA
The DNA here is from genome assembly GCF_027887165.1 of Monodelphis domestica. NCBI lineage: Eukaryota > Metazoa > Chordata > Mammalia > Didelphimorphia > Didelphidae > Monodelphis > Monodelphis domestica. The sequence goes on from NC_077228.1 coordinate 284,124,758, forward strand.
TGTGGAGGAACTTTTTACAGGAGGGGAAACTTGACTCAGAAAGAAAAGCTTCCAGATTAGAAAGACAAAAGAGGATATTGGGTGGGGGAGGGAGATCCACTGGCAGGCCCAGCTACAAACCCTCACTGACTGTGAGAACTAAAAAAAAGAAAGTTATTAACCAACACAGGGAAGAAGGAACACTTCAGAAAGAGGGCTGTGGGGCTTTCAGGCAGGGGAGTGGAAGGAAGTCCTGCAATGCCTTCTTTTGGGATCCCCTCCATGCACATCCACACATCTCTAGATTCCAACAGCACCTCCTTCCCAGAGCCCAGCCCAGCAATCAGTCCCTTAGCTCTCCTCCCCCTTCCCCAGCAGTTTCTCTCTCTCCCTAATTCACAGGTTCTAACGCGTCCCTTTCCCGTCCTCCCTCTTCTCGGAGTCTCACGTCTTCCCTGCAGCACAGAACCCATGCAGGGAGCCTCAGCCTCGCACTCCCCGAGCCAGTGTGCCTCTCCGCTCTCTGCAGAGAGAATAGGAAGGAAGACTCTGGGCCAAGTCCTTCAGTGGGGGCTTTCGGGGGACCCTTTAATTCCCTGGCCCCTCCCACTGGTAGAGCTCTCCCCCTCCCGGCTCCAGCTGCAGAAACGACTCACCAAAGTCCCTGGTCCCCTCTACGGGGACCTCCTGGGTGAAGATCCAGGGCGGGTTGGTGGCGTACAAGGAGGTGGTGGTGGGAGTTGAATGCTTCTTCCCGAAGAGTTTGCTGAAGGTCCCTTGCACAGACTGGTTCTTCTTCATCGTGCCCCCAGTCTGTGTTGGGGTGCAGAGGGACCTCTCCTCCTCTGCACAGGGCTCTGCCGAGTTGGGCTGGACTCTGCACCGGCCTCTCCCCGAAGGGAAGACTCTAAGAAGCCATGCCTCCGTCCACGGTCCTTAGCCCGACACGGGCTGCAGCGGGCTGCAGGTGTTGGCGGCTCCGCTGCGCTCCTGGAAATGGGAGGCACCTGGACAGGTAGAAGGCTTGGTTGCTGTTACCTGGCCCCGCCCAGCCGCCGCGCCACAGCAGCCGCCCCACCGCCCAACTCCCCGGGTCACATTCCAGCCTCCCTCCTGCCTACAACAAGCCATTGTTCGGCCGGCCTAGCTCGGGTAGTCTGGGGATCTCTGCCCAGCATACCTCCTTCCTAGGAGGGATGGCCGCCTAGGATCTCCCCTGGCAGTTTTTGGCGGGGCCCAGTGAGTCCTTCCACTCAGGTTCCCTGATTTCTCCCGCCGCCCCAACATTCATTGAGAAAAGGGTTTAAATTCCCATAAGACCTAGGTGGATGCATCGTGCTTCAATAGGACCAAAGGTAGGAGTTAGACCAGAAACAGAGCTTTGAGAGCATCTAGTCTTCTTTTTAAAGAGTAGGAAAAGACTTGTCCATCAGACCCTTCCCAGTTGTGTGACCCTGGGCAAGTCACTTGACCCCCATTGCCTAGCCCTTACCACTCTTCTGCCTTGGAGCCAATACACAGTATTGACTCCAAGACGGAAGGTAAGGGTTTAAAAAAAAAAAAGACTTGTCCAAAGTTATTCCAAAGAATAAGGAGTGGAGGCCGACTTCAAACCCAGGTCCTTTTTCTCAGTCCTTCCATCTCATTCCACAAACATTTATTGTGTGCAAGCTAGAGGCAGAATAGCCCAGTGGACTGGGCACTGGACTTGGAATCTGAAAGGCAGGGGTTCAACTCTTAGAGATTCATTTTCCCCCCTAAATTTTTAATATTTTTTATCACTTGAAACCTATTTTCATATTATCCATTTTTGTAATAGAGAAACCTTTTAAAACCAAACCCCCAAAATCCTATTCCCATATAAACAAATGATAAATCATGTTTTTCTTCTGTTTCTACTCCCACAGTTCTTTTTCTCACTGTGGATAGTGTTCTTATAGGCCCCTCAGAATTGTCCTGGATCATTGTGTTGTTATTAGTAGCAAAGTCTGTTACATCTGATCATCCCACAATGTTTTAGTTACTGTGTATAATGATCTCCTGGTTCTGCTTATTTCACTCTGCATCAATTCATGGAGGTCTTTCCAGTTCTTAAAGAAATCAAGCAGTTCATAATTTCCCAGGGACTCTTACGAAGCTGAAACTTGTGAGCTCAGATGCTATGTGACCGCAAGTCAATGAACCTGAATCTCATCACTAAACTGAAAGGGTTAGACTCATAGCTTCTAAGGCCATGTCTAGATCTAAATCTATGTTCCTATGATTGTACAAGGAACTGAGGGCTTTCTTTAGGAAAGCCCTCTGAGGCTTGAGCGACTCTCAGGCCATGCACTGTTTTCCTTGGGGGATAGATATTAAGGGAGTCTGGGTTCTGTTTGCTCTGGGCCTTGGAAAGTCAGAGGGAAAGATGAGAGAGGAAAGGGTGGAAGTCAGGTTTATGCCTCTACCCAAGCAAATAGGCACGGGAGGCTGTGAAGTGTGTAATTCGGGGACAAGAGACTGCTACAGAGCTTTCCCCTGAATTACACCTGTAGCAGCCCCTCTTTGCAATTCCTTTTTCCTCTGTCTGACTTACAAAGACCCAGAAATGCTCCAGGCATCCAGATACCTGTATGTAATTATGATTAGGCTTTACCAGTTAGTGGCTCAATTGTGTTCTATGGGAGCTTCTGAGCTCCATAAACAAATGTCCCCCCTACCTTTGAGACATCTATGACTAGATGAGGTCTTGAAACTCTTACCTTCTGTGTTAGCATCAATACTAACTATGGATTCCAAGGCAGAAGAGCACTAAGGGCTAGACCAGTGATGGGCAACCTTTTGAGCTTGGTATGTCAAAATTCACCAAAAAACTGAGCATAACTTGGGTGGTGTGTCACTTTGAGAAAAAAACCCCCATAATTTTGTGATATTCTCATCCTCGGCATGCAGCCTCATACTTCTCTGTATGTAGCCACATGTGGCTGTGTGTCATTGAAAATGACTACACGTGTCACTGTTGACATGTGTCATAGATTCACCAACATGAGGTTAGACAATGGGGGTTAAGTGACTTGCCCAGGGTCATATAGCTAGGAAGTGTTTGAGGCTGGATTTGAACCTAGGTCCTCCTCTTATTTCTCCATTCTGTAAAAATATTTTGTGCCATCCATTCAAGCTGAAGCTCATATTTGGAGTACCATATATAAAGACAGTAAGTCAAGTCATCATATGTGTGTATGTATGTACATACATATATAAATTACATGCAAAATAAATGCAAGCTAAAAATGAGGGGAAGAGCACTGGCAGATGGGGGTGAGGAGAGGCTTCCTGTGAGAAGGTTGTGCTTGAGCTGGGTTTGAGGGAAACAAGGGATTCTAAGAGGCAGCAGGGAGGTGGGAATGCATGCCAGGAATGGGGGACAGTCAGTAAACACGCAAAGATGGGAGATAGAGATGTGTCTCTAAGCACTGTGAGTGAGGACTAAAGTGTAAGACAATTGTTGCCCGAAAGGAGCTGAGTCTCATCATAGATGAGCCTTTCCTGTGGAGAACAAGAGAAGTTATATACACACATACATATATTTACACACACACACACACATAACACATAAATAATAGATCAATTGAAGGATCCAGGACCTGTGCTTTCATTGAGATAGGGAGCTCCCGGATGAAGGAACTCTTTGCACCAATATAAGCTGGCACCTTCTCTGCAACTTCCAAGCTGAGAGAGTTGCCTGCAGTCCTGAGAGGTTTGGTGAGTTACCCAGGGTTACACAGTCAGCACATGGCAGAGGCAGGACTTGCTGGGTCTTCCTGGCTCCCAGAACAGCTCTCTCTGTATATATACCAGATAGCTACATATTATTGCTTATATAGATATTATATATCCATCTATCATCGACTTACCATCTCCCCATCTCTCTGTCCATATCTATATGTCTGTCTGTCTATGCATCTATACCTGCCTATTTCTCTATAGCTGTCTAGCTCTATTTTTTCTATCTATAGCTATCTGATTGTTATATCTATTGATATATCTACCTACCTACCTATCTTTATCTATTTATATATTTATCTCTCTATATCTCCTCTCTGTGTGTCTATGTCCATTTCTCTATGTATACATATCTGTCAGTTCATCTCTTTATACTTATCTATACTGTCTTTCTCTTTATGCATCTATATATTTCTGTCTCAATCTCTCTAGTTCTATTTATTTGTGAATTTGTCTCTCTATTTTTCAATGTCTGTCTACCTTTCTATCTTGTTTGTCAATCTCTATATATCTATTGATCTATCTATCTACCTACCTATCTTTCTGTCTATCTCTTTATCTTTTTCTACATATATCTGTCTGTCTATATGTCTATCCGTCTGTCTTTCAATCTCTCTATTTATTGGTCTGTGTATCTACATCGGTCTGTCTGTCTGTCTGCCAGTCTCCAAAGATGAGGAAGGCGCATAGCACACAGGATATGAGCCCTTGGATTTGGAGTCAGTAGACATTGCTTGAAGACCATCCACTGCCATTTTCTGGCTGTGTGACTGTGGGAGAGTCACTGCCTCAGGGTCACCCTTTAGGATTCTATGGATACAAGCAATACATACAACAGGAGTTCAGAGAAAAGGATGATCACCAGTCAGGTTTGAGTGGCCCCAGAAGCCTACTTGTAGTCAGTGAGGCTTTAGATCAGCCTGGAAAGATGAATAGACTTTTAAGACAGTAAGAGAGAAGAAAAAGCATTCCAGGGTGGGAATGGACAGGAAGCACACAGATGCTGGGAATTTTTTTTTAAACCCTTACCTTCCAAGACAGAAGAGTGGTAAGGGCTAGGCCATGGGGGTTAAGTGAATTGCCCAAGGTCATGGAGCTTGAAAGTGTCTGAGATCATATTTGAACCCAGGACCTCCTGTCTCCAGGATTGACTCTATCCACTGAGCCACCTAGCTTCCCTTGGGGCGCTGGGAATTTTAAAAACAAGTATGTGATAAGGTCTGTCTCCTCAAGAAACCTGCATTGTGGATGAGGGGGCCAGCTCAGTCCATATGAAACACCTAAGGAAAAACTGAGTGCCAAGTCCCGAGGTGCTGACTGTAGGCACTGTAGAAACAGCCATGTGGCACATTGGATAGAGGGATGGACTTGGGGTTTGAATGCTGCCTCAGACATCCATTAGCTGTATGACCCTGGGAAAGTCACTTAAATGGCGCCTGCCTCAGTTTCTTCATCTGCAAAATGGGAATAATAGTAGCACCTATCACCTATGCTTTGAGGATCAAATGAGATAACACAAGTAAAGGACTTTGCACATCTTAAAGTGCTCTATGAGTGCTCTCTTATTACAATTAGGTACTCTAGGAATTCAGAAGGAGTCATTGTGGATTGTCATTATCCAAGAATGCTTCACAGAAGAGATTGGTAGGCTAAGTATAGATGGAAGGAGGCCAGCCATTTAGCATGAGGATAAGAACAAGCAGGGAGTTAGGTAGTACAGAGGATAGAGCACCAGGCTCAGATCTGTCAGTAAGGAAGACCTGAGTTCAAATCCAACCTCAGACACTTATTAGTAGCTTTTACTAATAAGTAGTACTTATTAGTAGACTATGGGCAAGTCACTTTACTCTCTTTGCCTCAGTTTTCTTATCTATGCAAAATGTGCTGGAGAAGGAACTGGCAAAACACTCCAATATTTTTGCCAAGAAAGCCCCAAATGGACTTATGAAGAGTTGAACTGCCAAGACTAAAGAACTACAACAACATGACCTATCTAATGGGAGAGAGGGCTCATGGAGGGGAGCAGTAGGACATAATATTAGTCAAGCTGGGGGCAGGGAGTGCATTTCCTGAGATTTCAGAGTCCCAGAATTTGGACTTGATTTGTGATTCAGTGGAAGGAGTACTAGTCTGGGAAGCAGAAGCCCTGGATTCAGATTCTGCCTCTGACATAAATATGACCTGAAGCTAGTCACTGAAGCTCTTTAACCCTCAGTTGCATCTTCTATCAAGTTAAAGGTTTTAACCAGAAGACCTCTGACATTCCTTCCAACTCTAGGGTCTTTATTCTCTGACAGATAATGGAGGGAAATGTCAATTCTTAAGCAAGATAATGACATGATGAAAATGGCAGATGTGTGCAGTAGGGATTAGAAGAGCTGAGTCTAGAGAGAGACAAGATCACCAGCCACCTAAGACCTAAGCAGACTACAACCAGGGGCTGCTATTTTATTTTAATTTAATTTGTGAAGGGGATATAAGAAGACCCTGTGACCATATGTTTTGTTTTGTTTTTATTTTGGTAACTTTGGACACCTTTGACAACAAGGGATCACTCAGTGAGGGGAATTTCTTTCTTTCTTTTTTTTTTAACCCTTACCTTCTACCTTAGAATCAATGCTATGTACTGGTTCCAAAGCAGAAGTAAGGGCTAGGCAATGGGGTTTAAGTGACTTGCCCAAGGTTACATAGTTAGGAGGGCTGAGGCCAGATTTGAACACAAGAGCTCCTATCTGTAGACCTGGCTCTCAATCTACTAAGCTACCCAAGCTGCCCTCAGGGAATCTCTTTTTAAAATTTTTTATTTATTTATAACAATTTTTTAAAACATTGAATTCCAAATTCTCTTCCTTTTGCCCCTCCCTCATCCCTTGAGATAGCAAACAAGATGATATTGATTATACATATGAAGTTATGCAAAACAGATTTCCATTCTGGCCATAAAATGAAGCACACATACAGACAAAAGCAAGAAAAATAAAGTAAAAAAAAAAGGATGCTTTAATCTGGACTGAGAGTTCATCAGTTCTCTCTCTGGAGGTGGAGAGCATTTTTTTATCATAAGTGCTTCCAAAATGTCTTGGATCAATGTCTTGATCAGAGAAGCTAAGCCTTTCACCACTGCTTATGTACAATATTGCTGTTACTGTGTTCACTGTCTTTCTGGTTCTGCTTATTTCTCTCAGCATCAGTTCATGAGTCTAGCCAGGTTTTTCTGAAACCATCCTGCTCTGCTATTACTTATAGCACAATAATATTTCATCCCAATCGTATACCTCAATTTGTTCAGCCATTCCCCAATTGATGGGCATCCTGAGGGGTACTTCTCAATAGGGCTTTTAATACATACACTCTCCTAGGGTGTACCTATTAGTGGTAGGCGGAGTTGCATGTGCTATTATGAGGGTTCAAAACCTCTATTGGATGGTCAAGTACAAGAGGTAAAACTTTTACCAACAGAAGTTTCCTACCTTATCTAGTTCAAACAATGGCCACATTATAGCTGGCTCTGTGAGCTCAGAGGAGGAAAACACTGTAGGCCAGATTCTGTTGCAATCAGTTGGACAGAGGATGATGAGGGCTTGAATCTTAGTGGTCCAAGTTTTTTAAGATTTCAGCCACCCCCAGCTTCCTCCCTTTCCCCTAAATTTCATCCTCTTAGCTTGGCAAATTTTAAGCCAGAGAGTCTGGGATAGGGGTGGGGGTTCCCTAGGGCAGGGATGAGGCCCAATTTTCCATCCAGTTCAATGACCTCAGTGTTGTTTGTGCTCAACCCCAACTCTACTCACCTAATAATAACAACCAACACCCCTTGTCCCCCCAGTAAAAGAAACAGTCAAATAACAGGGCTCCCCCTGGAAACAGACAAAGGCATCATTCCTATAATTAAATAACCTGCTTCATAATTACCCTGTAACCCCAGAGAGCAAAGTTTGTTGTCAGATACCTGAAATCTGAGATGGAGATACGACTTAGAAGCCATGATTCTCCTCTCTCCAGAGCCAAAGAGAGATAGCCAACACAGGATTTCCTGACCAAAGAGGGAGGACACTTGAGAACAAAACAAAAGAAAACAGAACAGGTGAACATTAGGTAGGTGCTGTGTGGCTTTCCAGTGGGCAGGGGAAGAGCTGAAATGATATTTTTTAAGTCACTTTTCCTCTTCCAATACAGGACCCCAGGAATTCCAGCTGGGTCTCTTAGATCTATTTTTAAATATTGTTTAGTCATTACAGTTGCACCTGATTCTTCATGACCCCATTCTGGGATTTCTAGGCAAAGATACTTACTATTTCCTTCTCTATTCAAAATGACATCACCAAGCTCCAGAACTTCATTAGCTCTCACCTTTGGATTGTGAGAGGACTTCCTAGATTATTTCTCTTTTCCCAGCTTCTCCCTCTCCAGTCTTCCCTTCCTCTTTTTTCTTTCTCTCTCTTCCCCTCCTTCTCTCTCCCCTTTCCCCACCCTTTTCTCTCCCATTCTCTCTCCCATTCTCTCTCTCTCTCTCTCTCTCTCTCTCTCTCTCTCTCTCTCTCTCTCTCTCTCTCTCTCTCTCTCTCTCTCTCTCTCTCTCTCTCTCTCTCTCTCTCTCTCTCTCTCTTCCCCCCCCCCATACCTTCTGCCTTAGTATTAATTCTAAGTCAGAAGAACAATAAGGACAAGGCAATCAGGTTTTAACTGACTTGCCCTAAGGTAACATAGCTAGAAAGTGTCTGAGGCCAGATTTGAACCCAAATTCTCCTGACTCCAGTTCTATCCACTGTGCTACCCATCTGCCTACAATCTTACTTGCATACTGGAAACAGAGGGGTTGTCGTCCTTAGGAAAAAGTGCTTGGCCAACCTTAAGTGATTTTTGAATGTAAAATTTTATTATTCAAAAACCATTTTTATCATAAAACCATAGATTTAGAGCTAGAAGGGATTTTGTAGGCCATCTAGTGCAACTTCCTCATCCTATAGATGGGGAAACTGAGGCCTAGAGGTCTGATTTTTACTTGGCCATACATTTCTCCCTTGCTCAAGAACCTACAATGGCTGCCTATTGGCTATCACAGGAAAGTTTAAGGGTAGCTAGAAGAGACCTCAGAGGCCATCTAGTGGTAGGATTTTAGGGTCATAGCTCTAGAACTGGAAGGGATTCAGAGTCCAATCCCTTACTTTCTCAGAGTGGTCAAGGGGAGTTCAGTGACTTGCCTAAGATTAAATAGGTAGTAACCATCAGAGAAGGGGATTTGAACCCAGGGACTCTGACTCCAGAGTCAAGGTTCTTTCCACTGCAACATGGCTGGGGAGATCATTGTGGACTTGGGGGATGGGAAGACTTCCTAGAACGAGGAGACTTGTTCTGTATTTGGACCAGAAGTTTTAGAAGGAAAATTCCCAACCAGAAAGTATTCATTTAATTGTTTCCTATGAGCTATAGCTGCAAAGCAATCTCCTTATCCTGCCCTTAAAGGGATTATAGTATCCTGGGGGTAGGAAAGGGTACAAAGTAAAATTAATAATAATAATAATAATAGAGTTATTTACCCTTCATGATCCCATATGGGGTTTTCTTGGCAAAGATACTGGAGTGGTTGGCTATTTCCTCATTTTGTAGCTCATTTTACAGATGAAGAAACAGGCAAACATGGTTAAGTGACTTGTTCAGGTTCATACAGCTACTAAGTGTCTGAGATTAGATTTGAACTTGGGAAGCTGAATTTTCCTGATTACTTGTTTTTAATTTCATTAAAAACATTTATTTGTTTATTTGTTACATTAGAGTTCCCAGGTATCTCCTTCCTTCTCTCTCTGTTCTCCTTGAACTAAAGAAGGCATTCCTCTCAAAACAGACATATAAAATTATGTCCTGCTTGTTTCTGTTTTTCAATTCTTTCTCTTGAGGGGGATATACACAAGTGGTTCTTCAAATAGTATTTTTGTTGCTGTATATAATATTCTCTTGATTTGGCTCATTTCACGCTTCATAATTTCATGTAGGTTCCCCACCCCTTCTTTTTTAAACCTTACCTTCTGTCTTGGAATCAATACTGTGTATTGGTTCTAAGGCAGAAGATGGTAAGGGGTAGGCAATGGGGGTTAAGTGACCTGCCCAGGGTCACACAGCTGGGAAGTGTCTGAGATCAGATTTGAACCCAGGACCTCCCATCTCTAGGTCTGGCTCTCAATCCACTGAGCCATCCAGCTGTCCCTTTTCCTTGTTTGTTTGTTTTTTAATTAACCTGTTCATCATTTCTTATGTCATAATAGTATTCTATCAGTCATATGCTACCACTTGTTTGGCCATTCCCCAATTGATGGGATCTCCTCAATTTCCAGTTCTTTACCACCACAAATATTTTAGAGCTTACAGTCTTCCTGACTCCAACCACAGTGCTCTATCCACTGAGCCACCTAGTCATGGTCAGATGGGTATTTATTACCCTGGGTAAGTCACTTATCCTCTCTCAGTCTTAGTTTCCTTATCTATAAAATGGGCACGATAATAGAGTACCTACCCTGCATGGTTATTGTGAGGCTCAAACAAGAGAATCCATGTAAAGTGTCTTGAAACTATTAAAGCAGTACTTGAAATACTAACTATAAAGATGATGATGAAGAAGATGCTGATATTGGCTCCTTTGTGATGGATGGATCAGAATGGGGAGAAGCTGGAAACACTGCTTATTAGCCAGGGGGGTGGTAATCACTATTCAACTCATGCTCTCCCCTTTTTTCATAATCCCTGCCTTTGTCTCCATCAGGAGATAACATCCATTTCAGAGTGCTTTGAGATCCCCATCAAATGAAGCAGAAGTTGTTATGGTGCCTTCTCTTGTTATTTCTCCCCCTGGGCCTCTCTCTGCTCCCTCCTCCCCAATTCCACCCTCTGCCTTGTCTCCTTTCTCTGTTATTAGAGCTCATTATCATCAGAGTAGAAGATCTGAACCCCAAGACCAAAGCCACCAAGACCCACATCTCTCAGCAGCCAACACTCATTGCTGACTAAGCTGGAAAAGGTCACTAGAGAAGGGACATTCCCCACCCTGGAGCCAGAGATGCCACCTACCAATTGCAGCTGTTTTTCCTCCCTCCCTCCATCTCCTCCCTGGAGATGTGAGTCTCTCACATCTTTAGTGTTGCAGATACTCTTCTTTCTTTCTTTCTTTCTTTCTTTCTTTCTTTCTTTCTTTCTTTCTTTCTTTCTTTCTTTCTTTCTTTCTTTCTTTCTTTCTTTCTTTCTTTCTTTCTTTCTTTCTTTCTTTCTTTCTTTCTTTCTTTCTTTCTTTCTTTCTTTCTTTCTTTCTTTCTTTCTTTCTTTCTTTCTTTCTTTCTTTCTTTCTTTCTTTCTTTCTTTCTTTCTTTCTTTCTTTCTTTTTCTCCAAGGCAGAAGAGTGGTAAGGGCTTAGATGATGGGGTTTCAGTGACTTGCCCAGGTTCACCCAGCTAGGAAGTGTCTGAGGCCAGATTTGAACCAAGAACCTCTAGGTCTGGCTTTCAATCCACTTAGCCATCCAATTGCTCCCATTATGGACATATTTCTAGGAGGCGCCTACACCAAATGGGTTTGAGGGGAATGAGTGGTCCCCAGGAAGGTGGACAATCAGGGATATTCTGGAGCCAACGCTAACCCATTATTTTGTTTTCCCAGTAAGCTTTTACACCTTGGAAATCTACAAAAGCTATAAATCAGGGCTTCATTTATTTATTTATTGCTTTCCAGATTTAAGAAAGTGAGAAAATGTTAATATTTCTGATTAAACCTAAAAGGAAAAATACATCCCCCCTTGTACCCCCACCTTTGTTAAGGCCGGGAAATCCATAGCATCATAGCCCCAGAGCAGGAAGAGAACGCAGAGGCCATCCAGGCTCCCCTGATCCCCATTCTATCCCCATTTTATAGATGATTAAAATGAGGCCAAGGAAGGTGAAGCTCACTCAGGTAGTCTTTTTTTTTTTAATCATCAAACAGAACCCACTTCCATATTGGTCATTGTTGTAAGAGCATACTTGTACATAACCAAAACCCCAAAATAAAACCATAAATACACTGATGGGAAAGACAATTCCAACAGATCTTTCTCTGGAGGTGGATAGCATTCCCCACCATGTCTTTCAGGATTGTCCCAGATCATTGCATTGCTGAGAGGAGCCAAGGTTTCACAGGTAATCATCCTCTAGTATTGCTGTTACTATGAACAATGTTCTCCTAGTTCTGCTTATTTCGCTCTGCATTAGTTCATGCAGATCTTTCCAGCTTTTTCTAAAGTCCTCCTGCTCATCATTTCTTATAGTGCAAGAGTATTTCATCACCAACATCTACCAAGATTTGTTCAGTCATTCCTCAATGGACATTCCCTCAATTTCCAATTCTTTGCCACTACAAAAAGAGCTGCCAAAAATATTTTTTTACAAGCAGGTACTCAGGTAGTCTTGGATACAGGATTTGAACCCAGGTCCTTTGACTTCAGAGCCAATGTAAATGAACCCTCAGATGTTTGGAAAAGGGAATGTGGAAGATGGTTTGAGAGGCAGATAGTGATGGTTTAGGGGTAGTGGTGGTGGGGTGCTGTGAGGACATTGGGCAGCTAAGTAGCACAGTATATAGAGTAGTGGATCTGGAGTAGTCAAGAAGACCCGAGTTCAAATCCAGATTCAGGCCCTTACTAAGCTATGTGACCCTAGGCAAGTCACTTAATCTCAGTTTCCTCAGTTGTAAAATGAGGATAATAGTACCTATGTCCCAGGGTTGTTGTGAAGATCTAATTTGACAATTTATTTTTTTAAAAACTCTCACCTTTGGTCTTAGAATCAATACTGTGGATTGGTTCTAAGACAGAAGAGGAATGAAGGCTATGCAGTAGGGGGTGGGAATGGGTTGTTAAATAACTTGTCCAGGGTCATATAGCTAGGAAGCCTCTGAGGTCAAATTTGAATCCAGGACCTCCTATCTTTAGGTCTGACTCAATCCACTGAGCCATCTAGCTACCCCCATTTGATAATATTATAAAGCATTTAGCACAGTGTCCTGGCACATAGTAGGCACTTAATGAATACTTATTCCCTTCCTCCTTCCTCCTCTCTATCCTTCCTTCCTTTCGTTTTTCCTTCCCTTCCTTTCTCTCTCTCTTTCTCCCTCCTTTCTTCTTTCTTTTTCTCTTCCTCCCTTTCTCTTCCTTTCCTTTCTCTCCTTCTCTCCTTCTCTCCTTCTTTCCTTCCTTCCTTCCTTCCTTCCTTTCTTTCTTTCTTTCTTTCTTTCTTTCTTTCTTTCTTTCTTTCTTTCTTTCTTTCTTTCTTTCTTTCTTTCTTTCTTTCTTTCTTTCTTTCTTTCTTTCTTTCTTTCTTTCTTTCTTTCTTTCTCCCTTTCTTCCTTTCTTTCTTTCTCCCTTTCTTCCTTTCTTTCTCCCTTTCTTCCTTTCTCCCTTTCTTCCTTTCTCCCTTTCTTCCTTTCTTTCCTTCCTTCCTCTCTCCTTTTCCCTTTCTTCTTCCCCTTTCTCTCCCTTTTCCTTCTGTATTCCAGGTCCATATCTAGAACCAAGGAGAATTGTCTCTTTGGAGTAGATGTGCATGGATCAGGCTGGGATGGGGGCGGGGAATGAGTTTGATAGTGTGGAGAAGAGAAGACATGGCAGAGCAAACTAAGTCTGGGGAGAGGGATGGTACATGTGTGACTCAGGTGGGTATGCCCCTCACTTGGCCCCTAGTGTCAAGAGTCACAATGGCCTCTTGACCCCACCCTGAGACTACCTCTACTCTTCCCAGAACTTCATGGGGCCACTTTTTGACTGGGTCCCCTGGCAACAAAGGCCTCTCTTTCCAACCAAAAGGGCCTTCTCTTCCATCTGCCAAGCTCAAGATACATCAAAATACATCGTGAAAGATGCCTTATATGGTATGCTATCCTAGGACCCCAGGGTGGGTGAGTTTAGGCCTGTGAAGTCACAGAAGCATCCCAGGGAGGGGAAGAGGAGTCCCTCTGAGCACTGTGATTGCCACACACTATTTCCAAGTGCAGTCTATTGGCTGGGGGTCAGTGGGTTTGCGAATAAAAAAGATTTGAATTTGGGCAGACAAGAGATAGTGGAAGAAATTAGAAGATCTGGATTTAAATCTTGGTTTTTCTCCTGCTATCTGTGTGCCTTTGGATGGGTCACTTTATTTCTGAGAGCCTCAGTTTCCCCTTCTGTAAACATGACAGGATTGGACCAGATGCCTTTTAAGGTCCCTTCTAGTTCCATAGTTTCCTTTTCCTCTAAGACATTATAACTGCTCAAGGCCTCTTTCCAGTAGTTCAAATTGCTATTTTGCTGGATTTGGGTCAAATAAAGAAGGAAGGGCTGTTCCTTACACAGTAGAAAGAAAAAGTCTCCTCCTTTTACAGATTTCTCTCCCAAGACCCACAGAAACATGCCACATCTGTTACTCCCACATTATCCTTATGAATTCTGCTCTATATCAACCCCAGCTCTCAGGGAAGTGGCTAACAAACACATATGTGCTGAGAAATACTCAAAGTATTTCCCTTTCCCAGGGAGACTGGCATTTTAACTAGGGACCTTTCCTAGAAGCCAAAGGAATGAATCTCTAATGATGGAACTTTAATCATCCCAGTAGAACGAAGGAGAGAGTATGGGGGGAGGGATACATTTCCTGGCATCCATAAAATTAGATCTTGTGGTTATTCCCCTTCTCTATTTCACACACTCATTTTGTTTGAAACCCTTACATTTTAGTATTAAACATAAGACAGAAGAGTGCCAAGGGCTAGGCAATCAGGATGAAGTGACTTGTCCAGGGTCCCGCAGGTAGGAAATATCTGAGGCCAGATTTAAATCCAGGTCTTCTTGCCTCTACCTGGTTAGCGTTCTCTCTGTTGTGCCCTTATTTCACACACTCCTAAGGCAGGCCTTTTGCTAACCCATCAGGATTCCCATTTTGAAGGAGAACTCAGGAGCCTGGACAGGTCTGGTATTTGGATGAACAAGTTGAGGGAGCCCCTCCAAATGGGCTTGCTAGGGGTGTGCTGATAAATAGGAACTATCAATCAATATCAATAAACAATGAGGTACTCAGGAAGTGTATGCACAGCTGGTTAAGTTTAATCTGCATTATTTACCCTTTCTTAAGCCCAGACAGTCAGAAAAAAGCAATAGAGCAAACCCTGATTTGCTAATTAAGAGCTGGCTCCAGCATACTCCTGGTCTTTCCCCAGAGTTTGGGGGGGGTTGGGGGGGTTGGGCGTGGACCATAGGGGAGAACTGGTCTGAACAGAGGGGGGCATCACCATGTTCCAGTGTTAGAAGCATTGATTCTGGAGAGGGAGAACCTAACTTCATATCCCACTACTGATGCTTGTGTGTGACCTCGTGCATGTACATCTCTTCATCCCCCTGGGCCTCCGCAGCTTATAAAATGAGGGAGGGGTTGGACTAGATGGCCTCTGAGGTGCTTTAAGCTGATCTCTAGGATCCTGTGAACTGTGAGAGGGTGGCTTGAGGCCAGAGCAAGAGGCGAGCATTGAGAGAGACCAGGAGGAAGGTGGCTTCATGTCTTCCCGTGGAATTAAAGAATCTGTCTTATTTTTCATCCCTCTCTACCCCCTCCCTCAAAGAGGGAAAAGAGAGAAAAGATCTTAATAGGTTTTGGAGAGGAGATGGTTAAATGAAACCAGAGGTTAACCTGGAAAGTATGTGAAAAGGCCCCACCCTCCCTTACCAGCACCATTCCCTCCAAGGTTAGTCACCTAGGGCCTGGCTTGTTGGTCTTTGGAAAGGGCAGGGCCAAGAAGAGCTTCCTGGGTTCTTCTTCTACCAGCTCTAGTCTTTTATGTCTTATCCTTACTCTTCTTCCTTTCTTCTTCCTCCCTCCCTCCCCCCCCTCTGTCTCTCCCTTCTTCTTCTTCTTCTTCTTCTTGTTCTTCTTCCCTTTCTCTCTCTTTTTCTTTCTTTCTCTCCCTCCCCTCCCTCTTTCCTTCCCTCCCCCATCTCTCTGTCTCTCTCTCTCTGACTCTGTCTTTCTCTCCTTCTCTGTCTCTCTTCTTCTTCTTCTTCTTCTTCTTCTTCTTCTTCTTCTTCTTCTTCTTCTTCTTCTTCTTCTTCTTCTTCTTCTTCTTCTTCTTCTTCCCTTTCTCTCTTTTTCTTTCTTTCTCTCCCTCCCCTCCCTTTTTCCTTCCCTCCCCCATCTCTCTGTCTGTCTCTCTCTCTGACTCTGTCTTTCTCTCCTTCTCTGTCTCTCTTCTTCTTCTTCTTCCCTTTCTCTCTCTTTTTCTTTCTCTCCTTCCCCTCCCTCTTTCCTTCCTTCCCTCCCCGCCTCCCCTTCTCTCTCTCTCTCTTTTCCCCCTTTGGTCTCTCTCTGTCTCTCTTCATTTCCATTGTTGGATTAATTTCTTCTTCTTCTTTTTTAAAACCCTTACCTTCCATCTTGGAGTCAATACTCCAAGGTCAAGTGACTTGTCCAGGGTCACACAGCTGGGAAGTGTTGGATTAATTTCAAAGAGAAAAGGCACAAACCCCCTAGTCTAGCCTGTGTAACCCTAGCAAATAAATCACATACCTTCCCTGGGCCTCACTTTCCCCATTTGTAAAACGAAAGGTTAGACTACATGGTATATCTCTAGAGTTCTTCTGTCTCTGATATTCTAGAATTCTAAGATCCTTCCTTTTGTCTTCCTTTGCCTGGCTAAGTAATGTTATAATAGCCTGGGGAATGAGAGACAGATGGTTCTGTGAGCTCAGGCATTGTGTATGGATTTCTTAGAACAGTCTTCTCTATAGTTTTTTCTTTTAGCACTGGGAAGCTCTGACCAAAGCCTGGTGCTCTGCTTCCTCCTATCCAACCAGGTTGAACACTGATGCCTCAGAATCACAAAATGTGGGAAATACTTTTATTTATTTATTTTTTAAAACCGGTTACTTTCTGTCTTAGAATTAAGATACTTGGATAATGAAGTAAGGATTCCAAGGGCTGGGCAACTAGGGTTAAGTGATTTACCCAGGTCATATGTCCAGGAAGTATCTGGGGCCATATTTGAACCCAGGTCTTCCCAGCTCCAGGTCTGGTGCAATATCCACTATGCTACCTAGTTGCCCATGGAAGACACTTTGGAGATCATCTAAACTGACCCATTTTACAGGAGAACCCTGAGGCCCAGAGAGATGAAGTGAGTGGTTAGTGAGTAGCAGATCTAGGAGAGTGGCTATCAGCTACAAGGGAATCCTTGAAGGAATCGTTCCTCTTATCCATTGGGAGATGTTTGAAAACTTTTATCCATTTCAAGCCTAGTGAAAAAAAAAGTGCTCACCTTATTGGGTAGAGCCTTGGGATGCTAGGGGACACTCCAGTTCTATCTTATAACCTGTGCTAATGTGAGCACTGGTTTTGATTTGCCAATAACTAGGAATCTGGGTATATGGAAGAGTTTAAAAGCTTTTGAGCTGAAAGAGACCTTGGACATCATCTAGGTCAACCCACTCAATTTACTGAGTAAGCTCACCTTTACTGGCAGAGCTACACCTAGAACCCAGGTTTCTTGGTCCCCAGTCCAGTGATTTTTTCCATTATGCCATCCTGACTCTCTTGTAAAGCACCTTTAAACTATGTCATGCTATAAATATAAACTATTATTAATATTATAGTCAACTAAAATTAGTATTATAAGAGGATTCCTCTTCCCTGTCACCGTCACAACCTACAAGTCTTGAGCCCTACAGTTTAGAAGGAACACAGGAGAGAAAGACCAAGAAATATCAGCCCAAGAATCCCCCAGATTATTGAAATAGATGAGCTAGAGGTTATTTTTTCTGCTATCCCTGTGCAGCATGAAAGAACTCTGGAGTTTCAATCTTTTGCCAAACTTCCAGGCACCAAGGATAATTGTTAGACTGGCAGCTATTTAAGGGCACAGAAATCTTATTCTTTTCTTTTTAAATTTTATTTAATTAGTCAATCTAGAATATTATTCCTTGGTTACATGATTCATGTTCTTTCCTCCCCTCCTCCCACCCCCTCCCATAGCCCACGTGCAATTCCACTGGGTTTTACCTGTGTCACTGATCAAGACCTATTTCCATATTATTGATGTTTGCTCTAGGGTGATCACAGAAATCTTATTCCTTGTATCAACACCCCTCTCTCCTTCTGCTCCAATGAGCTTTGCCATGTTCATAGTATATATTTGTTATATATATATATATATATATATTTAAACCCTTACCTTCTGCCTTAGAATCAATACTGGGTATTGGTACTAAGGCAGAAGAGTGGTAAGGGCTAGGCAATGAGGGTCAAGTGATTTGCCTAGGGTCATACAGATGGGAAGTGTGAGGTCAAATTTGAAACCAGGACCTCCCTCTCTGGGCCTGGCTCTCAATCCACTAAACTACTCAGCTGCCCCCTATTTTTCTTAAAAGAACAAATAAACCTGCTTAGCTTTGATGTGGGCATTCACAGAGCAGAAGAAGTGCTTTACACTTTATTTACTCGTTTTTGTTTTGTTGGGTTTTTTGACAGAAATAGAAGGGGAGAGGAAGAGAGAGAGAGGAAAGGGAGGAGAAAAGAAAGTAGGAGAGAGAGACAGCAAGAGAGAAAAAGAGACAGAGACATAGAGACAGAGAGAGGGAGGGAGAGAGACAGAAACAGAAACAGAAAGAAAGAGAGAGATATAGAGACAGAAAGAGAGAGAGGTGGAGGGAGAGACAGAGAAAGAGAAACTAGAGGACAGAAAGGAATAAAGAGCAGGAGGAAGGGAGTGGAAGGGGAGAAGAGGGAAGAGAGAAAGGTGAAGATGGGAAAGGGAGGGGAGGAGGAAGGAGGAGAAAGAGCTTGCTTACTAGGTTTTAAGGGGATCTGGGCCAGGTTCACCAAAACAGACCATCAAAAATCAGGACCCTTCTGACCTAATCCGGACAGTCACTACCTTTCTGTTCCCTGGGGTGAAAACTTACTCCAGGGCTTGACAGTGCCCTTACTCTATCCAGGGAGGAGTAGGATCATAGGATTTGTGCTCTGAAGGCACTTTCAAGACTATTATTTTAATTCATTCATTTTGGGATGATGAATTGGGTAGGGGAGTGATTAGCCAAAAGCCACTGCTAATAGAGCTACAATTTAAACCCAAATCTTTGGACTCCTAATCCACCACCCCTAGCTGCCTCTGGCAAAATTGCTCTTCATCACCCATCCAATCAATAGGCATCTCTTACACACAAGCAGCCTTTTCAGGTCCCCTTTAATGGCAGTGCTTTCCCTGAGGCTCCCTCCAATTTGCCTTTTGCACTGCTTGTACATTTGTGGTTATTTGCATGCCAGTCGCCTTCATTAGAATGAGCTCCTCAAAGGCAGGGACTGATTTCTGGGTTGTTGTTTTGGTATCCCCAGCACTCAACACAGTGCCTGTCACTTCGTAAGTTGGTTTGACTTAGGTGTCAGGTGTGAATCTAAATACTGAAGACACTCTCCCAAAATGCGGAAACAGTTCCTGCCCTCAAAGTGTTTATATTGTAAAGGGAGAGCCATATGATCATAGGTTTAGATTTGAAAGGACCCTTAGAGGCCATCACATCCAACCTTCTTATTTTATAATTGAGGAAACCGAGGCACAGAGAATTTAAATAATGTCAAAGATCAAACAACCCACAAGTGTTAGAGGTGGGATTTGAACCCACATTTTCCTGACTCTTAAGACCAGCTGTCTATGCATTATACCCATATTGAGAGGTACATGCAAGATATATATATATATATATATATATATATATATATATACAGAGGAGAGGCAGCTATGTGACTCTGGATAGAGCTCCAGGCCTGATGACTGGATTGCCTCAGTTCAAATCTGATCTCACATACTTCCTAGTTGTTTGACCCTCTGGGCAAATCACTTAACCCCAACTGTGTAGTCCTTGGAACCAATACTTAGTATAGATTTTAAGACAGAAGGTAAGAATTAAAAAAAAGATTCATTCAGAGATGAAAGCCCCTGCCCTCTGCCTGTTTGGATCTGTTTCTTTTCTCATCCTGTTCTCCCCTCCCTTTCTCCTCACAGCACCTTTTCCAGGCCAGGCTAGCCCCTTCTTGCAGAATAGTCAGTGGGAGGCTTAGATGTAAGGGGGCAGAGAAAGGGGCAGAAACCAACCAGAGAAGGGGAAGTCCTGCATGTTTTTAGGCTCCACCATGCAAAGAAAAGAGAGAAAATGAACCATTATTCGAAAGTCATCTCCTAAGACTGTGCATAAGGGCTCACTCAGCTGCTAAAGAGCATCCCTCTCAGCACAACTTGCTCTAGCATCCTCCCTCTGATAGGTGCAACAAAAGACCCTTTTTTCTTTCTTCACATTTTCTTCTATATGCACACATGTTATAAATGACAGAAAATTACACTATAAGGCCCTTTGGGATTTAGTTAACAATGTACTAAAAATGTAAAGTTTCTAATGGCCAATGCATTGTCCCACCTGTTTTGCCATTTATCTTCATAGAGAGTTTTTTGGGCACTGGGGGGAATGTGATTTGCCCAGAGTGATCACTTGGCCCTCAAATGTCAGAAATGGGACTTGAACCTAGGTCTTCTTGGCATTCAGGTGAGCTCTTTATCCACTGGGCCACATTATATGTTCATGTTTATATGGTGTTTTAGTTTATAAAATAATTTCCTCTGTGGAAAAAGCTGATGAACAAAGACCTACTTGGAGAGGTGATGGAGCTGAAATAGCTGAATTTTGAAGAGAGAAAATACTAAAGGGGAGGGAAATGGTTTTAATGATTCAAAAGGCTCAGCGTGTTGTTTTTTTTTTTTGTTTTTTTTTTTTAGTTTGGGGGAGTTTTCTTGAGGCTCTAAAGCAACATCCTATAAAGTAGTGATGGTGAACCTATGGCACAGGTGCCAAGGATGGCATGCAGTGTTCTCTGTGAATATGTGGGCCACCCCACCCCAAAACTGATTACTAGAAAGGCAGAGGGATTCAGGTAGAGCTCCTCCCTTCTCCCTCTCCATCATGCCTGATGACATTTTTTCACATTCCCCTACCCCTCTGCCCAGCAGCCCAGTGGGAGCACACAGGGAGTAAGGTGGGAGGCTCACAGGAGGCAGAGCTGGAGGGGAGCTGAGTCCTCAGGCCACTCTCCTTCCCCTCTTCACACATGCCCCCTCATCACTTGCCTCTCTGCCCAGTAGCCCAATGGGAGAGCTTCCTCCATCTCCTGTCTGGGGCAAGGGGTGGGGTGGGGTTTGGTGCTTGCTTTGGTGGGGCAGGCACAGCACTCAGTCTGAGGGATGGGGGCAGGGCCTGGCACTCTGTCTCTAAAAAGTTCACCATCACTGCTATAAGGGATTCCCTGTACTACCTATTCATAATGGATGGAGTCTCTCTTATTTTCCCCACCCCCATCCCCAGTGAAAGGAACAAGGGTTCCATGATGATATATTGAGTGGAACTGACCATTTTGGTCAAACAAGAAGTAGAATTGACTCTCTTTCTTTCTTTCCTTCCTTTTTCAAAAAATCCCTTACTTACTGTCTTAGAATCAATACTAAGTATTCGTTCCAAGGCAGAAAAGTAAGGGCTTAGGCAATTAGGGTTAAGTAACTTGACCCAGATCACACAGCTAGGAAGTATCTGAGGCCAGATGTAATTTTTTTTAATTTTAATATTTTATTTTCCCAACTACATGTAATAATAATTTTCAACATGTTTTCCAAAATTATAAGATCCAAATTGTCTTTTTACCTCCATTCCCTCCCCCCTCCTGGAGATGGTAAGCAATTTGATCTGGGTTTACCTGTATTATATGCAAAATGTACTTCTGTATTGATCATTGTTGTAAGAGAATACTTATATAAAACCAAAAACCTAAATAAAAACAGTAAACTAAAGTGAAAAATAGTATGGTTTGATCTGCATCCAACTCCAACAGTTCTCTCTCTGAAGGTAGATAGCATTCATTAAATCCCCATTCTTCTATTTACTAACTATGTAATCTTTTAGATGTCATTTCCCCTTCTCTGGACCTCAGTTTCCCTGTTTGTAAAATGGAAAAGTAGAACCAGTAAAGGTAAGTTGCTCAAAGGCAGGCAGGAGAAAT
The DNA here is from genome assembly GCF_027887165.1 of Monodelphis domestica. Classification (NCBI taxonomy): domain Eukaryota; kingdom Metazoa; phylum Chordata; class Mammalia; order Didelphimorphia; family Didelphidae; genus Monodelphis; species Monodelphis domestica. Next base: position 284,146,564 of record NC_077228.1, read on the forward strand.
CCATCTTTTATTTTTGTGTCCTTACTGCCTAGCACAGTGTCTGTACATAGTAGGGCCTAGGTTCATGGTGGCATCTAGTCCAATCTACTTATTTTACAGGTGAGAACACAGAGGCCAAGGTCGGTGAAGTTACTTGCCCAACTTTACCATAAATATCAGAAGCAGGATTTGAACCCTAAAAGGGGGGGGGGGATAGAATGAAAACAAATATGTACAAACTATATACAGGAGAAGTAGGAAAACATTTATTTACAAAGGGAAAGAACTAGAATGAAGAGTGGTTAGGAAAGGCTTCCTATAGAAGATAGGATTTTAGTTGGAAGCTAGGAGAGGTCAATAGGCAGAGATGAGGAGGAAGAACATTCCTGGCATGAGGGGCAGCCAGAAAAAAATCCTGGAGCCAAGAGTTGGAGTGTCTTTTTGTGAAACACCTTAGGAGACCAGTGTTACTGGATTAAAGATGACATTACTATCTATGATATTAGGAAAGGTGGGAGTGGATAAGGGTTCGGGGGAAAGATAATGAATCTAGTTTTAGACAAATTGAGTTTAAGACATCTACTGGACATCCAGTTGGAGATGTCTGGAAAGAAAGTTAGAGATTTGGGATTAGAGGTCAGCAGAGACATTATGGCAGGAGAGGTAGATTTGAGATTTTTCAACATAGAGATGGTAATGAAATCCTTGTGAGCTGTTGAGAACACCAAGTGAATTAATACAGAGGGACTCGGGAAAAGGACCCAGGGCAGAACCCTATGGTTCTGGTTACAGGGCACACTCTGGATCCAGCAAAAGCCTGAGAAGTACCAGTCAAAGAGGGATAAAGAGAACCAGGAGAGAGTAGAGTTCTCAAAACTTAGAGGGAAAAGAGAATCAAGGAGAAGGTTATTAAAGCATTAAAGGCTGCAGAGAGGTTGAGGAGAATAAAGATAAAGGCCATTAAATTTAGCAACTAGATTATTAGGGAACTTTAGAGAGTGAAGTTTTAGTGGAATAATGAAATCAAAAGCATGATTGTAAGGGGTTTAGAGAGTAAGAAGAGAGAAGGTGGAGGCACCTTTTTGTAGAGAGTCTTTTAAAGGAGTTTAGCTATAAAGGATCAAGTGAAGGTTTTTTGGAGGATGGGGGAAACATTAACATTTGTAGAAAGTAGAGAGATTGAAAATAAGTGATAGACTGGGGATGAAAAAGGGACAATCTCTGGGAGAAGATGGGATGGAATGGAATTGCTAAGCAGATGGAGAATTAGTTTTGCTCAGGAATGTGAGACAGGAGTGAAGGAAGAGAAAGTGGCAGAAGGCATATGAAGGATGTGGAATAAAGAATAAAGGATAAGTGGAAATTCATGGCAAATGGTCTCAATTATTTTTCTATCAAATATAAGGTAAAGATCTCAGCTGAGAGGATGAGGGAGATGGTAAGTCATGGGAGTTTTGAGCAGGGATGAAAAGGTTTGGAGTGAGTTAGTGAGTCAACGGGGAAATAGAGAGTAGGGTTGTCTAGCTTTGTTGAGGGCCCAATTGAGGTTGTATAACAAATTTGTAGTGGAACCAATCAGAAGAGTTACATGATTTTCTTTACCTGCATTGAGTGGGAGTGGCTGAGGCTTGACTAAGTGTAAAAGGTGATATGATAAGGGAGCTAGGGATTCAAACTGAGGAAGACAATATAGAGTTGAATTGTTTCACCAAGGGGTCAAGATGGGAAAAAGAAGATAAAGTTATTAGTGCAAGGGAAATGGCTCTGGAGAGAATGGAGGGGTCAAGAGAATAGAAGTCACAAAGCAAAAAAAGAGAAGGGTTTTATTAGGGAAAGATGGGGGAGAGGTGAAAAGATTAAAGTCAAAGAAAGGAATTTCAGAAATCTTGAACAGAGAAGTGGAACATTTGTGGGTGGGCAATTTGCCCACATTTGTGGGCAAAATCCAAGGTATAATCATCTTCATTTGTGGCTGAGGTGGGGTGAAGAATGGGAAGTAAACAGGTTGAAGAATTAAGTGGTAAGGGTGTTTGAGAGAAAGTCAATATGGGTGTTGATATCTCTTAGTATGAGGGAAAGCATTGGAAAGGGAAAAAAATGATGATGAAAAAAAGATGAGCCATTTTACTAGACTTATTGAGGAAAGGGAGCAACCTGGAGATCTGGAGAAAATAGCTCTCAGGATTTTGACTGGATGGTAAAGATGAAAAACAAAGATCTCAAAGGAAGTTACAAGTGATGGAGTCAGGGAGAACCTAGAAGTAGTAATGGAGAGCAATGAGTATTTCAAAAAGTCAGGTCTCTTTGCACTATAGAGCAGTGACAGCAACCCTTTTAGAGATGGAGTGTCTGCCCCTCCCCTGCTACCCAGTATGGGGTGCTCCTATCCACCCCTCTTACCCCACACAGGGGAGGGAGAAAGAGCTCCCATTGGGCTGCTGGGCAGAGGGAGGGGGGATGTGAAAAAAATGTCATAAGGCAAGGTGGAGAGTGGGAGGGGAGCAGCTCTGCCCCAGTCCTTATGCGTTTTTAGTAATACTCTGGGAGGGGGAGAGGGTGGCCAATGCCCACCTGTGCCATAGGTTCATCATCACTGCCATAGAGCATTAATAATTGTTTGTTGATTGATTAATTAATAGGTGACCTTTAAGGTCCCTTACAGCTTGATTCTGGCCAACCACCATCCTCTTTTCCACATCTGGGTACATGTCATTTACCCCTCTATATTTTTATTTATTATTTTTAATAGCAAATTTCCACACGTTTTCCAAAGTTATATGATCCATGTTGTCTCTCTCCCTTCTTTCTTTCCCCCTTCAGGAGCTGACAAGCAATTCAATTTGGGTTATATATGTATTAACACCCTCTATATTGAATGTAGTAACCTCTCATGTTTCTAGAGCATTATAAGTTTTATTTAGGACATCCGTGTGAGGTAGGAAGTGCAAGTATTATCCCCATTTTACTGATGAGGAAACTGAGGCTTGGAGATCTTAAGCAAGTTGTCAGTGCAGGCTAATAGCCCTGCATCATACCTTGGCCGCGTTTGGAAACTTACTAAATCGTTCACAAAGAAATAAATTTAACACTTCCTCCACCCAACCCAATCGTTGATGCTGTCTGTTCCCTTCCCGCTTCTCTCCCGCGTCCCCAGCTACCAAGGAGAGTCTGGGTGCCTTTAAGGAAGCAACCGAGCAACAAACCTCTGCTTCCCGGCTTCTGCTGGATCCCAGAGAGGCAGCAAGTTCCCTCCCAGACCCACAAGCCCTTGTCGAGCTACGTACCGGTAGAGATCGATCTCAAGGAGCAGCGGCAGCAAATCCTCAAACATAGTTTTTACACTCGGCAGTACACCAACTCTTATAGACCTTTCTACACCTTACAGAAACCCACCTGCGGCTACCTTTACCGCCAGGACACCGACCACACCCGCAAGCGCGCGGATATTCCTTATGCCGATGTGACCAAGTGGCGATACGACTCTGTTCTGTAGACCTGAGACCCTCCCCGCCCGAGGGCCCCCTGCCGCCCTCGCTGGCTCCCGGTCTTGGGAAGGCCGGGCCCTGGAAAAGGAGAGTGGGTTTGCTGGAGGAGGAGGGTGTGCTTGCTAAAGGAGGGAGGGGCTGCTCTGGTGCTGGGCTCATCGGGGTAGCCACTTGTATGTGACGAGGGATCGAAGACCTCCTCTTAAGTAGCCATTAAACGTTACCATTCCTTAGCCTTCAAGTTGAGGCTACAGGGGAACTCACACACTCGCACTTTGCGCTGGATACTGTGTTACAAGCTGCTGGTGGGATTGAATTCTCCCGATTTCTCTCCTTTTGAACACCCTCTCTCCCTTAGCTCCGGAACCACGGAAGCCCGGCTACATCAAATTCCACCTATGAGGTTTAGAATGTAGGAGTTTATAAGCAAATTACTTAACTTCCCTTGGTCACACTTTTCCTGGCTTCTGGCATCTGACATCCGAGCCTCCAATCTTATTTCTAGGGTTCCTTATTTCAAAGAGGAGGAAACAAGGGGATTTCTATCTATGACTTGTTTACTCAAACCCACTTTAGGGCTGTCCCTCACCGCCCCCCCCACCAAGTTCATTAAGATCAAGGAAGCCCTGAGAAAAGATCACTGGATCTCAGAGGACCTACACTCCAATCCCAGCGGTCCTACCTACTGACTGTGAGACCCGGGCACATTACTTCCATTCTCTGCACCTGAGAGGTCAGAGCCGTTTTCCCTTAGCAGATGTCTGCTACAGATGGGACCTTTATTCTCTGATGGCTCTGATTGGTGAGCTTTCAACTTCATTTTACCCATTCTGGGACCTGCCATGACACTTCCCAGGCATTTCCCAGACATGTGCCATGCACTCCTACCCTTAGCTTGTCCTCCCCTGCTTTCCAGCTCTTGCTCCCCTAAATATGTGGTTTTCTTTAATTAGACTTTTAACTCCTTGAGAGTCAGGCCCCTGTATTTGTATCCCCAGGGCTTATTCCTATACCAGGCATATAGTAAGCATGTAATAAAGGCTTTTTTTTTCATTTTTCATTTAAAATGAGATCTACATTGTTTTTGGATTTCTAATCCCTTATACATTTCACAGATGAGGAAATGGAGGCTCTAAGACATTAAATAACTCAAAAAGGTCACATAAATAGTAAGTGGCAGAGCCAGGACTCAAATTTTAAATACTCCACTCTTCCTACGGTATTACAGGGTTTTATGGGTTAGACTAGATTAGAGGTTCTCAAAGGTTTTTAGTCTTAGGACCCGTTTATGCTCAAAACCTCTCTTCTCATCCCCCCCCCCCCCACAAGCTTTTGCTTATATGAGTTTTAGCACAGCATACAGGCAACAATCATTCATTAATTTATTAACTTATTTTTTTATGCTTTCATTTAAATTTTTTTATTCCACAGAGGCACTGTGCTAAGCATTGGGAATACGAATACAAGTAAAAAGAAAGAACCACTCTTCAAGGAGCTTCCATTTTAGTGAGGGAAAAACAAAATATAAAAAGAAGCTGAACAAGGGAGGAGGTGTGCTATTAATGGTTACCACATTAGAAATTCAACTGTGTCAGTATTATTATGAAAATCATTTTGACCTCATAGCCCCCCCCCCCCCATGGATGCCAGTATCTGCACGATCTCTAGACCACATTTTGAGAACTTCTGGATTAAATGATTTCTAGTCTTTTGAATAGTTGATTTTAGATTTTTAGATAATTAAAATTTGTGATCGTGTCTCCTGGATAATGGGTCAGTAGTTCTGGGCCATGCTAAAGAGGAAGGAAGAGGAAGGAATATAATTTCTTTTGGAGGGTGGTGGTTATTTTCTTCTTCCACCAAATCCAAAGGCAGAGTGGTATGTGTGTGTGTGTGTGTGTGTGTGTGTATACATACATACATATACATATGCAGGCAGTGTCCTGCTTTTCTATGCCTGTCCTCTCTGTCTCCCAGAAACCAAGAGGGGAAAACTTTAGAGAGTGTACAGTGGTGTTCATGGTGGTTTTATGGGGAAGCCGAAAAAATGAGTTTTTTCAGTGACCAAGTCCCTAAATATTGCCAGGTGTCTTTGCTTTAGGGGAAGGTTGTCCAACAAGTTTCATGGAAGTCAACCATTATTTCCTGGGGCTCAAATTCTCACTCCAGGTTGACTGAGCTATTTAGTGAGATGGAACTTCTAGAATCCATGGACAAGACTGGATTTGGGGGGAAGAATTATGGTGTGATGAAAAGACCATTGGTGTTGGAATCAAAAGAGCCATGTTAATGAGGAAGAACAGGGCTCTACCACTTGTGTTCTGTGTAATTTTGGGCAAGTCATTTACCTCCTCTGGGCCTGAGTCATTTGTAAAATGAGAAATCATATTATTGCTAAGGATTTTCCAACTCCAACATTCTGTCATTATTTGGGATTCTGGGTTTTGGGTTCTAGAATTCTGGATTCTAGAAGAGGAAGAGACCTATATTTGATGAGGTAGCCTAAAGGTTTGACCAGATCTTTCCAGGTCTTTCTTTTTAAGGAGAAAGATAGCCTGGTAGAGTTGGCAGCCTGAATGATATCTGCACCCAGAGGAAAATATGAAGTTCCTAGTTCATGTATTGGAGATGGAAGGGACCTTAGATGACATTTAGTACAACCCCCTTATTAAAAAAAAATCCTTCTAGATTTTCTTCCCTAGGTTGGTCACAAATGATTTGGTAGATGGGCAAGGGAATAGAATGAGAGTTAAAGGGGGCAGGTGGATGGAGGAGAAAAGACCTGAATATTTGAGATATTAAAAGCTATATCCTCCTTGAGACTAATTTGAGTAGATTGACCTCTCTCTGGCATTTCAGATCCCTCCTGAGCCTGAGTGGGACAAACCCAGAAGCCAGATGGATAGGGGCTTGTGGGAAGATCTCTGCATTTTGCAGTTTTGAACTTAGCAGACACAGCAGTGGCCTAAGCTTTTGGAAAACTGCCCAGTGGGCCGGCCACTGTGAGACTCTGTTGTGACAGGCATCCGGCTGGCTATCCCACCCTGCCTCTGACTGGGATCTGATACGGTGCCAGCCCAGCCACCTGCCCCACCCTTCTCTCCCACTGGCAGCTGTTCAGCCTTATGGATTTTCTTTCTCTGGTATGGAATCTGTCCCAGAAAGGATTTCTGAGCAGAGAGAAAACAGCTGGAGGAAACCACAGGGTTTCAATGCCTCACCATGAGATTCCAACCACTTGGGAGAAAAAAATAACCTTAGAAAATCAGGATACATTCTTTCCCTCTTTGCTTGCTCTCCGAGTCACAAATGGGATGGGAGCTAGATATACATAAAATTGAATCCTGTGTTATTAAGTCCAAGATTCCCATAGGATCCATTCACACTCATAGCAGAATAAGTGGAGAGTGCATTAAGGCTGACTATAAACATAGTACTGCTTCTGAGGGTCTCCTCTGACTATTTAGAGGATACTTCACAGACTAGCTAGTCTAGTCCTTCCTTGACCAGGAGACCCCTGGTACAATATCCACGTCAGTAGTCATCCAACCTCTGCTTGAATACTTCCACTGATGAGGAACTTACTACCTATTGAGGTAGCCCACTGCACCCTAGAGACCATGGATCATCTCTTTAGTCCCTAATTCTAACCATGTCCTCAAATCTCTCTGTTTTGTTACAGAGACCCCCCCCCCCCCGTTCCTCCTCTAACTTCCCAAATATCACCTTATTTGATTGGTGAGCCTTGCTGATGAAATTCCTATGGGAAAGGATAAGAGCTTTTGCTCCACCGTAAGAGTTAAAAAACTATGGCTGAATCTTACATAAAGTAAAATCAGTCTGAGGTCAATGCCCTGCCTCACTCTAGCTCTTCCCTGTTTTGGATAGGGGGCAGGGAGTGGGGCATTGGTCACCACAAGGGGGCCAGATTATGACTCCCGTGGAGGAAGGGTGCAGTAAAAGAGTCTGGGGCCAGAAGACAAAAATCACAAGAGGCTGCCCTATTTGCCTTCAATTGGACTGGGACAACACTGATGGCATCGCTGCATTGAGATATTTCCATTCCCCAGTTGCAAACTCAATGATGCAATAATGAACTGATGAAAATGTGTTTGTTTTAAAACATGGACATTCCATGAAGAAGATTCTGTCCCAGAGGATTCCTTATCCAAGGCATGCACATACTGCTTTTATATCTCTGAAAGGGTATTTAGTGGGGGCAGCTGGGTGGCACAGTGGATTGAAATCTAGGCCTAAAGACAGTAGGTCCTGAGTTCAAATGTGGCCTCAGACATTTCCCAGCTATGTGACTCTGGGCAAGTCATTGAACCCTCATTACCTAGCCCTTACTGCTCTTCTGCCTTGGAACCAGTACACAGTATTGATTCTAAGATGGAAGGTAAAAATTTAAGAAAGAAATAAAGAAAGAAGGGAAGGAAGGAAGAGAGAAAGAGAGAAAGGAAGGGAGGAAGGAAGGAATGAAAAAGAAAGAAAGGAAGAAAAAGAAAGGGCACTTAGGACAAGATTAAGGTATCTTGATGCAATAGAAAGAGCTCTGATTTAGAGCCAGAGGACCTGGGCTCAGATCTTACCTCTGCCACCTGTATAACTGTAGACACTTGTCCTTTACTTTCTCTGTGCCTCAGTATCCTCATCTGCAAATAAAGGGGTTGGATTATATGAACTCTAAACCCAGAATCATAGTACACAATAGGAGTTTAGTATTGAATTTCTATTGGAAGCTAGATGGTGCAGTGGATAGAGAACTAGGGCTAGATTCAGGAAGAAATTAGCTTGAATTGTGCCTTAGAAACTTAATAGATGTTTGATTTTGGGCAAGTTACTTTACTGCTACCTCAGTTTCCTCAACTGTCAAATGGAGATCACAATAGCATTTGGCCTCACAGGGTTGTTGTGAAGATTCAAATAGATAATATTTGTAAAGTCACTTAGCATGGAGCCTAGCACATAGTAGGTGCCTCACAAAAGCACGTTCCCTTCTCCTTCCCCTATTGAATTAGTCATATATGGACAGCTATGAATAGTGGAAGGGACCAGCAGGTGAATTACCAGGAGAGCACCTTCTCAGATGCAAAGTCTAATCTTATGAAAACTTCATTTTCATATACTGTATTAACTCCTTTATATTGGAGAGGATTACTGTGTATTCCAGTGTCTGGGACCTGGGTCAGAGGTACCATCTAGTTTTTTGCATTTTCTTTGCCTTTGAGAATCCCAAGGAATGCCTTCCTTTTTAACAGACATTGTTTCTTTTCTTGCATCCTTGACCTGTCCACCTGTGAGGATAGAAAGGGGTAAATGGGTTAATGGACCACCTCTTAATTAGCTATCACCAATTAAAGATGTCTTGGTATGGTCAAGGGAAGGGCTGAATAAGGAGATCCTAAAAATCTATTTATTAAGCTGGTCATCCCTGGTCTGGAAAGTCATGGAGGCATCTATCACTTTATCAGTTATGATGCTGGCCTACCCAATAAACCAAATAAAATCAGTAAACTTATCTTATTTTGAAATCAGTCTCTCAAAATAATTTTAATTGTTTTTTATTTCTTGAAAGAAGGCATTTATTTTTTTTTTACCAAAACATGAGAACACAGGGATCCCTACAAAATAGCTCAATTACATGTTTATGTAGTTTATAGAAATTATTCACAGCATTTATATGAAACACGGTCTAGGTTACCTCCCTGCTCACAGGCTGGATTGTCTCCTCCCAGATTCCAGAGTAGTCTGTGCAGGTTTGCACTTCTAGTTCATGGGCCCCAGTCGGTGGGCTCCCCTTTTAGCAGTAAGGCAGTAGACAAGATTACCTCAAAGCAAACACATTTATGAAGAGGGCATATTTAGAATAGTCACTCTAAGACATTCTGCCCCCCTAAAACTGGCGTATCTACTCTCCCACAAATACAGTGCCTATGTTGGTGGAAAGACTGGCCCCAAACTTAGAGTACAATGGTGGAGACATACATGACCAAGGCAATTCCCATCTCTAGAACTGAATTTCCCCATGTCCTTTCTTGCTTTGTAGAGTCCTCATGCCACTTGCCTATGGAGGCAGCATCTCTGCTCCATGGGTTGCTCAGCTGAGACCCCAGAGCTTGCTTCTTTCCATTTTTGATTGCCAGGGCTAGTTATTTCTTGAATTCGTAGTCTGCTCTCTGCTTTGCTGTCAGGGTTCACATTCTTTGATTCTTTCTTTCTTTATTTTTTTAAACCCTTACCTTCCATCTTAGAATCAATACTGTGTATTGGTTCCAAGGCAGAAGAGTGGTAAGGGCTAAGAAATGGGGGTTAAATGACTTGTTCAGGGTCACACAGTTAGGAAATGTTTGAGGCCAAATCTGAACGGAGGACCTCCCATCTCTAGGTCTGACTCTCAATCCACTGAGCCATTTAGCTGCCCCCACATTCATTGATCCTAAGTTGGTAGCTAGAATCACACATCTGAAGTTCCCTATCCTTCATGGACTGATCTTGAACAAAACATTTTTCTTCTGTGTCTTGGTTTCCTCATCATAAAATGAGAGAAGACTTAGTGACTTCTAAGGTCCTTTCTAGATCTAAATCTGTGATCCTGGGATCCTTTGAGAGGTGACATGATTTCCCTTAGTGACCCAGCTAGTAAGTTTCAGGGAGGGAACTGAAATTTAGGTCTTTTTTCCCCCTGTACATACTTTTTTATCTTTATTTTAATTTAATAACAAATTTACATGTTTTCTAAAATTATATGATTCATGTTGTCTCCTTCCCCTTTTCCGTCTCCACTCCTGGAATTGATAAGCAATTAAATCTGGGTTGTAAATGTATCATCACTCAAAACATATAAAATTTAGGTTTTTTGACTATAAGTCCTGTAAAGAAAGAGTGCTGTAGTACTCAAATAGAAACCATACATAAGGATTCCTGTGGGTACATATTGATTTAGAAAACCACAAATTAACATTACATTTTATGGTGTTTTTATTTATTTTGTTAAATATTTCCTAGTTATATTTTAATCTATTTCAGGTTGTTGGAGAATGTGGGAGCTGCCTGTTGGCTCCATATTTGACACCTCTGCTACAAAGGCTCCTTTCACTATACTAGGCTGCTTCACTAATAAAATATTAAAACTATTTCTGCCATGATGCACTATTACCAAAGCTAAACGATCCCAAGTTCTTGAGACTTTTGGAATATGTGGCTAAAAACAAAAGATGTGAGGCATAGCTAGGTAACAGTGAATAGAGTTCTATGGTTGGAGTTGGAAGGACCTGGGTTCAAATATGATATTTTGAGCACTTTGATGTGTGACCTTGGGCAAGTGACCTAACCTAAGCCCAGCCCTCACCATTCTTCAGTCTTAGAATCAATACAAATTCTAAAACAGAAGGAAAAGTTTTAAAAAAGGGGGGCACAAGCCCACAAATTAGAGCATTGCCAGACTTTCTGATACAGGTATAGAATTTGAAGATTCTCTCCCTTACACAGAACATCTCTAGATTCCTGTGAAATGGCCAGTCTTTCCTTGGCATCTGCATATAGAGCAAGAGAAAAATTAAACAAGTGGAAAAGGCTATTTCCATCAGCTGAGGAACTGATTTTTAGCTAAAAGGAAAGAATAGCTCTTCAGCAAAGAGAAGGATTGGCATACACACCACAATATTATTGGCAGCACTTTTTGAGGTAGCAAATATTTAGAAGCAGATCCCTATTGCTCAGAAAGGGAATGAATATTTTTTAAGTGCCTACTATGTGCCAAACATTGTGCTAACTAAGCACTTTGCAATAACAATCCATTTTCTCCTCACAAGCTTTGGAGGCAGGTACTAATAATACCCTCATTTTGCAGTAGAGGAAATTGAGGCAGACAGAGGCTTAAGTGATTTGCCCAGGGTCACACAGGCCAGAACGAAGTTCAGATTTCCTTGACTTCAGGCTCAGTGTTCTATTCACTTTGTCACCTGGTGCCCAGAATTGGGGATTCAATGAAAAAAATAATGAATACCGAAGGATTCATATGAACATGGGAAGATTTTATGAACTGATGAAGAGTGAAGTAAGCAGAACCAGGGGAACAATATAAACTGACTACATGAATGCAAATGAAAATAATATTACAAGACAGCCTAAAGCTAATTAACTGTAATTACCTATCTTGGACCTAGATGACAGATAGTGGTGAAACACACTTTATTCTTCTTGCTAGAAAGATCTAAGTATCATGGATTTGGAGCTGCAAGGCACCTGAGAGATCATCCTTTCAAATTCTCTCATTTTTCAGGTGAGGAAATTGAAGCCCTGGAAGTTTAAATGATTTGCCCAAGATCACAGCTTCCTTCCTTCCTTTTCACCTTCTTTCCTTTCTTCCCACCTTCTTTCCTTCCTTCCCTCCTTCTTTCTCACAAGTCTATTCATTAAAACACTTAAATGAGTGGCATTACATCTATCTCCTTGTATTGATGACCTGTCAATTTCAGTCATATTAAAGGTCTACTTTATAGGATTGATTCTTATTTTCCAAAACTGTAAGATAATTTCAGTGATAATTATTATCAGTGGCATTTATATCAGAAGTAGTATTATCTCATGTATATGTGAAGAACTGAGTCTCAGAGAGATTAATGGTCACACATTAATAATACAACACTAATAAGCGTCTGAGGCTGGATTTGATCTCAGGTCTTTTTGACTCAATGTCTAATGCTCCATCTACTGCACTACCTATCTGCCCTTGCTTTAAGGAGGCTTCTTACATTCTTACAGGCCCTAATTCTGACCATTGTTAAGGCAGGGCTCTAGAGCAAGCTTGATTTTGGCTTCGGGTTCTGGTTCTGGAATAAGACATTACTAACCCCTCAGAGCTAAGAGGGAGCAGCTTCCAAGATCTCCTGGTTGTGTTTCCTCCTCTGGCCACCCTCCCCCATCCCAGCAAGAAGGGATTAGAAGATTATACTCCATTAAGAAAATCTGGGCCCCTGTTCTCCAAGGGTTTAATCCCTGGGACTCCCTTCTGCCACCTTCTTTCTATTTTCACCTGATCTCCCTCAGGGTGTCGGCCTCATTGGCTACTCCAGGATTTAGTGGGGACTTTTAACACCTGCTGTGGGGTGAAGGAGTTGCCAGAAGCTAATGGGATAGGTCTGAACCATCCTGGACCTGGGGGAGGGGAGAAAAGGAGGCCAGACATTAGATGTGGGAATTAAGGATAATATGCTAGCCTTATATGTATGCCTTCCTCCTACCCTTCATCCTCTTTCTTTTTCTGTCCCTCTCCCTTGGGTGATTAAGCAGCCGTCTGTCTCCTCCTTCATTTTCTGCCCAGAAGTCCTTGTGTGCTTGCTGCATGAAAGAGAAGACTGACATGTCAGTGTGAATGTGTGTTCAGTGGGAAGGGATTAGTTTAAAAAAGATTGCATGCCCCACTGAAAAGGAGAAACCAAGCAAACCCTGACCCTAACCTCAATCTTCCCATCAACGACACCAGCAAAACCTTGGGAGGCAAGATGGGGAACGTCATGGAGGGGAAAACGGTGGAGGAGCTGAGCAGCACCGAATGCCACCAGTGGTACAAGAAGTTTATGACCGAGTGCCCGTCTGGCCAACTCACGCTGTATGAGTTCAGACAATTCTTTGGCTTGAAAAACCTGAGCCCTTCAGCTAGCCAGTACGTGGAGCAAATGTTTGAGACATTCGACTTCAACAAGGTGAGTGGGGACAAAGAAGACCAGGCATCCCAAGGCATTTTGGAAGGCAGGTTAAAGCATCATTGAAAGAACAAATCATGCCACCTCCAGGGGCCTCAGTTTCCCTCTCTGTAAAAAGAAGGGTTTGGACTAGATGGCTTCTAAGATCTAAATTTATTGTCTTAGCAATAATAGAGAAAGCTTAGAAATCAAAAGATCAAATTCTAAAGCTGGAGGAGGACATTTAATCTAAGCCACTCATTTTATAGAGGAGGAAACTGAGGTCTAGGGAGGGTGACTTGCCTAAGGTCACATAGGTAGTGCAACAAGATTCAAACCCATGTCCTCTAACTCCATTTCTATTCTTATTCTATTGAAGCTTCACTAGCTCTATGAAGTCAGAAGGGGAAGTTTTGCTTTTGTTCCTCCAGGGTCAAAGCAAGAAGGATTTTAAACTACAGCAAAAGGCATAGGTTAGTTGTTAGGCAAGACATTGGTTATTTGGGGGCTCTAATTCTTGTCCATCTTCTTCATGTTCTTGGGCAGTGTGTTGCCCCAAACTGAGAAGACAGATTTGCTGAACATGCAAGAAATGTACAGGAACAGGGCAAAGCAAGAGAAAAAGCAAAGCTGTCTTCTCAAAACTAGGCATGGGTTTCTAATAGAACTTCTGAGAATTAGGAGAATTATAGGAAGGAAAGGAAGAGCCAGCAGCCACTTTCTTAACCTGGACTCTGTAAGAGCAAGGGAGTAGATAGGGGCAGGTAGGGGCCAAAAGAACTACTCTTGTCCCAAACTCAAGAGTATCTGAGCCTGTTCCTGAGATAACCAGGACCCCCTCCCTGCCCTCAGCAAATAGTTACTGCCCTGACCCTTATAGGTTGTTGTTGTTTAGTAGATTAGTCATGTCTGACTCTTTATGTTTCCATTTGAGATTTTTTTGGGGGGAGGGGATTTTCTTGGCAAAGATACTGAAGGGATTTTCTTTTTTCTACTCTGGTTCATTTTACAGATGAGGAAAGTGAGGCAAACTATTAAATGACTTGTCCAGGGTCATATAGGTAGTCCATGTCTGAGTCCAGATTTGAACTCGGTCTTCCCAATTCCGGGTCCAGCATTCTATCCACTGCATCACCTACCTGTCTCCTCCTGAATCCCCTTATAGATTAGACAGAATTAATGATGTAGGTGAAAGTACATAGATATATAAGGTAGTTTAGAAACTGAGATTCTAGATGCAGCTCTACCACTACTTTAGAGAAAGGGATTCCTAAGCACTAGACCTGTGATTTTATTGGCATAGAGAATTCCTAAATGAAGTAACTCCATTTACCAGTGCAGGTGGGCACCTCTTCTGCTCCTCATAGATTTTGAGGGTTGCCAGAGGGCCAAGAGGCAGGTCCTCTTGGGTAGTTTGTCATAGGGGACAAAGAGACCACTTTGAAACCATTATCTTGCTGTCTGGCTTTTAGGCAGATTCACTTATTCCCTTTGTGCCTCAATTTCTTTATCTGTAAGGGAAATAAAGTTCCATTCTTGTGCCTCGGGGACTGTAGTCATAACCCCTTAAAGATAAGGTAATGCCATGGATGGGAAAGGTCTTCCCAAGCTTGGAGAAGCCTAAGGAGCCTTCATTACACAGGAGAGCATCAGAGTTCGACCTTATTTCCCTTTTACAAATAAGAAACTGAGGACCACAGGTAGAGTGACTTATCCACAATCACACTGAGTATCCTCTCATCACCACAGATTGCTCTACAGGCATTTGCCCAAAGTTTCTCATAAAAAGAACCTGACTTGGAGGGTTTTCCATCAGCATTGGCTGGGGGTGAGGGTGGGAGAAGTACCTACACAGGCAAAGTTTTAGCTCTTTCAAATTTTAACCACTTACAAAATTGAGATAATAATGCCCAGCCTGCTTGCCTCACCGGACCGTTGTCAGGAGCATCTCAGGCAATGGAAACCATGATGTAAATTCTTCAGATTGCCTTTTTCCGCTGTCGCCTGGACCCACAACAGTCCACCCTTTCTGGATTGCCCTTAGAAAACCCAAACAAGCCAATTAGAATACAGTCCTTCCTGCCTGCCTCCCTGGCCCAGGCCCTTTCCGGAGAAGGCAATAGTGAGCTGCCCTCCCGGGGCCAGGATTAAGCAGAAAGGGTTTGGGAGAGGCTGACTGGACCCAGACGGAGGCTCCTAGAAACACCGGGAAGCCTCAGGGCTATTTTTAACTCCGCGAGTCCATCACTAGAGGAGTCTTAGGTGGAAAGCAGATTATCGGGTTGGGGCCACGGGAGTAGGAAGGACTTTGGTCCGGTGCTGGGAGGCTTTTCCCTGGGGAACCAGGGAGGTGGCGGCAGGGAGGGATGGAGGGAGGGTAGCAAAGGCAGGAGGGAGTTGAGTCATGCGTACGGGGACAGCGGATGAAAAGCGGCAGAAGAAAGAACAATCTGGGTAGGAAAGCGACTGTAGGAAAATGGGAATTACCTCTATTAGTGTGGACAGATCTGTAGAAGCCAGAGGCGTGGGAATATTGGATTCTCACCCTAAGGATCCCCAAAGGGAGCAGCTGGAGCTTAAGTAACAACCATGAAGCTCTTTCCAGAGAGAAGAGAGCTTAACCCTCGGAAAAACAGAGATGGTTCCCATCCACCCATGTTGTTAGCTGGAAAAGGCAGAGGAAGAAGAGATGAATCGTGGTGGTGGTTGATTTCCTGCTGAGGGCTGTGGTTTGATCACAGTGAGGCAGCATGGGTACCTGGTGCCTGGAAGACCAAAGTTTCATTTTGTCCTCAGATACTAACTGTATGACCCTGGACAAGTCACTTCACTTCTCTGTGCCTTCCGGAGTTGGATCCTAATTGCATTTCAGAGGGTCTGGGGCAGGATGAAAGTTGTGAGCACAGTGCTTGACACATAGGTGTTCTTCAATCATGTCTGACTCTTCTTGATCCCCATTTGGAGTTGTTGTTTTGTTTTTTTAAGCCCTTACCTTCCATCTTAGAATCAATACTGGTATTGTTTCCAAAGCAGAAGAGTGGTAAGGGCTAGACAATGGGGGTTAAGTGACTTGTCCAGGGTCACACAGGTAGGGCATGTTTGAGACCAGATTTGAACCCAGGAAATCCCTTCTCAGGGTCTGGCTCTCAATCCACTGAGCTACCCAGCTGCCCCCCTCACTTGGAATTTTCTTGGTAAAGATACAGGAGTGGTTTGCTATTTCCTTCTCCAATGACAGATAGTGGGTGCTGTATAGATGTTTATTCTTTACCTAGTATTATCAGGAGTGGAGAACCCTCTAATTAGAACTCTTTACCTGCTTCATTTCCATCTCTAATTTCCATTTGGTACAGAAACATGTGCATGGATAAGGAAATACAGAATTTTTTTTGTATATGTATATTTATAGACATATATGTATACATTCATATATTTAATTTATTTATATATTTATATATGTATTTGTTTTTTATATTCCTATATTTTACAAATTAATTTGGGGGATAGTAGGTAATAAAAGCTAAAAAGAACAGGGTAGACTTTTTGTTATTGTCTAATTGTTTCAGTTGCATATGATTCTTCATGACCCCATTTGGGGTTCCCTCAGTAAAAATATTGGGGCAGTTTGCCATTTTCTTCTCCAGCTCATTTTACAGATGAGTAAACTAAGGCAAAGGGGGTGAAGTGTCCCAGCCAAGCATACAATTAGTGTGTGATGCCAAACATGAACTCAGGAAGGTGAATCTTTTAAACTTCAGGCTTGGCCCTCTATCCTAGGCTTCCTTTAGGACTCAGCATTTGAATTGAAGACCATAGATTTAGAGCTGGAAGGGGCCTTTGAGGCCATCAGGTCTAACCCTCCTCATTTTACAGGTGAGCTTGACTAAGGCCCATTTGGCAGGACCACAGACTACAGGGCTGGAGTAAGATTTATGAAATCAACTCTTAGATATTTACTCTCAGCTCTTCCTGGCCTTGGACACAGCTGGGTTCTGATTAGTGTGACAAGGAATCCCCTGAAGTGGTCGAGTGTATTTTAATTCACATGACTTCTATACGGCTATATAAACTAGAGCCTTTGGTTCCGGCCCAATGGAAACATGCCACGAGAACTTGAATAATGTGACCACTTTGTGGAGATTCTTTATTCTCATTAATGGGGACCTGGAGGTGTTCAGTCCTCAACAACTCCCATTGATGCCATCCACGGATCAGCTGAAAAGGACAGGCAAGATAGAGAGATAGAGAGAGGTGGCTATCTGTTTACGATAATTATATTTAACTTGAACTCTGCAGGCTGTATATAGGAAGAGACCCATTCAGCTCCCAGGTATCTTCCCCACCACAACAATCTCTTTGGAGTCTCTTCTTTGGGTTCAAGTATCTCCCTCTTAAATGTACATTTGCTGCCTGGAAGAGGGACCCCCATCTTAATCCTCTCTCCTATGGATTAGCTTATTGTGTAAGCTAGCCTGCTACCTTGGGGGGCAGGACAGGAGACAGGTAAGTTTTGACTGTTTTTCATTTTGACTTTATGATAGACCTAATGACTCCTAGAGTGTTTTTGTTTTTGTTTTTGTCTCAGAGAGAAACTTTTATTTTTTATTTTATAAAATTAATTTATTTAGTCAATTTAGAACATTATGCTTTGGTTACAATAATTACATTATTTTCCTCCCTCCTAGAGTGTTTTACCAGATTAAAAAATAGATAACAATATGATTTAACGGTGTAAGGCAACTGTGTGGTACAGTGGTACCTGGAGTTGGGAAGACTTGAGTTCAAATGTAACTTCAGATACTTTCTAAACTTGTGATAGACAAGTCACTTAACCTCCTTCTGCCTCAGTTTCTTCATCTATAAAATGGAAATAATAGCACTTAACCTCCCAGAAAGACATTATATGCCATTAACATCTTATCTTAATAAGGATCAGTGCATCAGTTTAGACTCAGGTGTGGAAGAGATGGAGAGTTGTTATGAGAATCAAAGGAGATACTATTTGTAAAGCTCTTTAAAACTCTAGAGAAATACTTTATTATTGTTTTAGTTGTTGTTAGAAGGTAGTGAGTGCTCAGAACCAAACAAACAGGACAGATAGAAAGGGTAATGGGAGTTCTGGGAGGGAAAGATTTTCTTTCTTTCTTTCTTTCTTTCTTTCTTTCTTTCTTTCTTTCTTTCTTTCTTTCTTTCTTTCTTTCTTTCTCTCTTTCTCTCTTTCTCTCTTTCTCTCTTTCTCTCTTTCTCTCTTTCTCTCTTTCTCTCTTTCTCTCTTTCTCTCTTCCTCTCTTCCTCTCTTCCTCTCTTCCTCTCTTCCTCTCTTCCTCTCTTCCTCTCTTCCTCTCTTCCTCTCTTCCTCTCTTCCTCTCTTCCTCCCTTCCTCCCTTCCTCCCTTCCTCCCTTCCTCCCTTCCTCCCTTCCTCTCTTCCTCTCTTCCTCCCTTCCTCCCTTCCTCCCTTCCTCCCTTCCTCCCTTCCTCCCTTCCTCCCTTCCTCCCTTCCTCCCTTCCTCCCTTCCTCCCTTCCTCCCTTCCTCCCTTCCTCCCTTCCTCCCTTCCTCCCTTCCTCCCTTCCTCCCTTTCTCCCTTCCTCCCTTTCTCCCTTTCTCCCTTTCTCCCTTTCTCCCTTTCTCCCTTTCTCCCTTCCTTCCTTCCTTCCTTCCTTCCTTCCTTCCTTCCTTCCTTCCTTCCTTCCTTCCTTCCTTCCTTCCTTCCTTCCTTCCTTCCTTCCTTCCTTCCTTCCTTCCTTCCTTCCTTCCTTCCTTCCTTCCTTCCTTCCTTCCTTCCTTCCTTCCTTCCTTCCTTCCTTCCTTCCTTCCTTCCTTCCTTCCTTCCTTCCTTCCTTCCTTCCTTCCACTGTGTATTGGTTCCAAGGCAGAAGAGTGGTAAGGGCTAGGCAATGAGGGTCAAGTGACTTGCCCAGCTAGGAAGTGTCTGAGGCCAGATTTGAACCCTGGACCTCTAGTCTCTGGGCCTGGCTCTCAATCCACTGAGCACCCCAAGGGATGGATTTCTGAGGATGGAAGTGGTCAATCTCTGTGGAAGGCTTCAAATGACATGCAAAAATTAATGTGGTTCTTTTTGATAACGGATATCCCTGGATATGGCCTTTGGGAAAAATCTGTTTCTCCTAGCCCTCCCCTTGCACCCTAGGAACACCAATATGAGTGAACTTGACATACTTAGCAATATTATCTGGTACACTCCCTATCTCAGGGGTCTGCTGGTAAATGTTTAACTACCATTTAACCTTGACTGCCTAGTCCTTCTGGCTTTCTGCTTTAGAATGGTATGGATTCTAAGATAAAAGGTATGAGTAAAAAAAATAAAAGAAAAAAAAACTACCAGCTCTCTGAAAATGCCCAATGCACTTTTCTTCTCTTAAGCCCTTACCTTCAGTGTTAATATTAATTGACTTTAAGTCTAACTCTATCCACAGTGCTACCAAATTGCTCCATCCAACACTTTTAAATTTAATCTATATTATTAATATTTTCTCCATTCTTTTCATAAATCTAGAAACCAACAAAACACTACATCAATCCTCATTTGTAACATTTGCTGATTTCTAAGATGTAAATGCTCAGCAAAAATGAAAGAATCCTCAGGAGCCTCATACTCCCCCATCAATTCCTCATCCCTCTTCTCTGATCCCATCAGTAGAATAAATAGGGATGAGTAGATGGTCTTTTCTAGGGTAGAGTCTGAGGGACACTATTAAAATTACCTTCTAAAATACAAAGAACCTTCCCCAACAGACAGAATCTCCTTGACTTGGTGAAGACATCAAAGGCCATTTTTTTGTTTTGTTTTTACTGTAAACACACATGTAGAATCCTAACTATAGAGCTGAAAGGGATGTTAGAAGCCATGTAGTCAGTCCTCGTTTTTACAGGAAAAGAGCACTTCAATTCAACAAACATTGAGGCAAGTAAATAATTCAATTAGATTTTTAGAAATGGAGTGGTTTGTCTTTAAAAGTCCCAAGTTTCCCACTTAGGAGATCGTTGAAGGTCATTGTTAAAAAGTACATCCACTATCTTAGAAAGACATTATATATGCTGCTAACATTTTAGTAAGGATCCACATCAGGTTAGACTCAGGTGTGGAAGAGACCTAGTCAAATCTCTCCATTTTACATACAAGTGAGAAAACTAGGGACCTGAAAGGGTGACATGACTTGCCCAAGGTCATAAATTAATTTAAAAACAGAGCCTGGGTGAGAATCTAGGTGTATTGATTCCTAGTGAGTACTTTTATTTATTAAAAAAAACTTATAAAGTACCTGTAGTGGGCAAAGCATTATGTTCCTTGCTAGAAGCAGTTAGAGGAATTAGAGACTCGTATTCAGACTCAGAAAGACCTGAGTTCAAATCTCCACTCAGACACTTGCTAGTTGTTTGGCCCAGGGCCAATGTGACACAATCTCTCTCAGCCTCAGTTTCTTCAAAATGGGGATAATAATAGCACCTATTTCACCAGCTTGTGAGAATCAAATGGACATGCACAATGCTTTGTAAGTGTTAAAGCATTATATATTTATTTAATATATATTATTTAATAAAGTATTATATATATAAAGAATTATATAAATGGTTATTATTCTTCCTTTCCCAATCCTGCTTAAGACTAGTGCCTTCCCTCCGTTCCTTTCTTAAATCTAGAAACCAACAAACCAATAAATTTATAAATCAACAAAACACTAAATCAAGGCCTGATTTATAACATTTGCTGCTTTATAAGATGTAAATACTCACATCAATATTTCCAGTTTATCCTGTGTTTATACATATATATATGCACATATACATACAATTTCATAAGTAGTTTTTTCACATTGATTTGTCCATTAGGCTGGGAGCTCCTTGAGAGCAGGGATTGTCTTTCACCTTTCTTTGAATCCCCAGCACGAAGCAGAGTGCCTGGTTCATAGTAGATATTGTTTTTAAAAAAAGCAAATTAATTGATTGAATGACTAAAATGATGGAAAGTTTAAGTCATACATCCTTGAGGAGCTTAAAGGAGGGAGGTAGCTAGGTGGCACATTGGTTATAGTGCCGAGCCTGGAGTCAGGAAGATCTGAATTCAAATCTGATCTCAGCAACTTACTATTTGTGTGACTTACTGTGTAAGTTATTTAATCTCTGCCTGTTTCATTTTCTTCATTTGTAAAATAAAATAATAGCACCTACCTTGTAAATTTGTTGTGAGGGTCAAGTGAGACAATACTTATAAAGTGCTTTGCAAACCTTCAGGTGCTTTATAAATACTAGCAGCTACTATTAATAGAGGACCATATTCTTGGATTGGACAGCCAGGTGGAGCACTGAATGGAGCACCAGATCTAGAGTCAGGAGTTCAAATCCAGCCTTAGAGATTTACTAGCTGTGTGACCCTGGGCACATCACTTAACTCTGCCTCAGTTTCCTTATCTGTAAAATGAGCTGGAGAAGGAAATGGCAAACTTCTTCAGTATGTTTACACAGAAAACTCTGAATGGGGTCACAAAGAGTCAGATACCACAGTAATGATTGACCACAACAAGAAGATAAATGCCTTACATTTAAGCCTCCTAAGAAACTTGTGACAAGGTTGGTGCCATGATGGCCTGGAACAAGGCCTTAGATAAGAATGAAATGCAAAATAGTGCAAGATAAGCATATTAGAGATGTATAAATCAAAATGGCAGTGAAGGCCAAAAGGGAGAGGAGATAGTTATTGACAAGCATGGTGGTCAGTTCGGTCTGGGACTCATGTCACAATGCTCTTAGCACACAGAAGACCTTGATATATCTTGAAGATCTTGACACAGGACAGGAAAGCATTGATGTTTTGGGGAAGGAGGTCAAACAAGATCTCTGGGGAAAGAAAGACCACAAGCTAAATTACATTTCTATAATGACTCATCTTCCTAGAGAACTTTATGGTTTTCAAAGAGATTTCTTCAAACAGCCCTATAAAGTAGGTGTGAAAGCTTTAGTATTTATCTAATGTTCCATCCACCATATCATGTTGCCTGGGGGTGGAGGGAGAGGAAGATCAGGGTATGTCTTAGGGCTGCTATTTAACAGACTCATGGGATCTGATGAGGTAGAAGCACCCAAGCAAAAGGAAGAAGAGAAGTGGTGGGTTGTGGAAAGGGTGGGAGGGAGGGCTATGGACCCCAACTAAACTTTGCATGTCTATTTTATCTCCTCTAGGCTGTCTGTTCCTTAAGGAGGAAGGGACTATGGCTCATTTATTTTAGTTTTTCTTTCACACCAACCACATTGTTGGGTATATAACAGGAATCAAATAAGTGTTTGCTAAATGAACTTCATACATTTGACTATGGTATCTAAGGCCCTGGTACTCTCTATCAGCCGTAGGTAAGGTTGAGGCTCATTGAGACAAATATCTGAGACCTGGTTAGTGTGCAGAAATGGGAAATGGACTTGGGAAAATCACTTTCTGCCCAATTACATCAGAGAATTGACAGTGAACTATTCCTCCTGACTCTTGCTGGAGAAGTCGTGGACTACAGGTATAGAATGAGGCACACATTTTTAGACAGGGCTAATACATTTATCTTTTTTGCTTAATTGATTTATTTGTTATAGTTTTGTTCTTGTTGTTTAGTCATTTTTGTCATGTCCAAATTTTGGAATTTCAACACACACACACACACACACACACACACACACACACACATACACTAATCCCCTCTCTCAAGGAATTTACATTCTACTCATCACCCTCCACTGGACACATTCCCCATTTTGTTTTTTGTTTTTATTTTTTAATTTTAATTTTAAATATTTGTCTATTTTTATTTTTTAATTTGGAAAATTTTAATTAATTAATTAAGAATATTTTTCCATGGTTACAAGATTCATGTTCTTTCCCTTCCCTCTCCCCACTCCCCTCCCGTAGCTGATGCACAATTCCAATGTGTTTTACCTATGTCATTGATCAAGATCTATTTCCATATTATTGATATTTGAACTAGGGTGATCCTTTAGAGTCTACATCCCTAATCATATCCCCATCGACCCATGTGATCAAGCATCTGTTTTTCTTTTGTGTTTTTACTCCCACAGCTCTTTCTCTGGATGTGAATAGCGTTCTTTCTCATAAGTCCCTCAGAATTGTCCTGGATTTCCTTGCATTGCTGCTATTTGTCCATGTTTACACGATCCATTTTCTTTCCCTCCCCTCTTCCTTCTCCCTTCCCAGAGTCAACAAGCAATTTCACTGGGTTGTACAAATGTTATCACTTGATACCTATTTCCATATTATTCATTTTTGCTATAGAGTGATTTTTAAAAGCCTAAACTCCAAATCACATACTCATATATACATGTGATAAGTAATGTCATATGTTTTGCTTTTGCATTTCTCCTCCCTTTCTCTTAATGTGGATAGCATAAGACCTTCAGGAGAATCCTGGCTTGTTGCATTGCTCCTAGTAGCAAAGCCCATTGCATTGGATTGTTCCACAGTGTTTCACTTTCTATGTACAATGTTTACCTGGTTCTGCTCATTTTACTCTGCATCAATTCATTGAGGTTCTCCCAGTTCATACAGAAATCCTCCACTTCATTATTCCTTTCAGCACAATAGTATTCCATCACCATCAGATACCGCAATTTGTTCAGCCATTCCCCAATAGAGGGACATCCCTTCATTTCCCAGTTTTTTGCCTCCATGAAGAGCGTGGCTATGAATATTTTTGTATAAGCACATTCACCATTTTGGAGTTTTCTGGGCAAAGATACTGGAGTGGTTTATCATTTACTTCTCAAGCTCATTTTATAGACAATGAACTGAGACAAACAAGGTGACGTGATTTGCCCAGGGTCCCACAACTAATAAGTGTCTGAGGTCAGATTTGAACTCAGGAAGATGGGCGTTCATGACTTCATGCCTAGCACTCTACCCTATACCACTTAACTGACCATTCATGACAATGGCAGGTTCTATTGGAGACAGGAGAATAATGGCAGGGATGGGTTTCCATAAATGATGAATTTTTTTTTAAAGGAAAAGAATGTGCTTGAGCTAGAAATCCCCTCATAATCCTGTCTGTTCTTTCCTAGGATGGTTACATTGACTTCATGGAGTATGTGGCTGCCCTGAGCCTGGTCTTGAAAGGGAAGGTGGAACAGAAGCTTCGCTGGTACTTTAAGCTGTATGATGTGGATGGCAATGGCTGCATTGACAGAGGGGAGCTGCTCAACATCATCCGGGTAACTTAAGGTGACCAGATAGTCTGGTTTGGTCCAGACTGTCCCAGTAATTTCAATAACCTGGGCAAGCCTGCTAGAAAATTTCTACTTATTCCATATATAGCATCAGGAAAATAGCTGTGGTCCAACTGTGAAATGTTCCTTCTTCTTTGGAGAATGACAATATCTAAGGGCTGAATTCTCTCAGTAGTTTGCCTGCCCTTGGAGTCTTCCCAGAAAGGCCAGATGATGACTTGTTAAGGATATTTATAATGTAAATTCTTTTTCTCATACAGGTTGAACTAGATGATTGTGGAGGTCCCCTCTATCTCTACAGTTCTGTGATTTAGAGATTGAAGATCTGGCTCTTTCTGTTAGTAATTTATGGTGTAACCTTAGACAATTTTGCCTCTGAACCTCAATTTTCTCATCTTATAGATGAACTTGGTAGTAGCATCATCATTTCCTTGGAAATGATGATGCTACTACCAAGTTCATACCATCTTTATGTGGAAAGTGTTTTGCAAATCTTAGAACTCTGGATACTGTATAATATGAATTACTGTTAGTATCATCACTTTAGTGGGTTGTCGTGAGGATCAAATGAGAATTGAGATGAAAGAAGGAGCTATGGAAATGTGAGGCCACAAGATTATACTATTTTATAGACCAAAATCTTGAGAACAAGAACTGTATTAAAAAAATTAATTAAAAAAATCCTTTCCTTCTGTCTCAGAATTGATACTAAGTATCAGTTCCAAGGCAGAAGAGAGGTTAGGGCTGGGCAACTGGGGATAAGTGACTTGCCCAGGGTCCCACGTCTAGGAAGTGTCTGAGGCCATGTTTGAACCCAGGACCTCCTATCTGCAAGCCTGGCTCTCTATCCACTGAGCCACCCCGCTGCCCTATAAACATTGTTATTAATCTTTCTTTGTATCCCTATTTCTGAGCACAGTGTCTGGCATGCAGTAGGCACTAGATAAATGTTTATTAACTGCCAGAGAATGTGAGAACACAGAACATAGAATGTAAGAACTGGAATGGAGCTTAGAACAAAGAATATCGGAACATAGAACATAGAATGTCAAGGCGAAACAGGACCTTAGAATACAGAATGTGAGAGAAGAGAGCACAGACTGAGCTGGAAGCGACCTTAAGTACATAGAATGTTAGAACATGGAACACGGACTGTCTGGCCTTAGAACACAGAATGCTTAGAGTATACAACACAGACTAGAAAGACTTTAAAACAGAGGATGTTAGGACACAGGACATAGAATTCCAGACCTGGAAGGGGACTTAGCACAGAGAATATTAATATACACAAAACAGATCATCAGAGGTTGAAAGGATCTCAGAGATCATTTAGCCAAATCCCTTCATTTTACAGGTGAGGAAACTAAGGCCCAAAGAAGCAATTAGTTTCTATGAGGTCACAAAGTTAATAGCAGAAGTGGGATTCAAACTCAGGTCTTAGCCCAGTATTCTTCCTTTATTATCATAAACTGAGCGCATTTTGTGTGTCTAGCCCTGGACGAGGCACCGTGGAGAATGCAGAGAAGCATAAGGCATTAGAAGGGCAACTTCATAGACCTGGAGTTAGGAAGATTAATCTTCCTGAGTTCAATCAGGCCTCAGACACGTTCTACCTTGGTGGCCCTGGGCAAGTCATTTTACTCTAGTTGTCTCAGTTTCCTCATCTGTAAAATGAGCTGGAGAAGGAAATGGCAAACCACTCTAGTATCTCTACCAAGAAAACCAATGGGAGTCATAAAGAATCTGACATGACTAAAATGACTGAACAACAACAAAAGGCATGAGAAGTATGAGAGTTCTATACTGAATGATGAGTTGGACTAGAATATCAGGAAGTCATAGAATCATTGCCCTGCCAGGGAACTTGGAGAGTAAGGTAATTCACTTCCTCATTTTACAAAGCTCCTAAAGTCCCTTCCAACTCAGAAATTCCAGTGATTCTACAAAGTATCTGCCCTCAAAGGAGCTCACAGTCTTAGAGAAAACCTATTTCTCTCTCTCTAATTTAAATTTTACCTGCCCCTAAGCCTTCCTCCTTCTCCTTCTCCCTCCTCTAAGTCACACTTTGCCTCTTCTCCAGAAATGAGGATTAAAGGAATGGAAAGAAACAGCTAAGTTCAGAGGCTCCCCTAACTATAGCCCAATCAGGCTGGACTAGATGACCCCTAAAGTTCCTATTCTGTCCCCCACTATCACAAGACATTAAAAAAAAACCCTTTACATTCTATCTTAAAATCAATATTAAGTATCAGTTCCAAGACTGAAAAGAGGTAAAGGTTACGTAATTGGGGTTAAGTGACTTGCCCAGGGCCACATAGCTAGGAAGTATCCAAAACCAGGTTTGAACCCAGGACTTCCAAGTCTGGGTCTCCATCTCCTGCCATACCTAGCTGCCCCTACTAGCACCAGGTATTTTGTGACTTGAGCAGTAAGACATTACTCCCCAGCAACGAAGCCGATTTTCTCCTTTGTTTGAAGAGGGACGGCCATACTTTCTGACCTGAGAAGGATAATAACTCTATGGGGAACATGGTGGAGAGCAGCTTGTATTTGGAAATCAACTTGTTCCTTCCAATTGCTCAAGGGAAGTCCGCATTTGTTTTTTTCCAATCCTGCAGCTTGCAAAGACAAAGTCAGAAATCTTTTTGAAATGAGCACGGCTCCAAGTCTGCACTTATTTGGCATGGATGTGACAGACTATGCAGGACAAGTTAAGAAGCTACTAGAAAGAATGGAAAATGAGATTCCTTCAGATTTTAGTAGCCATGGAACTCCGATGAGTTGTCCTGCTCTGCCACCCGCTGTCGAAATCCTGATATTGCATTCCTTCTCCAGGCTTGTCCTCTTGGAATTGTATCACTCCAGCCCTCATCCAAGTTTCTTTTATTTCCCCCAGGCTATCCGAGCCATTAACCCTTGCAGTGATTCAACGATGAGTGCGGAGGAATTCACGGAGACAGTGTTTGCCAAGATTGATGTCAATGGGGATGGTAAAGAGGAGCTTTGATGGGAGGGGAATGACAAAAATGGGACCTGCCTCCTTCCATCCTAACCCTCTTCCTCCTAATCAATGTCTATCCATGTTCTCTTCTGTCCATCCATTCAAGCCCTAGTCTACTGGTTCCATATTGACTTTTAGAGGTTATATACAACCCTGGCCATGGATCCTGGACTCTTCTAAGCTTCCACAGCCCAATTCGAGACTCATGACTCCATCCCTAATTCCCATGTCTCCAACATGTTCTGCCAAAACTTTAGCTGGCTTCCCCATCTCCAATTAGCCTCCCTTCTTCTGATCCTGTAGCCATCAACCTGTCCTCTGTCCTTCCTTTCCTGATCCTTTGAGCACTCTCTACTGATTCCCATGCTCCACCTCTATACTCTGGACTTCCTCCTTCCAACTGGGCTTTTTGCTCTAACCTTGCTCCCTATTCTGCATTCCTGAAGACCTGCCCTCCCACTGGACTGTAAACCCACATTCCCCACACAGGGATTAATTCCATCTTTTCTCCCCATCTCTAGGTGAGTTGTCTTTGGAGGAATTCATGGAGGGTGTCCAGAAGGATGAGATGTTGTTGGACACATTGACCCGAAGCTTGGACCTTACCCACATTGTTCGCATGATACAGAATGGTGGGCAGAGTGAGGACCAAGGACAAGGGGAAGATGGGGCAGCTGGGTGAACCCTGAGAAGATCTGGAGCTAGTTTTGTACTCTTTAAAAAAAATATATATATATATATATATATTATGCAGCACCTACATGGGTTTCAGTTTACTTCCTTTCAGAATGTTAATGGGCCATTAGGGCTTCTGACCTTACAAGCAACATGGTGTCACTAGTAGATAGAACTTTGCATATGTAGTAAAGGAAATCTGGATTTGACTCTTCTCATTAGCCATGTGACACTGCTCAAATCATTTAACCTCCTTGAGTCTGCTTTTCTTCATCTGAAAAATGAAGGGGGTGGTTCCAAGGTCTCTTCCTAAAGCTATGATCCTATAGCTGATTTTCTGAGGGTCATGGGACCTCCATGAGGACCATGGGATATAATCTGGGTATAATCTGGGAAGGATTCTGGCTTGGTGAAGAGGGAGAAGCCTGGAGCCTGAGTCAATTTGCCTTGGTCTTCTTGAGTGAGTTAGGTGGGTTGGGGGTGTGCAGGGCTTTAAATCACAATATCTCAAGGTTGAAAGGTATCTCAGAAGTAATTCATTCTAACCCTTACCTGAGCACAAATGCCTTCTTTAGCATCCCTGATAAGTGGTCTTCCAGCCTCTAAAAGCCAATCCTAGCTTTCTCCTTAGTCTTGTCTTGCTCCCTTCTCATCCTTCAAAAGTAGAGATGGGAAAGGGTGGCCACTGAAGAATGAAAGGGGAAAAGCTGAGGGGAAGGAGATTTCAGAAAAGACATTCCAACACCACTTTCCCTTCAGGGAGTTCTCAACCTATCCTGGGTGACTCATTCATTCAATAAACATTTAGTAGCTCCTTATTGTGTATGAACCCCATAATAAGCACCGGAAGGCTCAAAATTTAGATAAAACACAGTTCTCACCTCCAAAGATCCAAGTAAGAGTTGGTCTAAGAACCACCTTACCTATTCCCTGCTGCTCCAGGTAGGGCTTCTAGTGAGGGCAATGGATCCAGTACTTTAGGGAGTACAGGAAAGGGGGAGAAAGCCAAGACTGTCTGACCTGTTTACCTTTTCAGAGAGGTTGGAAGAGAGCCATCAGCAATTTCAGATAATCAAGAATGGGTCCCACACCAAAGCCATGATAGCACTTTGTCCTCCTCACTGCTGCAGGCACACTGCACCATCCAGAAGTCTGTGTGTATATGTTTTGTGTAATGCATGCATTCAGAGGTTGGGCAGAGATGTGAGCTGTGGATTTGTGTGCTGGATATGTGTATT
Source organism: Monodelphis domestica (assembly GCF_027887165.1). NCBI lineage: Eukaryota > Metazoa > Chordata > Mammalia > Didelphimorphia > Didelphidae > Monodelphis > Monodelphis domestica. Next base: position 284,175,869 of record NC_077228.1, read on the forward strand.
TGTGATTATGGGTGTATATACATATGAAGTGTATATTACTACTATATATATGTACATTATATATATATGTATGTATTTCACATGGGCGTCAGTAGTATTCTATAGAATTTTTATTTTTACCAACCTTACAAAGATTGGGTCATCATATTTATTCAACAAGTGTTTATTGAGAAGATGCAATGTACTAAATGCGGTTCTCCCCTCTCCTTCCCATCCTTCACACAATTACCAAGACAATATTATAAGTCTGACCTAATTACCACCTACTCCAAAGCCTGCAGCACCCTTGGCTTCTCTTTTATTATGGAATAAAATAGAAATTCTTCAGCCCTATATTGAAGGTCTTTTATAGTCTGGCTCTAAATCTTCCTAGACTTACTTGTTTCAATGAATATTTCAGATAAATAATACCATTTGGTACTCTACAAACTCAAAATGCCATTTCTCATTTCCATTCTTCTGCACAAGCCAGGTCTGATGGAACATAGTTTGCTCTGGCCCAATTCTCTCAGGTCTAGATCTATTGCATTTTACCTGTACTCAGGGTTCTGTGGTCCCCTGAAGGGTTTAACTAGATCTTTTCTTTGTCATTGACTCAAACTCCCCCATTGATTGTGCTTCCCCCATGTTTAGGGACCCAAAGACCCCAGTTTCATTTAACCACTTAACATCAGATTAAATTTTACTAAAAAGATCAAAGTCTTTCTCAGTTCTCCTTAATATTAGTACCTTCTCTCTAAGATTAGCTCCAATTTAGCCTGAATATATCTTGTTTATACAGAATTGTTTGCATGTTGTTTCCCCTATTAGACTTTGAACTCTTTGAGAACAGGGACTGTTTTTTGCTGTTCACTATGTCACCTATGCCTGGCCCATAGTAGGTGTTTAATCATCTGGTCTCTGAAGAACTGGAAGGGAAATTAGGATTATAGTTTAACTCAGTTGCTATGTACCATTAGTTCCTACCAAGTTCAAGTCCAAAGCTAGCAGTGCAGGGTTCTGCTATGTATCCCTGGCTTAGTGCTAGCCCACTTACATGATCCATTCAATATTCTTGGATTCCCTTATCTTTGTGATTTTAATCCTAGGATAAATTGGAGACTCCACTCCATACCTAGAAGGGAAAAGATCAAAGGCCAAAGCTCTGGTGCTTTGGGCCACAAGACCTAATAGGAGGAAGGGGAAGGAAGTGGTTTTTGCGCCACTTAGCACATGGTATGTGGGGAAAAGTCCTGGGAGTATTCAGTCAGTTTTAAAGGTGTAGATAATTCCAACTATGTAGTCAATGGAAAAAGACTACTCCTAACCCCAGTGTAAGCCAATTTTGGAATGTCCACACATAAGCCAAATGGCTCCAGTTTCTGGGAAGCAGGTCCCACAATGTTTTCTGCTGGTGAGTGTAACCATCTTAATCAGTTATGTGGTCTAGGCATGTGCCAAACCCCCATTGTGCCAGAATGTACTTCCTCTTCAACTCTTCTCTATTCTTCTTTAGAGGAAGAAGGTTGCTTAAGTACCATCTTCTTTGATATTTTCTTTTGTCTTTCTAGGTATTAGTCTCTCTTGTATTTCCAATTAACTCAGATAGCCAGCATGGTACTCAACTCTTGATTCTTATGCATTATTGGGTGCAATATGGAATATCTGAATGATATGTACCTCATTTAGTTTAAGTTTTAAACTCTCCTTAGCAGGGAACTTCTAAGGTCATCTAAACTCTGCTAACCATGTTAGCTGGGAAGAAAAGAAAAAGGCATGGTAAGAGTGAACTATTTGGAGGAACTAAGTATCACAGCAGATTGAGTGCTAGGTCTGGAGTCCAGAAGTCCTGGGTTCAAATCTGACCTCATATATTTCCTAGCTATGTGACTCTGGGCAAGTCACTTAACCTCAATTGCCTAGCCCTTGCTGCTCTTCTGCCTTAGGATTAATGCTTAGTATACTTACTATTGATTCTAAGACAAGAAGGTAATGGTTTTAAAAAAAGAGTAAAATATTTAATTAAAATAATCACTACTAAAACAATTAGTACAAGAAGACAACATTCTTATCAGACATACTCCAGGCACTAGAGTTTCATCCCCAAGAAAATCACAGGAAAATTGTTTTCTTCAAGATTCATGCTCTGGTAAATAGAGCATATAGCAAATGTCTCGCCTGGCTAGACCAAAGGTTGCAGAGATCTATTCAAGGAGGAGAGGGGCTAAATCTATGATTTTAAGCATCTTTTCCTTGCAATTTTTCTGCCTCCCTCTTCTTGTTCTTAGCAGTTATCAAAAGGGCTATACTGTAGCTGTCCCTTTCCCTGCACTAGGCATCAGCATGACCAGCTTTCCACACAGCTTCTTCTTCCTAGGAGTCTCCATTGCCCACCTAATAGATTATCACTTTGAACTCTAGACACATAGTCTTATGGAAATGGAAGTTCTGGCCTCTTCAATTGGACTTGTCCCAGAAGCCCTCATGGAAAATGTAATCCTTTCCCATGGATGTTTTCATATTGCCATTGATATTATATGTATCTGTGTACATATAGCTAGCCCCTCAGTAGAATATGAACTTTCAGAGCAGAGAATAGGTTGTTTTTATCTTTGCATTTTCTGTATCTAGCTCCAGTGCCTCATCACAGTATGGTGGTGGTCCTAGGTTATCAAAGATCTACCCATGAAATACAATTTCCGGCAACTTCTACCATAGTAGGAAGACTTTTAGTACAGTCCTAGTAATAGACTGTGACTGCTTTACAAGGTCTAGCCCAGCTAAGTGTGGAGAGGCTCATCACCAGTAATTCATTATCTTTGGTGACCATTTCTTTGGCTACAGCAACTCATGAAACAAAGAAAACTACAATATGGACTCTAGTCCTCTGCAACCCCTTTGTGTTTCTACAGTGTTGGTGGTAGAGTAGGTAAAAGGGGAGCAAAGGGCATTAAGAATCATAGAGTTATTAAACTGTGTGCAAGCCTGAATTTACTTAAGGGTAGTATCCTTGTCCAATGACCAATAAGTGGACATATTCCCAGAGAAACTGAGTTGTATAAAACTTCAATAAAAATGAAACCAGAAAATGAGCAAATCTTATAGTTAAATTGAAGATTGGCTCACACACAGGTCCTCTTTAAGAAGGCAAATAAAAGAATTTATGTAGTTGATTGTATAATGTACTCAAAGGCCCCAAGAAATATAATTTCATAGGTTGCTCAGTTATCTTATATGGCAGCGATAACGATACTTGTAAAGAGACCGCCATGAAAATACTTGCAACTTATGCATTAACATCTGTGGCATAGGAAGAAGAGATAGAATTCTGTAAAGAAAACGGTAAGATACTCCCAATTAAATCAGTTCATATATTGATACTTGGTGACTGCAATGTAAACATGGATATGAATGAGGATGGTGAAAAAAGATGTCCAAAGAGATGGTTTAAGGGTAAGGAATGAGTGAAGCTAAAGACCTATGGACTGCCTCATTCCTGGATATCATAAATATTTTCTTCAAGGAAAGAATTAAAAACGTAGAATGTGCTGAATCTTGACAAAAATTAACAAAGAAGAAAATTGATTATATTTTAGTTGAAAGGAAATTATTTGTTGCTAATGTGAGAATCATTCTTTTTTCCCCTTCTCTCTTTCCTCTTTTCCTCTCTTCCTTCTCTCCACTCAGAGATGGTAAACAATTTGATCTGGGCCATACATGTATTATCATGCAAACCCCAGTATTGGTCATTATTGTAAGAGCACACTCATACAACCCCCCCCCCAACTGTAAATACACTGATGTGAAAAATAGGAGAATCATTCTTGATTGAACAGTCTGTATGCAGTCATACCACTGACCTGTTAAAGTAGAGGTCAAAATCAGGACAAAGGTTGGAGAAAGAATAAAAATTAAAATAAAAAAAGATGATTTTAAATTAAAATAACTATATAGAGTCTATCAATAGAATGTCTTTCAATATATATACACATATATGTATAGATTATATACATGTGTATGTCAACACAGACAGAATACAAATGTATGATTATATAAATTATTTTATGCATGTACATATATAACTATCCATCCATATATATGCATATATACACATATGCATGATGGGCATGAATAGATCACAACACATTACAAAAATGGAATGATGAAGAAGTGAAATAAAGTTTATCATCAAAGAACTACATGGTCAAAAGAGAATCTAGGTAAGATACAGCAAAAACAAAGAAGACACTGGGTACTCCACTGATATCTTCCCTTTTCTAAGAGAATTTGTAGAAGGTTCTTAACATGGTGGGTGGACTGTCTGTGGGGAATTATGGAAGGCATGAACAGGAGGAGTCAAAAAGGAGAAGGTAGGGTTGGCCGGCTTCCAGGGAGCATCACTGGAGTGAATATTCACAAGGATGCATTTACAGAGCCACTGGACCCAGTGCCTATATATTGGGTAGGTAAAACTGGGTTTTCAATATACTCAACATTTTCCACAATGGTCTATTGATAATGTTTTTATGATTTTCCGATAAACACTTTGACCATTAAAGGATCGGAAGGTGTGGAATATGGTATTCAGGAAGGCAAAAGATCCAGGTTTCCGCCAGTCCAGCAAAACTGAAAAAAAATTTTTTTTTCCAGGGGAAAAAAATGGTCGTTCAATAAGACAGAAGATTTCCAAGCATTCCTGAGGAATCAGCTAGACCTAAACAAAAAGTCTGAAGTCTAATCCCCAGACCCAACAAAATGGAGGGACTTCTCCAGCAGGAGTGTCACTCCTTCCTCCCCTTTGATTGATTGATTGGTCACATCTCGTGCTATTTCACTGAATTAACTGACCTATGCTACTCTAATATAATCCAGTAGGTGGCACTGGTGAGCAAGGCAGATCTCTTTCGATCTTACCCTCAGCCTGGGTATGCCCAGGGAACTTGCTCTTCCCTTCCTTGGCAGGATGGGGACGGGCTTGGAAACTGGGTGGTGGACCTTCCCTAGCAATCCACCCCTCCATCCCTTCATGGAGGTGACTATTTTTTCAAATCCTAGCTGATTCTGCTTTGAAGGGGGGTAGGGATTTCTTTGCGTACTGTAACTCCTTTTTAAACAAATAAAAATGTGAACAAAAACTGTATTTAAACAAATAAACAAAACTTACAGCACAAACGGAACCGTGCTAACAAGCAAGAGCCACCAACTGTTTGAAAGAACAACTTGTGTGTTAGCACTGAATAATGTAAGAATGAACTCCAGAGCAGCCTGGGGAAACTTTTTAGCCAGTGCGTGTGTGATAGCTCCCTTTGAATCTTGATTGATCTAAAGCTGGTTCTGTCTTTAGAAACAGTCTAGTCATGAAGTCATTTAAAAAAAATGCTTTATGCTTTTTTGAATATCACTATTATTTTTCAATTTCTCTTTTCCTCATACTCAAATTTACTTAATTTAGCATTTATTAAGTGACTAGTGTATACAAAACTCTGTGCCAGGTGGTGGGGGAGATAGAAGTTTACATAAAATGTATTTTGCCTTCCTGAAGCTTAAAATCTAGCAAGTATACCAGGAGAAAACAGGGCAGTTAAGTAGATAGTGCTGGTCTGTTAGAGATAAGAGTAAACCAACCTGGGGCCCTATTTTTCTACCTTGGAAAAAAGTCTCTTAAAATTCAATTATGTGGATGTTAATAGTCATTCTGATAAGGCTTTAAATGGATACCTTATGAAGGAGACCTAAATCACTAGAGAACCTAGAAGAGAAGGAGATCATGGGCTCAGAACTACAAAGTAGAGGGTTTCCCCTCTCCTTATATGAGTCTTGAATCTTTCTGGAGAGGGAAAAATATTAATTATTGGGTTTATTATGAACTAAACCACATACATTTCCTTAAGATCCTTTAGTGTAAATCACTGGAGAACACATTCCAAAAGAATAATGCAGAATCTCCCCAAGTCATTAAAGAGTTTTTCTTAGATTTGAGACTCAAGCAAACACGCTCAGGTAGATTTGCTGAGGGCAGTAAATATCAAAACTAGAGCTAGAGTATGAGGGTCAATCAATTATTCTACTCCTACTTAAAAAGCCAGGGGAGAACAATCAGGCAATCACAGATGTGAATTAGGAGTGAGAAAGGCCTAGACCCATGATGGCAAACCTATGTCACATGTGCCCAAAATGGCACACAGAGACCTCTCTGTGGGCTCCCAGCAGATTTAGTTACTAGAAAGGCAGAGGAACTCAAGGGAGTTGCTCCCTTCCCCCTCTCCAAAGCACCTCCCCACCCCTCTGTGCTTACTCCCTTCTCTGAGTAGAACTTTCAGGCTACTGCTCTCCTTTTTTCCCCTCCCCTGTCTGGGACTAGGGGCTGCTGGGAGGGAGGAGGTGAAGTTTTTCTCTCCTACCCCTGGGCCCAGTCCCATCCTCTAAAAGATCTCCACTTTCTTCCTTTCTTCCCCACTAACCTCCATTCTGGGATGGGGGTGCTCCTGCCCCTCCTCCCCAAGTCTCACTGTGTGCCCTCCACTCCCTGTTCCCACTCCACTGTGGGTCACAGCCCAATAGACAGCCCCAATCCCAGCATGGTGGTGGCTTCTGTTACAAGGGAATCACTTTAAAAGACTGATATATATATTAATTTAAGGTCGCCAAGGAATCAGCTATGTAATTCCTAAATGAAAAACTCAAGTCAGCCGTCAGCCTTTTTTGGAGTTTAATTACAATAGGAGCAAGAAAGGAATTAGAGATATATATAGAGAGAGAAAGGGGAGAGAAGGGAATAGGGCTTAAATACCCCTTCTGTTTAGGCTGGGCCAAAAGGCCCAAGCCCTTAGATAGCTGGGGCAAAGAAAAGAGATCAGTCCCTATTACTCACGTGTCCAAAATGGAGAAACAGTCTCAGAGGCCCCCACCTTCAGCTTCCTTCCGAGCAAACTTCCTCAGAGACCAGGAACCACCCCGCTCAAAAACTCAACCCCCTCCTCGAGTCTCCAGACCCTCCTATCTTTAAGGAAACCATCCAAGTTGCCTCCCCTCAGTCCTCACATCTACCAATCACTCTTCATCAATTTCCCTGTCAATGGAGGCTCTCGCTTAACCCAGGACCGCCCAGAGGTTTCTGGCTTTTGCACATGTCTGTTGAAGGTCATATTTTTCAAATGATTAAATCTTTACTCTTTTGTTACAGCCCTTTCTAAATCCTGTTAACTTGAGTATGGTAGAGATTGGAATAATTAAATTTTGATCTAGGCTGCAGCCCTTACTCAATCCTATTAGGACTGAATAGGGTGGAGTATCTCCATTGTATCAATTCTAAAATCAATCAAGACTCAAAGAAATTCCTGTTCTATGCTCAAGCATAGGTCAAAGTCCTTTCCATTGTTCAGCAAAGGGTTTCTGTCCTAAAGTAATCTTAAGAAGGGAAGAGAAGGAACCTCCCATGCCAATGGAGTTCCCATTCCAATAGACTATCAGTAAGAAATTTTCCAAGTATGAAATATCCCAATGGTGAAATTTCCAACATTTATAAGTCTAAGGAATTTTGAGGTTTACACTTCACAGGTGCACATGTGTAATCATGTAATTATAAGCAGCCTTAAAGGTGCTGCAGTTGCATCTCTAAGACAGAACTGAGTAGAGGCTATGTGGGGTCCATTTGAATCGGGCTCAACAAGGACATGTACCCTGTGTTGTAATTAAAAGCCACCTCTCCCCCAGCCTTCTCCCACTGTATGAAACCTACTAGTTTTCTCTGGCTGACTGATGCCTGGCAGCAGCCCTGTCACTTGATCCCAGTGCAACTGGATGCAGCTGAGGGTCCCTTTGGCAGTTGGAAGTGGCTTCCCCTCCAGGGTATAAGCCAGCTGGGAGTCCAGCCTCACCTCTGAATGCAAGAGGGGGCACTCAGTTTCTGGGGATGGGGCAAGGCATGGTACGTGATCTATAAAAGGTTCTAAAAGGTTCACCATCACTGATTTAGATCATACCAGGTAACGATTAGCATCCTCCAAAGTTCTGTCCTAAATGCTTTCCCCCTTCTTTCCTTATACTGTTTTGTTTATTGATCTGATATGATCTGCTCCCATTGATTCAATTATCAGCTTAGTACAGATGATCCTCAAATCTTTTTGTCTGGCCCTAATGCCTCACCTGATCTCTAGTTTTGCATTTCCAGTTATCTATTGCAGCTCAAAATTGGATGTCCTATAGATAGCTTAATCTCAAAACATCTAAAATTGAATATAATCCCTGCTCTTTCCTTAATTTTGCCTCCTGATAAACTTCTCTATTACTCTTGAGAGCACCACCAACCTTCCAGTCCTCCAGGCTTGAAATCTATGTGTCAGCTTTTAACATGCACATTATTTAACATGTTGTCTTCTCTGTTAGACTGGAAGTTCTCTGAGAGCACATAGTGGGAGCTTTAGTAATTTATATGACTATTGGAACAAAATTGTTTTCATCTGCCCATTCCAAGTCTTCACGTCCCTGGAGTAGACGGTTCTGTAATTCACCAACGAGTTTGAGGCTTTTTGGCTACTCTCAGCCTCATTTAGTCTATTTGCTGAGATAGTTTTGCTGGTATTTGGCCACTGAATATAACAACAACTTCTTAGGACCATAGGTAGGAGTTAGGTGAAAGGTAGACAAACACCAAAGGTGGATGAGTGCAAACCCTTACACCAGAGGAGCTCATCCTTCCTGAATATCCCAGACACACCAGTGAAATTGAAATGGAGGCCAAGAAACTCAAGAGTGAAAATGAAAATGATTGGAAAGGAAGGAGGTTTATCAATACCAGATCTCAAGATGTACTACAAAGTAGTAATTATTAAAATAATTTATTACTGGTTAAAAAAAGAAGTTTATCAGTGCAACAGATTAGATTAGATATATAAATAAACAAAGTAGCATAGTTTTCAATAAACCCAAGTACCCCAGTTACTGGGAGAAAGACTCATTGTTTGGCAAAAATTACTAGGAAAATTAGATAGTGAACTGATGAAAATTAGGTTTAGACCAACATCTCATATAAAATACCAGTATAAGCTCGAAATAGAGACATAACCTAGATTTCACATCATCAATAAATTAGAGGAGCTATAGAAAGCCTACCTTTTAGATTTATGAAAGGAGAGCTTATGATTAAACAAGTTATGGGGAGGGTCCTACAAGATCAAATGGGTAAGTTTAAAATATAAAAGGTTTTACACAAATCTAAATAGTAAAAATTAGAAAGGAAATAAGTAGCAGAGAAAAAATCTTTGCAATAATTCCTTTGATAACATTTCATTTCTGAGCTTTTTACGGTTCTGATTCAAATTTATAAGACCAAAAGCCACTTCCCAATAGGAAAATGATCAAAGGATACCATAGGAAGTTTTTGAAGGAAGAAACCCAACCTATCAATAGTCATATAGAAACAGTCTCAAAAACACTAATAATTAGAAACATGCAAATTAAAGGAACTTTGAGGCTCTACTTATCAGCTATCAGATTGGCAAAGATTAAAAAGTAGAAAATAATAAATGTTGAAGAGGTTGTGGGAAAACAGGTACACTAGTGCATTGTTTGTGTATCTGTGAATTGATATAGCCATGGTTTATTATTAATCACTTGAAGTGGAAGAAAGTGATAGCCTGAGCAAAGAGCAGTTTTACCCAGACCCATATTCGCAGATGAGAGAGTGAGAGGGTGGATTTACAGAAACTTATCTTCAAAATGTAAGGACACAACATGGGGATGAAAGAAAAGGAATGCTGAGAAATGTAGTCCAAGGGTACAAAATTCTAATTACATAGTACTAGACCCAAAAAATTATCATTATATGTACTCTGATTCACCTTTATAACTATTACACCTATATCCTAAAGAAATAAAAGAAAGTGGAAAAGAGCCTATTTGTACAAAAATATTTGTAGCTCTTTTCATGATAGTTCAAAATTAGAAATCCAGATAGCATCCTGTTGGGGAAATGACTAAACAAATGATGGTACTGTAAAAATTAAAATTATATCTCACATAATAAAAATATAATTCAAGGAAGTTAATTAAATGATCATTAGAAATCAAGGAATAAAGAGGATACAAAATTAAAAAAAAAAACACGTGTCCATGGCTGGTTAGCCATTTTCAAAATCCCCACCTTACCATCATCACCATTGATTGCTGTATCGTGCCAAAGAGGAAGCAGAGCCTCAACTCCCACTGACTTTATCCTTTGTCTACAGGAAGAACAAAAACAACAACAAGCAACAGCAAGTCAGTGGGCTCTCAGGAAATGTAGTTCTTTTTTTAGGGTAACAGATTTTCAATTATACATTCCTCCCTGAGACCCATGGAAGACTAGTCTCTCCAGTGGGTCTTGTAAACATACCAACTTTGAAATTACAATAATTTGAGGATAAGAGGAAAAGAGAACAAAACCAATGATTGCTAGACACATTGATAAAACACCAGTTAGGGGACATTCCCCTTCAGCATAAGTGTATACATACAAAACAAATGAATTCAATTCCACATAGTCCAAATCACCACATCTCAAAGTTCACTCTGGATCTTCTGGTGTAGCGTGTGGTCTGTGGACTGTAACAGTTAACAGAGTTGTTTCCTTAAACTGTGACTGCGAAAATATGGTTTAAAGACAGTGTCTTGATTTTATATTAAAAATAAAGTGGTCGCCATGGGAAAAAATTCCCAAATATGAACTACCCGAGTCAGCTGGGTTTTATGGAGATGTTAATTAATACAAATTTAAGAATTAATGAAAGGGAGAGAGAGAGAGTAAGAGGAAATAATGAGAAAAATGCTAGGCTGGCCTAGGCCAGCCAGGCTTAAGCCTTAAGAGAGAGATCAGTCAGTCTTTAATCCACTCACCACAAGATTTGTCCCAAGCAAGATTCTAGTGTTCAGAGAGACCTACCAGTTCAGCTTCTCAGCTCAACTAAGTTCAGCCACCGAGCCCTTGAATTCAGCTTTGGCAAGCTGACTCTCAGAGGTCTTTCTGACCTCCTTTTAAAGAGAATTTTTTCCCATGTCACCTCCCCTAAGTTCTCAAATCTACCAATCACAGTAGATGATTTCACAGGACTGATCATTCTTAATTCACACCTGAGTAGACTAAACTTTTGAGTAATTCATACCTGAGTAGACTAAAACCTCACACCTCTTTTGTTAAGCTTGTCCCTTGCAAGTTTGCAAGTTGCCTGACCTTCATAGGTACTTAGCACCTTTTTGTATTATATCTAAAAATAGACCCAGATTAAGGTTTTTTAGCTTTACTTTAAGTATGGATTAAGTACTTTTCATTGTTTAGTAGAGTTTACATCTCTATCTTCCCTTAAAGTATGCTTAAGTATGGGTGGAGTAGAGTTCTCACATTCCTAATCAAGTACTTTCATTGTTTAAAATGGGGAATGGTCTTAACCAAATCTTCTGAAGTAGGGTCTGAGAATTTTTAAGATTCACAGGAGGCATCTTCATAGTGCCTTCTCCAAAGAGTTCATTTTCTGAATTCAGAGAGGTAGCATGTTTCTTAACCTGAAATTACTCTCAAAAAAAATTTAAACTTTGCCAGAACATTAATTCATTGCTGGTGGAGTTGTGAATTGATCCAATCATTCTGGAGGGCAATTTGGAACTATGCCTAAAGGGCGCTAAAAGACTGTCTGCCGTTTGATCCAGCCAAAGCACTGCTGGGTTTGTACCCCAAAGAGATAATAAGGAAAAATGCATATACAAGAATATTCATAGCTGTGCTCTTTGTGGTGGCAAAAAATTGGAAAATGAGGGGATTCCCTTCAATTGGGGAATGGCTGAACAAATTGTGGTATATATTGGTGATGGAATACTATTGTGCTCAAAGGAATAATAAACTGGAGGAATTCAATGGGAACTGGAACAACCTCTTGGAAGTGATGCAGAGTGAAAGGAGCAGAACCAGGAGAACATTTTACACAGAGACCAATACACTGTGGTACAATTGAATGTAATGGACTTTTCCATTAGTGGCAATGCAGTGATCTTGAACAACCTGGAGGGATCTATGAGAAAGAACATTATCCATATTCAGAGGAAAAAATGTGGGAGTAGAAACACAGAAGAAAAACAACTGCTTGATTACATGGGTCGAGGGGGATATGAATGGGGATATAGACATTAAAGGAACATCCTAGTGCAAACATCAACAGCATGGAAATAGGTTCTGATCAAGGAAATATGTAATATCCAGTGGAATTGCATGTCGGCAATGGGAAGGGCAGGGGGGGGGAGGGAGGAATAAAATATTATTTTGTAACCAAGGAATAATGTTTGAAATTGACCAAATAAAATAAAAAAATTAAAAATTAAACTTTGCAATTTAGAATAATTATACATTCCCTCCTGAAGAGGGTGATGCAAAACACACTTAGAAATGCATGGCTGAGTTATGAGGTATATACCTCATAATCAATTGGCAAGAGAAATAAAAAACATAAGAAAAAATCCAAATAAAGTCCTTGCACTCTTTGAGCAGAATATCATCAATCTATGTAGGATTGGTTTGATCTCTTTGAACTTGTGCTCTAGTAGCTTTGTGCTTCTTTGGCACTGTTCAATGGCTCTCTTTGTATTCTCTTCTCCTGGAATCAGACAGAATCATTAAGCAAGGTGCCATAATATTTTTAAACAATCAGTGGCATCATTTTTATAGTCTAAATCTTTTTGGGTATGTATTGATATTATAGCAAAAGTATTTTAAACTTATATTACTGCAAAATCAAAAAAGCTAAAGAAAATCTTCTCAATACTGTTGATATAGGCTTCAAATACAAAAAGGAGAGGAAAAATAAAACTGAAATACTATATTGCACATGCAAGCAAAAACAATAATAAGAGTTTTAAAATATAAATATATAGCTTATAATCATTGACACACTGTGTCAGCGAAGAAAAGGTAGAATACAAAGGTTTCTTACCAAAAATGAGATCCATTTCCACTTCAAATCTGTCCATGATCCACTCTGAGTGCAAGCAAATGATTTTTATAAAGTAACAGTTTTTTATAAAGGACAGTAGTACAGTATGTAATGCACATTCAAAAAGTATCAAAGTCCCCAAAGTTATAATAACCCATTTAATGACAATAGCAAACAAACCCACCATCATATTTTACATGAGTCTGCTGTATGACATTTAAAGAAAATGGATACTTGTCACAAGTTTTTCAGGTGTAGCAATGTTTTAAGCTTGGCTGAAATATTAAAAAAAAATTACTGCCATCATTACAAAAATATGGCCGAGAAAAAGCAAAACATCTATACTGTTTATGTTGGATCTAAGAATGTCATCAATAACTTAGAGATTGTTCTGGTGAAAGGGTAAAGTGAGCTGAGGAGTTACAAATGAGAGATGCCCCTCTTGGGAGCTATCCAGGGTACCATGCCCTGGGATCAACTTCCCAGCTCCTTTGGTAATGAGACTCTTATGTCCCATCAAGAGGTGGGGATTATAATTGTACTTCACTTCAGCTACTAAAATGGACCTTACCTCTTGTTACAAATAACTAAGAAGTAGGAAAAATGATCAGAGTTGAGAAAAAAATCTAAAATTCATGTTTGAAAACCCCTTAAAATCAGTTTGAGATATTTAGCTTATTAAATTTTCCAAAGATTGTTATACAATTGTAACCAGTTTTTGATGAAGGCCACCCATCCTCTATGGGACAATTAACAAAGTATACATAGAAAAAAAAGCTGTTTTTATATGGGTTTATTCAATAATATTTTTCAGTATAGTTATAGGGAAAAAGCAACAGAATATAAACTGATTCGGTGTAACAGAATAGTATTGAACACATTAATATATGAACTTAAAACAACAAAATTAAATATTAAACAAAACAATCAACAAAATACAATAAAATACAGAGACTTTTATAAAGCATTGAAATCTGAAAAGTCTTAAAAATATAACCTCCTGTTCCATTTTCTATCCATTCAGATCCCTATTGTCAGCACTGTGAGATCTCCCAAAGCAAGGGAGAACTTCTTGTTGAGCACAGTGTGAAGGAATCCCAAATTGAGTGAATCTTAGAGACTGGGCAGGCCAGAATGGCAAAGGGTTGATTATCCCCTGAATCTCAGGCAAGATAAGTGAAAGGATCAGTGCACTAATGAAAAAATATCCTAAAGCTGGAAGCTGTTTGAAATAGGTAATGCACTGCTCTTTCATAGAATATGCCATACTTGTAATCAACTTCCTGTTTGGAAGAGTAACTTCCTTCTCCCAGTCCACCCCCTCCCCCAGGTCCCCTGCCACATGGAAGCTAATTGTTGACTAAGGAAAGAACACTCCATTTTTTACCAGTTGGTTTGTGATTCCAAAGACACAGTGGCAGCTACCAGCAGCCTGGGACCTGGGGCTGGGACTGGGACTGGATGAACAATCTGGATTGGTGGCTGGAGGAAGCAGTATCAGTAAAGCCAGAGTCAGCAGTGAAGAACTGAGGAACATGGACTTAAGCAGATGGGTGAGAGAAGTGGCTTATCTCTTCTTTACCAATAGTCCCCTGGCTAAAAATAGCCCAGCCAGTAGAGAGAGAGCGACCAGGCAAAAAGTAGGAAAAGAAAAAGGCAGCAGCTCCAAAGAGAGTGAGAGTTCGTGAGGGTGGGGATGGGTGAAAAGTCTTGTCAGGAGACATGTGGCTTAAAAAATTATCTAGGTTATCTTTAAAAAAATTGAGTTTCTCTCATACTTATTGGTTGACAACTATAAAAAATAAAATTATATCTTATGTGAATCTTAAAACTACTCAGACTCTACTTTAGAAGATTTGATTAAGCTATTCCCCATTTTTAACAATGGAGGTACTTGATTAGCAATGTATTGAGAACTTTTAAAGTTACTACACCCTACTCAGACAGTGCCTTAGGGGAAGATTAAGTTGCAAATTCCTGATTGAATAATGAAAAGTGCCTAACATATCTTATAGTAAAGCTAGAACCTTAAGCTAGGTATATTTTTAGATCTAATACAAAAAGGTGCTAAGTACCTATAAAGGTTAAATTAATCACTAAAAGATCAAGCAACTTACAAAAGGCAAGCTTAAAAAAAGAGGTGTGAAGTACTCAGTAGATTTAATCTAACCAGAGAAGGTGAGAACCAAAGAAGATGAGAACTAAGAATGGACAGTCCTGGGAAAAAGCATCTACTGTGATTGGTAGAAGTGAAAATTTAGGGGAGGTGATATAAGAGAAAATTTCTTTAATAGGAAGGGGTAAAAGGTAATTTAGATTGTTGGAGTTCAGAGTTGAAGTGAGGGACATTTTGAATTGAGTTCTCAATTGAATTCAGTTTGGAGAGGATTTCAGTTCGGAGGGAAAGAACCCAGCTTGGAGATGATCTGGTGATGAGTGATAAAGACTGACTTGCTCTCCCTTAGGCTCAGGCCTAGACCATTTTTGGCCTAGGCCCTTTTCTACTACTTGGCTATACTCTCTCTCTCCTCTCTCCTCTCTCTCTCTCTCTCTCTCTCTCTCTCTCTCTCTCTCTCTCTCTCTCTCTCTATCTCTCCTTCCCTTAATTCCTTCATTTATATTAATTAAAATCTCCATAAATTCTTGGGTATTTTCATATTTGGGAATTTCCCATGGTGACCACTTATTTTAGATTTTAAGTCAAAACACTAAAAATTATCTTTACCAGTTTGGCCAAAACCTTTACAGTTTGGCATTTTTACAGATTTTTAAAATTCACAGTTTTGGCTGACCACATTGGTTTGTGACGAAAACCCTCAAATTTCTGTGAAATCTCTTTCCTTTCTCTCTTTATTACTTGCTCAAATCAGTCAGTCTTTTTAAAAGTGCTAACTTGGCTTCAAAACACAGCTTCAAGAGCATGTGAGTAAAAAACATTTTAATTTCTTCTTAAATTAAATAGAACACAGCTGTTTTAAATATTAGCAACAGGGCCCTAAGGTCCTTGCTAGGAGAGCAGTTTCTAAATCTCCTTTCCTTTAGGGAACAACTGCCTAGATTAGGATTAAGGGAAATATGGAGAAAGCTTTGGCCTTGTGCTTCTCCCCACATGTTTACTTTAGAAATATGAGGTTATAGTCAGTTCACAATTTACTTAACAACTGGCTCATCAGCTCCATGATCAAACTTGTAAATATAGTATTCCTTGTCTTTCTGAAATGGCTCATCCCATGGAATTTATGGCAAAGTCTAATTGATATACTACTTTCCCTTGAGATTTTGATTGTTGTAGCTGTAATATTATATTTCCTTTAAAAACTAATTTCTCAGTCAAACCAACCGATTGCTCCTTCTAATATTTAACAATATGCAGAACTAAACACTTGACTTGAGTTTTTAGAGAAAAGTGTGAGGGAGCTCATAGCTTTTATGAAAAACACTAACCCTCCTAACCAACCCACTATTCCCCCTGCCCCCTTGGCCCCAGAACCCTCTACTCCTAACCAACCAATCCCTCCCCCTGCCCATGCCCCCTGCCCAACCTGGTCAGCCCCAGTTCCCCCCTACCCATGCCTCCCAACCTAACCCATCTTCCCTATGCCCTAAGTTCACACCCTACTCATGCCTCCTACCCCACACCCTCCACTCTAAATTCAAACCCCACCCATACTGACCACCTGTATGCCTCCACCCTAAGTTCACACCCTACTCATTCCTCCAACCCTAACCCCTCTGCATCTTTTCCCCCAGCTACTAACCATTCTTCCTTTGACTTTCCTTCTCACCCTGCCCAATTCAATACGCATACCCTTTCTACCTCTGATCCTTCTGGAACTATGGGACAACAGTAAACCCTCTCCCTCAGTGTGCCTAACCCTTCTCTTTCTCATACCTCATACCCATTGGGAATGAAGCAAGAAGCCTAGAAACAGAAACAGGAGTACCAAATAATTCAGACAGGTTATTTCCTTTAAGGGAAGTACCTACTTTTAATAAAAATGGAAACTTGGCATCTGTAAGACACCATACACCTTTTAACCCTAAAGATTTAAATAAAATTAAGGAAGATCTTCCATCATTTGAGGAAGAACCAATATTAATTATAAAAAGATTGGAGAGCATATTCAGAACTTTTGACCCCACTTGGATGGATGTTGAAAATTTATTAGAAAAATTTCTGAAAAAGAAAGAGAAAAATAATGTCATCTCTCTGGCAAATCAGAAGTGAGGTAAAAGAGGACATTATTCGCCAACTGAAGATCCACATTGGAACCCCAATGTTGAACTAGATCACACAAAACTAAACCAGGCTAGAAAAGTATTTTTGACAGCCATGAGAGCATGCATGGATAGACCTGAAAAATGGTCAAAATTTGAAAGAACCGGACAAGAAATTGATAAGACCCCTCTCAGTTTATGGATAGACTTATTGACATAGGAAATACATATATGGACCTTGATTTATCCAGAGAAAGGGACATTAGGCAAATATGTAGGCAATTCACTGAGAATTGTTGTTCAGTAGTAAAAGACTACTTTAAAACTAGCTGTCCTATTGGGACTCTATGGACCTTGAAGAACTGAGGAGAGTAGCAACCTATGTTTATAAGGGTTGTGTAAAAAGACCTAAGGAACACAATACATTAGTGGAAGACTTAAAAAAAGAAATTGAAATATTAACGAGACAATTGAAAAATAAGAGAGAGACCATAGCCTCTTTGCAGGAATCCACAGATAAATCAGTAATAACCTGCCACTTCTGTCAGAAGAAGGGCCACAAAATGATAGAGTGTAGAACTTTTCTCAAGATTATTGAAAGGAATATGCAGTTTAATAACAACTACAGAAGTGATAATTATAGAAATGACTATAATAATGACAATGTAAACCACAGCTTTAGAAATAATAACTATAGAAATGACTATAATGATCATAGAAACCAGAATTTTAGAAATTATAGAAATAACTATAATGACTATAGAAATAAAAATTGTAGAAATCAAAATTATAGAAATAGGAATTGGGAAAATAATGACAGTGTTACAAATGTAGAAAATGATAATACTCAACAAAATGCCCAACAACAATATATAAAAAATGGTGCTCATCCAAAAAATACTCGAGGTACTAATGCCCCTCAGGGGGGGTGCACAGGGAACGTCCCAAACACAATGAAGGTGTCTGGGGGAGGCTGGGGCACAGGAATCAGAGGATACAACCTTTGATTTTCCAGACCCTGATGTCTTACTACCCGTTGTCCCTATCCACTGCCCTCCCCATACTAATGAACTCCTTGTTACATTAAAGGTGGGTAACACTTATTATGTTTGTCTTTTAGACACTGGAGCTACCAGGTCTGTATTAAATAGTATACCTGATTTAAATTCTTATTCCATTGACTCACAAAGTGTAGTGGGAGTATCAGGAATACCCCAAAGAGTTAAAAAAACTTCCCCCTAGAATGGTGTCTGTAGGACCCCTAGAGGTACAACATTCCTTCCTTTTGATGCCTGACTCCCCTTTAAATTTTCTGGGGAAGGACCTTCTATGAAAACTCAGAGCCACAATAACTTGCTCTCCAGATGGTTCCTTAACATTGGAAGTACTGGAGGAATTTTAAAATTTACTCCCTGTACTTCTCCCAGAGAGCAAGGAGGCAAAAGAGCCTCCCACTCTTGTAATACCTGCAGATATACTGGAGTCTCTTTGGACCACATCTTCTTCCGATGTAGGCTTACTTAAATATGCTGTTCCTGTGCAGATAAAAACTAAATCTAGCTCACCTCCTCCCATTCCTCAGTTTCCCCTCTCAAAGGTGGCAATTGAGGGTATTACCCCACTTATTAAGTCATTAATTGCACAGGGAATAATAATCCCTTGTAATTCTGAATACAACATGCCCATCCTGCCCGTTAAAAAACCAAAAATGGGGCCTGATGGCAAGCACCTCTATAGATTCCTACTGGATCTGAGGGCTGTGAATAATCACGTTATAAAGAGACACTCCATAGTTTCCAACATAAATACTATTATTTCCTATATTCCTAGCACAGCTACATACTTTACAGTAATAGACTTGTGCTCAGCTTTCTTTTCCATACCTATTCATGAGAACTCCAGGTATATTTTTGCTTTCACCTGGAAGGGTTCACATATACATGGAGTTGCCTGCCACAGGGTTATGTGGAAAGCCCGAATTTATTTGCACAAATTTTGAGATAAGACACAGATAATATAACATTTAAAAATAGCGAATTAATCAAATATGTAGATGATCTACTCTTGGCTTCAACAGACACATAAACATGTCAGGAAGATAGCAAACACCTTCTTTTGGAATTGCACAAAAGAGGACATAAGATCTCGAAGGCTAAGATTCAGTGGTATCTCCCTAAAGTAGAATATTTGGGGTTCATCCTGACTGCTGGTGCTCATTATATTTCTCCAAAACGAATTGAAAATATTCAAAATTTAAGTGCTCCTACCACTAAGAAACAGTTGAGAGCAATTTTAGGAGCAACAGGGTTTGCAGACAATGGATTCCTTGCTATGGAAAAATTAATAAACCCCTTATAGCACTAACAAAGGATTCGGTCCCTGAACCCCTCAAATTAGAATCAAAACTCTTATCAGCTCTATCAGATCTAAAACAGGCTATCCTGTTTGCCCCTGCTCTAGGCATCTCAGATTACAACAAGCCATTTACCTTGTATGTACATGAGCAAAGAGGAATAGCTTCAGGTGTTTTAACTCAGACTTTGGGGGCTTCTCAGCATCCAATTGCTTATTATTCTGCCCAACTGGACCCAGTAGCATCAGGAGCACCACCATGTCTTAGAGGGGTAGCTGCTACAGCCTTACTAAAAAAGTGACAAAAATTGTTGATCTAGTATTACGATGCCCATTAACAATTATGTGCCCACATGAGGTAGAAGCATTGTTGCTAAAGCATAGAACACAGGCATTCTCGGATCAGAGAATTACAAGATATGAAATAACCTTGTTAAATAGAGAAAACATTACCTTGAAATGCTGTACAACCCTTAACCCTACCACCTTGCTTGCAGATTTACCAAATTCAGGAGAACCATTACACAATTGTGAAACACTAGTGTCCATGGCAGAAAAGCCTTGAGATAATCTCTTGGACACTCCCTTAAACAATCCAGATCTGATATTATTTACTGATGGTTCCTCTTTTATGAGGGATGGCATACAAATTTTGCCACTGAGTGGTCAGCTTCACTGCCTTCTAATATTGGCCCTCAAGGAGCATAACTCATAGCTTTGAAGCATGCTTGTATAATTGCCAAGGATAAAAGGCAACAATTCATATGGATTCTAGGTATGCTTTTGCATTTGTCACTCAGCCGGGATGCTATGGCTCCAGAGAGGATTTTTAACCTCAGCTGGAAAATCTATAGCTAATGCAGAAATTATTAATGAAGTTCTTTCTGCTCTACAGCTGCCTGAAGCCCTAGCTGTAGTTCATTGCTCTGCCCATACAGGTGGCACTGACCCTGTCTCTAGGGGAAATGACCAAGCAGATGCTGCTGCAAAGCCAGCAGCCATAGAAGGGCCTGGATTTATTTTAACATTAACAAGGACTGATGATTTAAATTTATCACTTTCCTATAATGAAAAGGAAGTGGAAAAATGGAAACAAAAATTTAAAGCAAAACAGATTAATGGAGTATGGGTGTCGTCTGAAGGAAAACCCCTGCTCCCTAGAAGTTTCTATCACCAAATTTGGCAGTCAATTCATAAAAATGGTCACTTTGGTACTCAGGGCATCATGGACTCTGTTAAGAGAGTATGGATAGCCCCTGGTATAACTACTATAGCCTCTAAAGTGTGTTTAGCCTGCTCTACTTGCCAAGCATATAACCAACATGCCTTTCATAGCAAAGCGTTTGGTTGGCATCCTCTGGCTTACACACCTTTTGAGCACCTGCAGATAGATTTCATAGCAATGCCAAAGGCTGGACATTATAAATTTTGTCTAGTCATAGTAGATCAACTGACCAGATGACCAGAAGCATTTCCTGTGACCTAAGCCACAGCAGCTTTTGTTGTTAAGATACTTTTAAAATAAATTATTCCTTGCTTTGGCCTGCCAGCACGTATTGATTCAGATAGAGGAAGTAATTTTACTGATTCTGTCCTAAATCAGTTATATTCTTGCTTGGGGATAATTCCCAAATTCTATGTTCCATATCATTCCCAGAGATCATGCCAAGTTGAGAGGATGAACAAAGAACTTAAAACTATGATTGGCAAATTATGCTCTGAGACACATTTAAAATGGCCTGAAATTCTCCTTCTGGCCCTATTTTTTCTTAGAAGCAGGCCTTGAGGAGACCTACACATCTCACCATTTGAGATGCTTTTTGGACATCCACCTATATCTTTTTCCCCTGATAAACCTTTTCACCCTGCATATACATCACTATTAGGGGGAGATACTACTATTGCTTCCTATATATAGGAATTACAGCACAAACTGCGTGAACTTCATGAATCCGGAGCTGCAGTACGAGCCGGACCACTATATTTTTCTCTTCATGACCTGAACCCAGGAGATAAAGTGTTGTAAAGATTAAAATTTTGGGAGACTGAGGCAGGTAGAAATTAGTTTCTCTCTGAAAGGAGTATTATATTTTTATGAGGTTTATTAAAGGTTAAGGATTTAAGGAAATACAGAATAAGAAAGCATGTGTCTAGGCCTAGACAATAGACAACCTCACCTACATTACGAAAAGAGCCACGTCTGCTCCAAAACAGAAGTTCAAAAGAGGTCAAGCCTATTCACAACCAGGTTTAAATACCCCATCTCGCTCTCAGCACAGGTGAGAATTCAGTGATATTACAAAGCATTCTGGGGAAGTGGAGCAAGGAATTCTGGGGATTGAAGTCCTGGATTCGAGTCTATTTTTTTACAGTCTATATTAAGAATTTCAAAAGTACTGGAGCAACTCAGCCTTCCTGGGAAGGACCATCCCAAATATTGTTAATTACTCCAACATCTATAAAGGTTGGAGAGAAGGACTCTTGGATTCATTGTTCACATGTAAAGAGAGCATCTTCTGTTGAATCTGATTGATTGCATCCTATCACATACATTGGAGATAATAATCCATTGACAAGTGAATACTGTTTTCAGGAACACACTGAATTCCTGATATTTCCCCCTTATTTTTATTATTGCTTTTCTTTTATTTTGATTAGAATATTTGATTTTCCTCCTTTATTTTTCTTATTTCTTATACTAAAGGTACATACAATCAATATTATTTTTCTGCAGTAATATAAGTTTAATATATATCTACTTGCTATAATATCAATGCATACCCAAAAGCTTTAAACTATGGGAACTTGCCATTTATTAGCACAATAGTTCTGTCACTTTTGATTTTATTAATTTCTCCCTTAATTTTTAGGATCTCTAGTATGGTTTTCTTCTGGGGGTTTTTAATTTGTTCATTCTCAAGTTTTTTGATTTGCATTTCCAATTCCTTGATCTCTGTCCTCCCTAATTTGTTAATATATGCACTCAGGGATATGAATTTTCCTCTAAGTACTGCCTTGGCTGCATCCCATAAGGTTTGAAAGGATGTTTTGCCGTTGTCATTTTCTTCAACAAAATTATTAATTGTTTCTATGATTTCTTCTCTAACTATCTGATTTTGGAGTATCATATTATTTAATTTCCAATTAATTTTTGATTTGGCTCTCCATGTACCCTTGCCGATCAATATTTTAATTGCCTTGTGATCTGAAAAGGCTGCAGTTATTATTTCTGCTTTTCTGCATTTGAGTGCCATGTTTCTATGACCTAGTGTATGATCTATTTTTGTGAATGTGCCATGTGGTGCTGAAAAGAAGGTGTATTCCTTTTTGTCCCTATTTATTTTTCTCCATATGTCTATTAACTCTAATTTTTCTAAGATTTCATTCACCTCTTTTACCTCTTTCTTGTTTATTTTTTGGTTTGATTTATCTAAATTTGATAGTGGTTGGTTCAGATCTCCCACTAATATGGTTTTACTGTTTATTTCCTCCTTCAATTCTCCTAGTTTCTCTATTAAAAATTTGGATGCTATACCATTTGGTGCATACATGTTGATTAGTGAAATTTCCTCATTGTCTATACTCCCTTTTAGCAGAATATATTTACCTTCCCTATCCCTTTTGATCAGGTCCATTTTTGCTTTGGCTTTGTCAGATATCATGATTGCAACTCCTGCCTTCTTTCTATCAGTTGAGGCCCAAAAGGTCTTACTCCAACCTTTAATTCTAACCTTGTGAGTGTCAACCTGTCTCATATGTGTTTCTTGAAGACAACATATGGTAGGGTTTTGGGTCTAATCCACTCTGCTATTTGTCTACGTTTTATGAGTGAGTTCATCCCATTCACGTTCAAAGTTATGATTGTCATTTGTGGATTTGCTGGCATTTTGATATCTTCCCCTAGTTCTGACCTTTCTTCTTTAGCTATTTCCTTTTGAACCAGTGATTTACTTTAAGTCAGTCCCCCTAGTCCCCTCCCTTGAGATGCTTCCCTTTCTAGCCCCTCCATTTTTATGCTCCCTTCCCCTCCCCCCTCTCCTTCCCTCCCTTTTTATACTCCCTTCCCCCCTCCTTAATTTTCCTTTCTTTCTTGCCCTAATGGATAAGATAGAATTCAGGATCCCACTGGATCTAGATGTTTTTCCCTCTCAGATTTGATTTCACTGAGAGTAAAGTTTAAGTAATTCCACTTCATGCTCTCTTCCCCTCCTCATATAAGAGTTCTTCCCCTCCCCTTCCCATGTGTATCTTTATATGGGAAAGATTATTCTATTAAGTTCCCCCCCCTATTTCTTGAAGTAAATCTTAGTATTATCAACGGTTCCCCCTCCCTTTTCCTTTCTTTGCCCCCACTTTCCCCAAATCTTCTTAATTCCCCAATCTTTCCCTATGCATGTTTCTTCTAACAACTCTTATGATGCTACAATTTATGAGAATTACACAAAACATTTTCCCCACATATTAATATATATAATTTGATGTAAATGTAGTCCTTATAAAAGAGAGTTTGACTTAAAGAAAAAGATAAGATTTATCTCCTTTTCCCTTTCTTTCATATTTACCTTTTCATTTTTCTCTTGCTTTCTGTGCTTAGATATCAAATTTTCCACAGAGCTCTGGTCTTTTCTTAGGAAATGCTTGGAAATCTTCTATTTTGTTGAATGCCCATACTTTCCCCTGGAAGTATATAGTCAGTTTTGCTGGGTAGTTGATTCTTGGTTGGAGACCCAGCTCTCTTGCCTTTCTAAATATCGTGTTCCATGCTTTGCGGTCTCTTAGTGTGTTAGCCGCTAAGTCCTGTGTGATCCTTATGGGAGCCCCCTTATATCTGAAGCTCCTCTTCTTGGCTTCTTGTAGGATTTTCTCCTTTTCTTGGAAGCTCTTGAATTTGGCAATTACATTCCTAGGGGTTGTCTTTTGGGGATTTAGTATAGAGGGTGATCTATGAATCCTTTCTATTTCTATTTTGCCCCCTTGCTCCAGAACGTGGGGGCAATTTTCTTTTATAATCTCCTGTAGAATAATATCGAGTTTATTGTTTATCTCTGGTTTTTCTGGGAGACCGATAATTCGGAGGTTTTCTCTTCTCCCTCTGTTTTCCAGATCGGTGACCTTCTCAGTGAGATATTTTATGTTTTATTCTAATTCATTAATTTTTGGGGTTTGCTTTATTGATTCTTGCTGTTTTATCATCTCACTTTCTTCGAGTTGCTTGATTCTGGTCGTTAGGGACTGGTTTTGCTTTTCAGCTTTGTCTGCCCTTCTATTGGATGCTTCAAGCTCTTTTTCCAATTGAGCAGTCTTATCTGTCAGACTGCTGATCTCTTTCTCCCATTTTTCTTGCCAGGTTTCCATCTTTTGGATAAGTTCCAGTTTGAGATCTTCCAGAGCTTGTTGATAGTTTCCATTTTGGGAGGCATGTTCTGATTTTTTTGGGGTTTCCTCCTCATTCTCCTATTTTCCTTGGGTACTTCCACCATAAAAGTTTTCAATAGTCCCTTTTTCCCTTTCTTCCTGGAAGCTTGATTTTGGGCCATGTGAGCCATCCCTTTGGTGGTTTTATTCCCCTTTCCTTTTTGGTCTGGGGTCTGGGTTATATGGGTGGTTTTTCTGTGAATTTAGGTTACTTCAGACTAGTTCTTCCCAGCCTCCAAGGTTTCTTAGAGCGCTGGGTCCCTGATCACAGCCACACTGCCCAGGTGTTCAGCTCTACCCAGATAATCAGCGCGTGGTCCACCCCTGGTGTTTAGCTCCATGGAGATGTTCAGCGCAGCTGCCTCAAGTACAGCTCCACTGACCCCCATGCTCAGCGCCGGGTCCTCCAGTGAAACCGCCCTGAGATGTTTTTTCCTGGCAGTCCCCAGATCCCAAGGACCCTGGAGTGCCCCCCCCCCCACCAACAGAGATGTTCCCCACTCACTCGCTGTCCCGGTGAGCGCTCAGGTAGCTCACTCTGGTTTGGTGGGGGATGTGGGGTGGGGGAAGGGCGGCTCAGTTAGCTTTTCTGTGCAAGCTTTTCCTCCTTCTTATTATAGTGTGGAAATGTTCAAGCCCCACGTACCTTCACCTCTGTGGGATACTGGGGAGTCCTGTTCCACCAAAGGTGATTTTTATGCTCCTTTGATGTAGTTTGTTTTGTTCGGTGCCGGGGAGAGGAAGCGTGTGGCTTCTAGATTGCAGCCATGATTACCCGGAAGTCTAAAATTTCTAAGTAAGGAAAAATAAACCTATAACAGGTCCTTGAATCAGGGCCCAATTAAAGTGATTTATGTCCTACAAGCCTGGGTAGCAATTATGCACTTACCAGGACTACAGGAAATTTGCCACACTGTGAAAGAAAGAAAAGGAACTAGATTTTATAGCAAATTGAGAAATAGCATTCCCTGGTCTGATTTTTATCTTTTCTCCTAGAGATTGGAGAGCCAGGATGGCAGCCAAACTTTGGTTCTTGATAGAATGTGGCTTGGGGAAGACCTATGTCTGACATTTGTCAAACAACCACAACATTGAACCTCAAGCAAATTCAAGTCCTCTTGTCTTGGAGCAGAATTTCATCAATCCCACTGGGATTGGTTGGTCTCTTTGACCATGTGCTTGTTGGCACTATGCAGGTTCTTTTTGTATTTCTTTGGCACTGTGCAGTGGTTATTTTTGTGTTCCCTTCTCCTGGAGTCAGACACAATCTTTAAGCAAAGTCCCATAATTTTTTTTAAACAATGAATGGCAGGCTTCTATAGTCTAAAGCTTTTGGGTATGCACTGACATTAGGGCTAATAGACATTTTAAACTTACCCTAGTGCAAAAAAAAAAACCAATAATACTGGTAACATGTGCTTCAAGTACAATAAATGAGAGAAAAAACTCAAATGCTATATTGCACAAACAAGGGAAAAGAATAATAAGAATGGTTTAAAAATTATAAAAAATAAATCGCTTATAATCAGTGACATACTGTGTCAACCCAGGAGAGGTAAACCATAAACAAAGGTTTCTCATGCAAAAATGATATCCATTTCCTTTTTAAGTTGGCCTTCATTCACATAAATGATTTTCACTAAGTAACAGCTTTATAAAACAAAAGTACAGCAGGTAATGCACATTCAAAGAAATACCAAAATCCCCCAAATCATAATAGCCCAGGTAATGACAATAGCAAACAAACCCACTATCATTAGGATTCACATGAGTTACTGTGTGACATTTAAAAACCTATGAACTACTTCCAGGTAAACATGGCTATAGTTTAGATGCAGAATCTACCTTTCCTCATTGCCTACTGATATAGACTATCTCAAAATGCCAAAAAACTCCAATTCATATGAATGAAGGGTTTCCACAGTAGGGCGC
Organism: Monodelphis domestica; assembly: GCF_027887165.1. NCBI lineage: Eukaryota > Metazoa > Chordata > Mammalia > Didelphimorphia > Didelphidae > Monodelphis > Monodelphis domestica. Next base: position 284,202,718 of record NC_077228.1, read on the forward strand.
AACATTGAAGGTACATGGGATTTGGGCATTTCCACACTATAAGGGGATGAAATATCTTCCACCAAAATGGGAACTGATCTGTCCTCCCCCACCCCACCCAAGGAACCAGAGTGCACTAGAATCAGTGAGCAAGCGAGGGGCACTTCTAGGTCCTTGGCAGCTGACTAAGACTACCAAAGACCCACCCCTGAGAGCAGCTAGACTTGAAACCCCAGAAGTCAGAAGAGTGCAGACATTGGGCTCAGAGATAGCAGAGGGAAGGGCTGCAAACAGTAGCAGTTCCAGAGGCTTGATAGGTGACCTCACTCCTTAGCCCCATACACAGATAGCCTATCCTCCTCACTCAGACTTCTGATTGGAAAGGGAAGGAAAAACCAGCATAGTGATGGCAAACAATGCCCAGGAAAAACAACTTCCCAACACCAAGAAGAACAGGAAGACTTTGACCCTGGATGATTTTTTATGGAGGAAAAATCCAGACTTAAGAAGAGGACAAACAAATAAATGCATCCAAACCTCCCCCCCCCCCAAATGGAAATTGGTCACAAGCTCTTAAAGAATTTAAGTTGGAACTTATGAAAAAGATGGAAGAACACTGGCAAGAAAAGTGGGAAATATTTCAAAAAGAAAATAACAGTTTAAAAAACAGGAACTCCCAATTGGAGAAAGAAGCTCAGAAATCAAATGAAATTATGAATAAATTAGAGACCAAAATTAAACAACTGGAAGTCATGAAAATCAGGATAGATCAAACTGAAAAGGAAAATTAAAATATTATAGCAGAAAATCAAAAGATTATAGAGGGAAAACAGTCTTTAAAGGTCAGAATTGGGCAATTAGAAGCCAATGAACTCACAAAATGGCAAGAATTAATAAAACAAAATTTAAAAATTGACAAAATAGAAGGAAGCATGAACTATCTCACTGAGAAGATGACTGACTTTTTATTTGTATCATTTTGTGCTTTATATATCATTTATATAAGTAAGCAACTAATAAATGTTCATAGAATTTTTTACAAATTTTTAAAAAATTAAAAACAAATACAGAGGGGGCAGCTGGGTATCTCAGTGGGTTGAGAGCCAGGCTTAGATATGGGAGGTCCTAGGTTCAAATCTGGCCTCAGACACTTCCCAACTGTGTGACCCTGGGCAAGTCACTTAACCCCCATTGCCTAGCCCTTACCACTCTTCTACCTTGGAACCAATACACAGTATTTATTCCAAGACAGAAGGTAAGGAAGAAGTCAGGAACAGAGCAGGCAGGTAGAGAGGGAAGGAGGAAGAGACTTGCAGGCTAGGCACTACATGGTCTGGTTACTTAGAGGAATGATTGTCTACCCTTTATAATAAACTTTATAAAATATATATCTGGTAGATATATTATTTCAATTCTTATAGTATTATGTCAAGGTTTCTGTTTATTTCTAGGTTTTCAGGTAGACCAATGATTCTCAAATTGTCTCTTCTAGACCTGTTTTCTTGGTCAGTCAGGTTGTGGTTTTGCCAGGGAAAAGGGTTTGTGCAAGTTGTTTATGAACTTCTACAATGGTATTTTCTTCAGTTCATTCATAGGGGAAAGGTACAAATAAAGACAATTTAACAGAACATATAGCTAATAGCTAAAACACATTAACTTAAAATGATTCAGTGTAACAGAATAGTATAGATCAGATTAATATGTGAACTTAAAATTCAAAAATGAATTTTAAAGCATACACTCAGCAAATATAATAAATGTGACAGGATACAGACATTAAATTCAAGAGTTCTCTCCAATTCCAATAAAGACTTGCTGACTATTAGGAGGGAAACAAAACTGAAAGAATTAACATCAATAAAGCAATGGAGTCTGAAAAGGCTTAAAATTGACCTCCAGATCTCATTAAGGTTCCTTCTCCTCCCCAGTATCATCATCCATTTAGATTCCTTTGGTCATACCTCTGGAGTTCCCCATACAAGCACTGGGCATAGTGTGGACAAATCCCATATTGGGCGTGTTGCAGAGTCTGGGCAGGTCAAAATGACAAGGGGGTGTAGGGAGATAATTTTTTCCCCTGAATCTCAAGAGTACTCAAGCTAATTGCAAAGACCAGTGCACTGAGGAACAGTAGTAGGAAAAGACATTCTAAAACTGGGAGCTGTTTGAGCGTGGTAAGGCTCTTAGGAAACAGGACCTTTTAGAGATAGATAGGAAATTGGGCCATGCTTGCAATCTCTACTTTCTATCTCCATATGTGGTACTACTCTGGTATGCACTAGTGAGGGGTAAAAGCCTCACAACGAACGTTTGGGAGAAGAGTTTTGACCCTTCCCCTCCTCCCTATGGGCAAAAACACCAGGGGGAACAATTGGATATTTGTATATGAAATACAGACTTCTCTAGATGTTTTGGGTCAGGAAACCAGAGAGGCTAATTAAAAAAAATTTGGCTGGAAATCCACTGACTTGGTACCCACCATCAGGAAAAACCCTAAGTAGCAATCTTCTCATTCAGGAGCCCAGGGTCAGCTTTAAAAAAATCTGCTTGGAAGCTAGAAGGGGATGTGGCTGGATAGCTCAGGTGTGCTGCTACATGCTGTGTTCCCTTGCTGAAAAGTAATTAGCACAGGTTTGAAACCCACCTTGGGGAAGGGGGGAATTTATACTTCACCCTCCGCACAGGACCAAGAAGGCACTTCCAAACAGGTCTCAGACTTCCCAGCACACTGCAGCGGTAAGGAAGCTGCGACAGTACAAACAGTAGTGACAGTAGTAGCGGTTGTGGTGGTGGGTTCAGCAGCAGCAGCTGTATCTTGGCTTTCACAAAGGGGAGGGAGCCAGAATGGCAGCAGGACTGGGAGAGCACAGGGTGGGTGGAGAGACACAGCAACCCTGGCTCTTGGCTTTCATGGTGGGCAGAATTCTACCACTGGGAAAAACTTACTGTCTTTACTGAAAGACTTTCTTAAAAAAGTTTTTTCAAGGATTCTATCTTTTTGTGGCTTGCCAGAAATGTAAGATTAAAAATTAATATCCAATACTCCAAGCATTATATTTTTATAAGATTTATTAATAATAACTTGAAGTAGAGGAAAGTGATAGCTTTAGTAAAGAGAAGCTTCCCAGACTGTGCACAAGGGAGAGAAGAGACTGGGGGGAGTGGGAGAGGAGTTACACGCAACTTTACCTATGCAATGTAAGAACATAACATGGGGATGAAGGGAAAGGGATTCTGGAAAATGTAGTTCAAGGGTACAAAATTCTATTTACACACTCTGAAGGCAGGTCCATTTTCTCATCTTATTCTAAGGGGAATACCAAATCTAGGAATGATTTCCACCATCAGCTTTTTGACCACCACCAAGGAGGTCTCATGTTTTGTCAGATATGCTTCTACTTAACCTGAAAATGTGTCTACCAGGATTAAAAGATACTTGTACCCATACTTCCCTGGCTTAATCTCTGTGAAGTCTATTTCCCATTGTTCTGTCTCTAGTCCTCTAAATCTGGTACCTCCTGGTTCTTTTGGTTCCCCTTTTTGATTAACTTGGGCACATGTTTCACATCTAAAAGTGATATCTTTGCAGATTTGGTGCATATTGTAAAAATAAAAGTCTCTGTCCAGCAGATTGCTGTTTTGTGCCCCCCCCAAGGTGTGTGGTTTCATGTATTCTTTTTGCCATTGTCTCCCCACTGCTACTGGTAAGAGAGTCTAGCCATCTGGCAGGACCAGCCATCCTTCTGGAGTAGAATTTATGCCCAGCCTACTGCCCTGGTTCAAATTGTCAGGAGAGTAACAGAGGACCCATGGATCATGTGGCAGTCCCATTAGTAAGACTTGTATGGGTGACCTTGGCTGTAAGGCAAAGGTTTGCACCATTTTGTCTGACAGTCAATTAGCCATAGCTTCTGGGGAGTCTCCTGTCTGATGACCTTTGCAGTGGATGATGGCAAGATGGGATGGAAGCCACACAACCTCAATAGGGCCAGAATTTCAGGGCCATTCTTAATGTCTTTGCCACTGGAGGTGATAACCTTGTTTTCGGTACAGGGCCCCGTGAACATGGACTGTGGTGAGTGCATACCTGCTGTCTGTATAGATGTCGACAGACTTCCCCAATCCCCAACACAATTCCTGAGTCAATGCAATCAGTTCTGCCCATTGGGGTGAGGTCTCATATTCTAAGGACTGTGCTCAGACAACTTCAGGGGGCTCTACTATTGCAGCTCCAGTGTAACACACCCCATTCTGGAAAAACTGCTACCATCAACAAAAAGGGTATGGGTGGCATTAGGAATAAGGATATCAGTCAATTTGGGCTGCAAGCCAGTCAAGTAGTCAAGAATCTGTAAACAATCATGTGTCACCACTGCCCCCTTGCCCATCTCCAGGAGGAGAATGGCTGGATTGAGAGCTTCAGTCATAGAAAAAGAGGGGGTTGAGCAAAAGCACCTGATATTGAATGATGTGGGCATTTGAGAACCACCTCTCTTGGGGACTCTGGAGCAAGGACTCCACCGACTGAGTGTGGTGCCGTCACAAACAGGTCCTGGCCAAATGTAAACTTAGAGGCTTCCTTAACCAAAGTGGCAATTGCCACTACTGCCTGGAGGCAGTTAGGTCACCTGGCCACCACATAGTCCATTTTCTTGGAGGGGTAGGCCACAGGCCTTCACTATGTTTCTATGGATTGGGTGAGGATCTGTAGGGCCACCTCTTCAAGTTTGTCAACAAAAAAATGGAAGTGCATAGACAGGCATCCAAGGGTGGGAGCACTCACAAAAGACGATTTCAGGTGGTCAGAGGCCTCCTGACATTCTTCTGTCCATTCCAGTTCCTCAGACTTGCCAGCCAAGGTCAAATGCAGGGTTTTAGCAATCTCAGCAAAACCCGGAATCCAGAGTCTGCAATATCCCACAGTGCCCAAGAATTCCCACACCTGCCTTTTGGTTTGAGGTACTGGGAGGTTAAGGATTGCCTGAATCCTGACCTGGGAGTCTTATCACTTCCCCTTCTAATTCATAGCCTAAATAAGTAACAATAGTCATACAGAGCTGCTCTTTCCTGGCCAAGACCCTATACCCCAAATTGCTCATTGATTCAAGCAGCTGGAGAGTGGCTGTCTTGCAGGTCTTGGTGCTGAGGGTAGTCAGGAGCAAGCCATCTACATACTGGAGCAAAGTGACATCTGTTTGGCTCTCCCAAAATGCTGACAGATCCTTACCCAGTGCTTCCCCAAAGAGAGTGGGTGAATTTTTGAACCCTTGGGGAAGTCTAGACCAGGTGAATTTTCTCCCCCCCTCCCTTTTTCTTCTCTTGGGTCCTCAAAGGCAAAGATTGGTTGACTGACAGGGGCTAAGGGGATTGGAAAAAAAACCGTATCCTTGAACTCCAGGACAGTATATACAGTATGTTTAGGTGGAAGCTGACTCAACAGGGTATAAGGGTTTGGTATCATAGGATGAACAGTTTAAACCCTGTTGTTGACTTCCCTGATGTCTTGAACAGGATGGTAGTCAGAAGTGCCGGGCTTCTGTACAGGCAGCAAGGGTGTATTCCAAGGGGATTGGCAGGGAACCAGAATCTCCATCCCTAAAAGCCTCTGTATGTGAGCACTAATTCCCTCCCTGTCCTGCCTACTGATCATGTACTGCCTCACCTGGACAGGCAGGGCAGACCTAAGAAACTGCACCACCACAGGTGACTGATGGGTGGCCAAGCCTGGGGGGAGTTAGATTTTGCCCACATGCCTAGGATCTTGTTCTGAAATTCTAGTAGTAATGGGAAAATCTGTGACTGGCTAGCCTATGAGGTCAGGAGACATTCTTCTGAGAGTGAGAAAGACAGGAGGAGGGTTTGGGGTATGTCATCAAAGTGAAGCCTGGTCTATCCTTCCTTGAAAGAGATGATGGTCTTCAGATTGTGAGGCAGGTCCTGGCCCAGAAGGGGGTAGGGGAAGTTAGGCATTACTAGGAAGGCATGCATCACAGTTCCTGTCCCTATGTTCACAGTGCGTGATGTTGTCCAGTGGTAGGATTCAATATGACCATTGGCACCCTTCAATGAGGGTGTTTTGGAAAGAGTATGGACCAGGATTGGTGTTCAAGGCTGAATAGGTGGCCCCTGTGTCAACTAGGAAGTTCACCGTTTTACCCCCTACCTTTAGTTTAACCAGGGACTCTGGGGCTAGCTGAGCAATGGCCCAGGCATCCCAGCAGCTGGGGGGTGACTTCCCTACTTGCCAGCTGCCTTGGACATTCATACTTCCAATGGCCTATCACTTTACAGTATGTGAATTGATCTCCTTACAACCAGAAAGTCTTTCTGCCACTTCCCCTACCTCTGTCCATGCTATCTCCATCTTTTCCTTCCCTTCTGTCTCTCACTCTGCTGGACTGGCCATTCCTTCCACTGGCTAAAGCTGCCAGAGCTGCATTAGCTGCCCTCCTGGTGTGTCATGCTTCAGCCCCAATTCTAGTACTGAAAACTTTCTGAGCTACTTCCATTAATTCCAATAATAGTTTCCCTTCAGACTCTTCCAGCTTCTGCAACTTTTGGCGTATATCTGGTGCAGACTAAGCTACAAATGTCTATGTTGACAGTCCTGCAATTTTTGGGAGTAAGTCCCATATGCCTCTAGAAGGCACTCAAGGAAAGCTGAAGGCAACTCATCTGGCCCTTGGATAATTTCACTTACTTTGGGTAAATTAGTCAGTCTCTTGGCCACAGCCCGGAGTCCTCTTAATACAGTGATGATACTGATCAAGAGCCTCCTTACCTTGAATGGAATTAAATCCCAATCTGGCCTACTAGACAGGAAGACAGTCTCTATGCAGTGTGGATCAGTGGTTGGTTGGCCATCCTGGACCAGGATAGTCTTAATAGCTTCCCACCTGATTTGATTCCTCTCCTCAAAGGTAAACAGGACCTGTAAAAGTTGCTGACAATCATCCCAGGTGGGGTTATGGATAAAGAAAATAGTTTAAGTAAGGAGATTAATCCTTGGTGTTTTTCAGAAAAGGAAGGATTCTAGTTCTTCCAGTTGTAAAGATCTGTGGAAGAAAAAGGGGCATACACCAGGAAGGGTTGTCTATCTTCACCTATCCAGGCCCTGCCTCCTGCAAGGGCAGTTGATAAGTGGCATCTGACTGTGCAGAAGCCTGGTCCTGGCCTTGTGAATATTGATAAAGGGTGCCCTGCTGCATATGGGATGGACTGGTGATGGGCAGGGCCTCAGAGGGAAGAGGTGGGTAGAGGGAGCTGGGCACCAGTGCCGATGGTTGGGGTGGTGCTCCCCCTTGAACATATGGGGGTGGTTCCTTAGGACTCTCCTGGAGTACTAGAGGGATTTTGGCCTTCTTGTTCTAGGGGTTGGAGAGCAATTGTGCTGGCAAGGCAGCTTTCGCTCCAGCAGAACAATTTTCCCCTGTAAAATAAGCCTTCAATTTCCTGGGGGTGTCATTAAGGAGGTCAATCCAAATAGCAATGTAGGGGATATGATCAGAGTGCCCTGATTTCCATATATTACTCTCTGGTGTTGTAGTGAAAAATTCACCTTTTAAAATTGTTATAATATTGAACTATGGCCACCAAGGAATTTACTTATGAAATTCCTAAAATGAAACACTCAAGTCAGAATGGAGTTTAAGGAGGTTTAATCACAATGAGAGTAGGGAAAGGAGAGGGAGAGAAGGAGAGAGGAGAAAAGGGAAAGGGGTTACTCAACCTCTGACCAAGGCAGAGGGAGATTAGGCCCAAAGGGCCAAGGTAGAAAGGAATCAGTCCTTGACTCACGTGACCGATCTGAAGGGAAGCTGTCTGTGGGTCTCCTCCCTGTTCAAGCTTCTAACCCAAGCTGGCTTCTCGCCCTGTCTACAGGAAGTGAGTGAATCCCAGAGGCTGCTTTCTCTGTCACTTCCTGTGCCTCACAAGTGCCAATGGTGGCTCAAGCTTGGCTTAGGACAGCCCAGGTGGGCAGTTAGTTATTTCTGATTTGTCATTGACTAGTACATGCCTGTGTAGTGTGGGTGTGCACAATTTTTGGGTGCTAGACCAAGATGGAGATTTTAAAATTCACAATCCCCCCTGATGATGATTGGGGGACTAGTCTCCCCAATTGATCACTAAACATAAGCGTACTGCACCCCCCAAAAATTTTAACTGTAAGTGTATACAAAATTTTTTTACCCACTAAGAGGAAAACTATAATAGTTGTAGATATGGAGAAATAGATGAGAGAGAAAGGCAGCAAACCAATGTTTTGCTGGGCGCATTGACAAAAGCCAATTAGGGGGCAGTCCCCTTTGGCATAAGAGTGTACATTCAAAAAAATGTTCAATCAACCACACCCCAAAGTTCATTCTGGATCTTCCTGTAGTAAAAAGGTTTAGATATCTTTCTGCAAACAGTTCATTCTCTGGATTCAGTTAGTTAGCAAGCTTCTTCTCTGAAGATCTATCTCGAACAAAATTTAAATCTTGGATTTTATGAAATACAATCCCCCCTGAAGAAAGTGTTGAAAAAACACTGAGTACAGCTGAGGATGCAAGTTTTAGTTGTGGGGGTGTGCGAGTTAATCCAAAAGGAAAACAAAACAAAATGAAAATAAAATAAAAAACAAAAACAAAAGAAGAAAAAGGGAAAAAATCAAGGGAAAAAATATAGACCCTTTATATATACATATATTTATATTAAAGAAGAATTCAAAATCAGTATCAAAATATCAAAAAAATCTATGTATACAAATGTTTTTTTTTAGAAAGCAAGAATAAAAAAATTTTTTTTTTCCACAGGCCCCTGTATTAGGCCCCTGTATTAGGGTCCAGTTAAGTAATTTCTAATCCCACAAGTCTGTAGGACAGAATGCAGCAAATTTTACTTACCCATTTCTAGCCAAGGCTACAGGAAGTTGCCATACTATAGGAGAGAAAAAAGAGGACAAGATTTTTTTTTTAAATTTATATGTAGGGAAGTGTCATTCCCTCGTCTGATTTTACCTTCATTCTCAGGGATGGAGGGAGCCAGGATGGTAGCCAACCTTTGGTACTTGTCTGTAGGTACTTTCACGAAGAGTGTGGATACAAGGAAGGCCTACATCTTAACGTCTGTCAAGTGTCCCAACCCCGAGTCTCACACTAGGTTCAAGTCCTTAGTATTGGCTTAGAAATGCATTAATCCTACCTGGATTGGTCTTTGATTTTTAGACCTGTGAGCTCTTTTGGCATTATCCAGGTCATCTCTGTGCTCCTTTTTGATCCCATTCCTAGAATCAGACACAAATATTAATCATAGTCCCACAACAATTATCAATAAATGGCAGGTTCCCATAGTCTAAAGCTGTTTGGGTGCGTATTAATAATAATAGCAAGTATATATAGTTTAATATTATTGTAGAATAAAATTAATATTTATTGTATGTACCTTAAGTACATAGAAATGAGAAAAAGGGAAAAAATAAAATATTGTAAAAAAGAATAATAATAAAATAAGGAAAAGAGAAAAAAGGAAAAAAGAAAAAAAATAAATTTAGGAATTAAATGTGTCAAAAGCAGAATAAAACAGTTCCACTTGTCAATGGGTAAGTTATCTCCAATGCATGTATAGGATACAGTCAATCAGTCTCAACAGAAGATGCTCTCTTTACATGTGAGCAACAAATCCAAGAGTTCTCTCCAATCTTTATAGATGTTGGAGTAATTAACAATATTTGGAATGGTCCTTCCCAGGAAGGCTGAGTTGCTCCCGTATGCTGGAAGTTCTTTATATACACGTTGTCTCCTGGGTTCAGGTCATGAAGTGAGAAGTCTAGTGGTCCAGCTTGTACTGCAGCTCCGGATTCATGTAGCTCATGCAGTTTGTGCTGTAATTCCTGTATATAGGAAGCAATAGTAGTATCTCCCCCTAATAGCGATGTATAAGCTGGGGAGAAAAGCTTAGCCTGTATAGGTGGATGACAAGCATCTCAAATGGTGAGATGTGTAAGTCTCCTCTAGGCCTGCTTCTAAGATAAAATAGGGCCAGAAGGAGAATTTCAGGCCATTTTAAATGGGTCTCAGTGCATAATTTGCCAATCATAGTTTTAAATTCTTTGTTCATCCTCTCAACTTGGCCTGAACTCTGGGGATGATATGGAACATGGAATTTGGGAGTTATCCCCAAGCAAGAATATATATGGTTTAGAACAGAATCAGTAAAATGACTCCCCCTATCGGAATCAAAACATGCTGGCAGGCCAAAGCGAGGAATAATTTCTTTCTTTTTTTTTTTTAATAATATTTTATTTGATCATTTCCAAGCATTATTCATTAAAGACAAAGATCATTTTCTTTTCCTACCCCCCCCACACCCATAGCCGACATGTGATTCCACTGAGTATCACATGTGTTCTTGATTCGAACCCATTGTCATGTTGTTAATATTTGCATTAGAGTGTTCGTTTAGAGTCTCTCCTCTGTCATGTCCCCTCAGCCACTGTAGTCAGGCAGTTGCTTTTCCTCGGTGTTTCTACTCCCACAGTTTGTCCTCTGCTTATGAATAGTGTTTTTTCTCCTAGATCCCTGCAGATTGTTCAGGGACATTACACCGCTACTAATGGAGAAGTCCATTACGTTCGATTATACCACAGTGTATTAGTCTCTGTGTACAATGTTCTCCTGGTTCTGCTCCTCTCGCTCTGCATCACTTCCTGGAGGTTGTTCCAGTCTCCATGGAATTCCTCCACTTTATTATTCCTTTTAGCACAATAGTATTCCATCACCAGCATATACCACAATTTGTTCAGCCATTCCCCAATTGAAGAGCATCCCCTCGTTTTCCAATTTTTGGCCACCACAAAAAGCGCCACTATGTATATTCTTGTACATGTCTTTTTCTCCATTATCTCTTTGGGGTACAAACCCAGCAGTGCTATGGCTGGATCAAAGGGTAGACATTCTGGATCAAAGGGTAGACATTCTTTTATCGTCCTTTGGGCATAGTTCCAAATTGCCCTCCAGAATGGTTGGATCAGTTCACAACTCCACCAGCAATGAATTAATATCCCTACTTTGCCACATCTCCTCCAGCATTCATTACTTTCCTTTGCTATCATGTTAGCCAATCTGCTAGGTGTGAGGTGATACCTCAGAGTTGTTTTGATTTGCATCTCTCTGATTATAAGAGATTTAGAACACTTCTTCATGTGCTTATTAATAGTTTTGATTTCTTTATCTGAAAACTGCCTATCCATGTCCCTTGCCCATTTATCAATTGGAGAATGGCTTGGATTTTTGTACAATAGATTTAGTTCTTTATAAATTTGAGTAATTAAACCTTTGTCAGAGGTTTTTATGAAGATTTTTTCCCCAATTTGTTGTTTCCCTTCTGATTTTAGTTACATTGGTTTTGTTTGTACAAAAGCTTTTTAATTTGATGTAGTCGAAATTATTTATTTTACATTTTGTGACTCTTTCTATGTCTTGTTTGGTTTTAAAGTCTTTCCCCTCCCAAAGGTCTGACATGTATACTATTCTGTGTTTATCCAATTTACTTATGGTTTCCTTCTTTATGTTTAAGTCACTGACCCATTTTGAATTTATCTTGGTGTAGGGTGTGAGGTGTTGATCTATTCCTAGTCTCTCCCACACTGTCTTCCAATTTTCCCAGCAGTTTTTATCGAATAGTGGATTTTTGTCCCAAAAGCTGGGATCTTTGGGTTTATCGTATACTGTCTTGCTGAGGTCGCTTGCCCCCAGTCTATTCCACCGATCCTCCTTTCTGTCTCTTATCCAGTACCAAATTGTTTTGATGACTGCTGCTTTGTAATATAGTTTAAGGTCTGGGACTGCAAGGCCCCCATCATTTGTGTTTTTTTCCATTATTTCTCTGGATATCCTTAATCTTTTGTTATTCCAAATGAACTTTGTTATGGTTTTTTCTAAATCAGTAAAGAAATTTTTGGGGAGTTCAATGGGTATGGCACTAAATAGATAAATAAGTTTGGGTAGGATGGTCATTTTTATTATATTGGCTCGTCCTATCCATGAGCAGTTAATGTTTTTCCAATTGCTCAAGTCTAGTTTTAGTTGTGTGGAGAGTGTTTTGTAGTTGTGTTCATATAGTTCCTATGTTTATCTCGGGAGATAGATTCCTAGGTATTTTATTTTGTCTAAGGTGATTTTGAATGGGATTTCTCTTTCTAGTTTTTGCTGCTGAGCTATGTTGGAGATATATAGAAATGCTGATGACTTATATGGGTTTATTTTGTATCCTGCAACTTTGCTAAAGTTGTTGATTATTTCAATTAGCTTTTTAGTTGAATCTCTAGGATTCTGTAAGTAGACCATCATGTCATCATGTCATTCCGGAAGTCAGAATAATTTTTTTTAAAAGCACCTTAGCAACAAAAGCTGCTGTGGCTTGGGCTGTAGGAAATGCTTCTGGTCATCTGGTCAGTTGATTTACTATGACCAGACAAAATTTATATCATCCAGACTTTGGCATCGTTATGAAATCTATCTGCAGGTGCTCAAAAGGTGTGTAAGCCAGAGGACACCCACCAAAGGCTTTGTCACAAAAGGCATGTTGGTTATATGCCTGGCAGGTAGAGCAGGCTGAACACACTTTAGAGGCTATGGTAGTTATACTGGGGGCTATCCATACTCTCTTAACAGAGTCCATGATGCCCTGGGTACTAAAGTGGCCATTATTATGAACAGATTGGCAAATTTGGTGATAGAAACTTCTAGGGATCAGGGGTTTTCCTCCAGATGACACCCAGATTCCATTTATCTGTTTTGCTTTGAATTTTTGTTTCCATTTTCCACTTCCTTCTCATTATAGGAAAGTGATAAATTTAAGTCATCAGTAGTTGTTAATGTTAGAAGTAATTCAGGCCCTTCTATGGCTGCTAGCTTTGCAGCAGCATCTGCTCGGTCATTTACCCTAGAGACAGGGTCGGTGCCACCTGTATGGGCAGAGCAATGAACTACAGCTAGGGCTTCAGGCAGCTGAAGAGCAGAAAGTACTTCATTAATAATTTCAGCATTAGCTATGGATTTTCCAGCTGAGGTTAAAAATCCTCTCTGGAGCCATAGCATCCCGGCTGAGTGACAAATGCAAAAGCATACCTAGAATCCATATGAATTATTGCCTTTTATCCTTGGCAATTATACAGGCATGTTTCAGAGCTATGAGTTCTGCCCCTTGAGCGCTAATGTTAGAGGGCAGTGAAGCTGACCACTCAGTGGCAAATTCTGAGACTACAACAGCTCCAGTGTAGCGTATGCCATCCCTCATGAAAGAAGAACCATCAGTAAATAAGATCAGGTCTGAGTTCTTTAAGGGGGTGTCAAGGAGATCATCTCGAGGCTTTTCTGCCATGGACACTAGTGTTTCACAACTGTGTAATGGTTCTCCTGAAGTTGGTAAGTCTGGAAGCAAGGTGGCAGGATTAAGGGTTGTACAGCATTTCAAAGTAATATTTTCATTGTTTAGTAAGGTTATTTTATACCTTGTAATTTGCTGATCAGAAAATGCCTGTGTTCTCTGTCTTAGCAATAATGCTTCTATCTCATGTGGACACATAATTGTTAGTGGGCATCCTAATACTAGATCAATGGTTTTTGTCACTAGTAAAGCAGTAGCAGCCACGTCTCTAAGGCATGGTGGTGATCCTGAAGCTATTGGGTCCAGCTGGGCTGAATAATAAGCAACTGGGCACTGAGAAGGCCCCAGAGTTTGAGTTAAAACGCCTGAGGCTACTCCTCTTCGCTCATGTACATACAAAGTAAATGGCTTGTTGTAATCTGGGATGCCTAGAGCAGGGGCAGACAAGATAGCCTTTTTTTAGCTCTGATAGAGCTGACAGGTGTTCAGGCTCTAATTTGAAGGGTTCAGGGACCGAATCTCTTGTTAGTGCTATAAGAGGTTTAGTAATTTCCCCATAGCAAGGAATCCATTGTCTGCAAAACCCTGTTGCTCCCAGAATGGATCTTAACTCTTTTTTAGTGGTAGGAGCACTCAATTTTTGAATATTCTCAATTCTCTTGGGAGAAATAGAGCAGGCACCAGCTGTCAGAATGAACCCCAAATATTCTACTTTGGGGAGACACCACTGAACTTTATCCCTCGAGATCTTATGACCTCTTTTGTGCAATTCCAAAAGAAGGTGTTTACTATCTTCCTGACATGCTTCTGCATCTGCGGAAGCCAAGAGTAGGTCATCTACATATTTTCTTAATTTGCTGTTTTTAAATTTTATATTATCTGTATCTTGTCCCAAAATTTGTGCAAATAAGGTCGGACTTTCTACATAACCCTGGGGCAAATGACTCCAGGAATATTGGGTGCCATTCCAGGTGAAAGCAAAAATATACCTCAAGTTCTCATGTATGGGTATGGAAAAGAAGGCTGAGCACAAGTCTAGTACTGTAAAGTATGTAGCTGTGCTAGGAATAGAAGAAATAATAGTATTGATATTGAGAACTACTGAGTGTCTCTTTATAATGTGATTGTTCACAGCCCTCAAATCCTGTACAAATCTATAGAGGTGTTTGCCATCAGTCCCCCTTTTTGGTTTTTTAACGGGGAGAATGGGCGTGTTGTATTCAGATTTACAAGGGAAAATTATTCCTTGGTCAATTAATGAGTTTATTATTGGGGTAATGCCCTCCATTGCCTCCTTGGAGAGAGGATGCTGAGGAATGCAAGGAGGTGGGCTGGATTTAGTTTTTATTTGCACAGGAGCAGCTGATTTAAGTAAGCCTACATCAGTAGAAGATGTGACTCAAAGAGACGCTGGTATATCTGTAGGTATTTCAAAGTTGGGAGGCTCCTTTGCCTCCTGGCTCTCTGAGAGAAATACAGGGAGTAAATTTAAGGTTTCCTCAGGCACTTCTAAGGAGAGAGAGCCATATGGGGTGCACATTATTGCGGCTTATAATATGCATAGTAAATCTCTCCCCAGCAAATTTGTAGGGGATCCAGGTATTAGAAGAAAAGAATGTTCAACAGTTAGGGGTCCCACGCGTACCATGCGAGGAGAAAGTTTTGGGACCTTTAACGGTTTTCCTGAAACCCCTACTACATTTAGAGAGTCAATAGAATCATATTTCTCATCTGGTTTGCTTACTAGAACTGACCTAGATACTCCAGTGTCTACAAGACAGCTATAGTATGAATTTCCTACCTTTAAAGTGACATGAGGTTCCTTACTGTTTGGAGGGGAATATATAGGGATTATTGGCATTAAAATATCAGGGTCTGGAAAATCAAAGGTTTCATTCTTTGATTCCAAGGCCCTCACCCCCCCCCTTCACACCTTCATAAAGATGCTTGGGCAGTTTTTTGGGACCCTCCACACTGTTGGGGGTGTTCACCCTGAGCGTAGCGTGGTCGAGCTCCATTTCTTATATATTGTTGTTGGGCATTGTGTTGGGTATTATCATTTTCTGTATTTTGAGCACTGTCATTTTGATTGGCATTGTGATTCCTATAGTTATTACTCCTAAAGGTGTTATTATTTCTTGTTTCCCGTAGCTTACTCCTACAGACTATCATTGCATGGCCTCTCTTCCCACAGAAGAGGCATATTAAGGGGTATGTTAGTGATTTATCTGTGGATTCCTTCAAAGGGGCCATGGTCTCTCCCTTAATTTTCAATTGTTCCTGTATCATTCTTTCAATTTCTTTTTTAAGGTCTGCCACTGATGTATTGTGTGTCTCAGGTTTTTTTGTACAATTCTTATAGGCATATGTTGCTACTTTCCTCAGTCCTTCGAGGTCCATAGACTCCCAGTTGGGATAGCTAGTTTCAAAGTAGTCTTTTACTGATGAACAACAATTCCTAATGAATTGTCTGCGTATATGTTTAATGTCCTTTTCTCTGGTCATATCAAGGTCCATATATGTATGTCCTATGTCAATAAACTGTCCATAAAGTGGGAGGGGGTCTCATCAATTTCCTGTCGGGACTGTTCAAATTTTTCCCATGTATCAGGGCTATCAGAGCAGTCTCTCATGGCTCTTAATAATGCTTCTCTGGCCAGGACTAGTTTTGTGTGATCTTGTGTAATATTGGGGTTCCAGTGTAGATCTACAGTTTCCCAGTGGTGAGCTCCTCTACTGCTTTTCTTATCAGCTAGAGAGATGACATTATTTTTCTCTCTCTTTGTCAGCAAGGTATCTAACAGATTTTCCACATCCAACCAAGAAGGGTCAAAGTTTTTTAATATATTCTCTAATTTTTCTATAACCAATATTGGTTCTGCCTCAAATGATGGAACATTGTGCTTGAATTTTTCTAAATCATCAGGTTTAAAAGATGTATAGTGTCTTACAGACACCAAGTTCCCTTCTTTATTAAAGGTGGGTACTTCCCTCAATGGAAATAAACTTCTGTCTAAATTATCAGGTGTTACTGTTTCTATGCTACTTGCTCTGTTTGCAGTGGGGTAGTTAAGAGAAGGGAAAAGGTTAGGATCATTGGATGTCAGGGCATGAGGGTTGGGGATTAGAGCATGAGCATGGGTGGGGGGAAGGGCAGGGGGAAGGGCCTGGGGAAGGGCCTGGGGAAGGGAGGTGACAGGAACAGGGGGTGGGGCTGAGTGGTCAGGAGGGGGAGGAGCTGGTTGGTGTGAAGGGGCTGCTATTTGAGCCAAATTGCTTTGGGCAGGGTGGGTCAGGGAATCTGATAATGATGGGGAATTGAGAGATACATCACTCCTATTGTGGGATGTTTTTAACTCCCTTTCAATGTTTTGCAGGAAGGTTTTTATCTCTCCCCATTTTTCCTCCATAATTTCATCCGGGAAAGTTTTTATCTCTCCCCATTTTTTTTCCTTAATTTCATCCTGTTCCACCAATCGTTGGTTAATAAAAGTATGTTGTTCCTTAATTTGTTTAGTAATAGAAGGAACAAGCGAGTGTTCTCTCTTAGAGGAGATTAGGTATATTATTACAAGTACAATAATTACAATCCCAAGGAAGATGAATATAAGAGTCACCAAGAGGCTTATAGCTTCTGAGAAAAACCATCCTATAGGAACACCTACTAGGACTCCTATGCACTTGGTTATTGAACTTATAAGCCAATTTCGAAGCAAATCATGCACTGGTTGAAGCCACATTTTTTTAAAGTTACTAAGTTGCCTGTAACTTTTATTTTTTGTCAGTAGGTGGCTCCCTTTACAGTCTACAACCCTATACAGGTTAAGGGCCTATTCTGTTGTAAATTCTCCTTATTAAGCTTCTGGGAGGGGTAACAAAATTCTTATGCGGGGAGGCAGAGGCTATGAAAAAGCTGATTAGGAGTGAATAGGCTGTAAACAAAGGGTAGAGCTAAAACTCCTTCTTTTACAAAGTGTGTATATGGGCAGGTCCCAGCAATCTTCTTTAGCCCTCAGACTAAAACTGCTAGGACCATGTGCTTGTAAATCTTGAAATCTCTCAGACTTGTGAATGTTAAAAATTTCCCCATCGGGGAATTCTTAATTGGAACAAATTCCCTACTGAGAAACATTCCCCATTTTGATGTGAGAACTCGCCAGGATCAGAAATGGGAGGACATCTACTCCAACCATACTTAAGACTGCTTTAGGAGAGAAAACTCCTTGCTAAACAACGAAAGTACTTGGACCCATGCTTATAATAAGGCAAGGATTTTTGAGCCAGGCCTGTTTTTTGAATTGATACAATGAGATGCTAGGTACCTAAAAGGGTCAGGCAAGTTTTATCTTGATGAGATTAGTTGATTCAGCTGTGTTTTCTCTCATTCAGACTTACTGAGGAGACTGGTCTACACAGCAGCATTTTTTCTGATTCAAACTTACTGAGGAGATTGGTCGACTTAGCAGGAATTTAGATGGGCAGTCCTTTGGAAAGTGTCTACAGTGAATGGTAGATGTAGGGATTTAGGGGAGGTGACATGGGAGAAAAACCCCTATATAAGAAAAAGCAGATTCCTTTTGGAGAGATCCTTTTGGAGAAATCCTTTTCGAGGATCTCTGATGAGGATCACTTGGGAAGAATCTCTTGAGAAAGGCTCTGGAGAAAGGCCCTTTGGAACAGTCTCTGGCTGGAAGGCTCTCTGGTGAAGTCAGCTGAGATGGAGCTGGCCTGGTGTCACTAGAATCCTTGTTTAGGCAGACCTTGTGGTGAGTGTTAAAAGACTGACTGACTGATTCTCTCTCTTAAGACTCAGGTCTAGGCCATATTGGCTTGAGGCCCTTCATAATTATTCCTTTCCTACTCTTTCTCTCTTTCTCTAATTCCTCATTATATTATTGATTAAAAATCTCTATAAAACCCAGTTGACTTGGGTATTTGAATAATTGGGAATATTTCCCTGGCGACCACCTTATATTTGATTTAAAAACCAAGACACTGTAGTGAAACACATTTTCTGCAGTCAAATTTCTCACCCTCTCTTATATCTATCACAATTTATATCTTCCACCATTTTAACTCACTACAGTTTATGGGCTTCACTATTTTAAATCTCACATGCTGCCTTCCTTGAGCAAAGCCCACTTAAATTTTTAAGACTAGAAAGGCCAGAAAAAACAAGAAAATGGGTTTTAAGTTGGCTCCCTCGCTTCTCTCAGCTGTTTTTGTTGTGGGCTAGGAGCTCCTAAGCGCTCCTTCTCCAGCTGCTAATCAGTTGATTAGGTAAGCCTGGCCTGCCTCTCAATCCACTGAGCCACCTCCTTAAAGTAAAGGGAGGAGGAAATGAGAGAGAAAAAAACTGTCGACCCCAATTTAAATTAAGGAGAAAAGAAAAGAGAGAAAAGGTGTTTTTATACTTACCTGTTCTGGCAGCTGTGTCTTTAAGCCGAGGTATCTGGTAAAAGGACTGACTGAGTGAGGAGGAAGTGGGGTGAAAAGGCAAGAAAATTTAGGAAATTTATTGAGGTTCGATATAAACCTTCGAGGTCTGCCAATTGTTGTAGTGAAAAATTCACCTTTTAAGATTGTTATAATATTGAACTATGGCTGCCAAGGAATTTACTTATGAAATTCCTAAAATGAAACACTCAAGTCAGAATGGAGTTTAAGGAGGTTTAATCACAATGGGAGTAGGGAAAGGAGAGGGAGAGAAGGAGAGAGGAGAAAAGGGAAAGGGGTTACTCAACCTCTGACCAAGGCAGAGGGAGATTAGGCCCAAAGGGCTAAGGTGGAAAGGAATCAGTCCTTGACTCACGTGACCGATCTGAAGGGAAGCTGTCTGTGGGCCTCCTCCCTGTTCAAGCTGGCTTCTTGCCCTGTCTACAGGAAGTGAGTGAATCCCAGAGGCTGCTTTCTCTGTCACTTCCTGTGCCTCACAAGTGCCAATGGTGGCTCAAGCTTGGCTTAGGACAGCCCAGGTGGGCAGTTAGTTATTTCTGATTTGTCATTGACTAGCACATGCCTGTGTAGTGTGGGTGTGCACAATTTTTGGGTGCTAGACCAAGATGGAGATTTTAAAATTCACACTGGGCTTCATAGGCCACAGAGAGGTCTGTGGTCCCTTCTGAAGGCCTTCTGACCTCAAAGGTGGGCCACTCTAACTCACAAAAAGGTACTGAGAATACGTGGGAAAACCTGAACTCCATAGTCTGCTGCTGCCTTTTGTATTTTGGGAAAGGAGGAAAAGGCAGAGAAAAGGAAGGTAGCAGGATATTCCCACCTCCCCACCCCCCACCCTTTTCCACTGCCTTGTGGTAGGGAAATTGACCAGGGTCTTCTTGTAGGTAGGCTAGGAAATTAAATTAAATCAAGCCAGCATCCAGGGATAGTTAGGTAGGTTTATTTAGGGTTCAGGAAAAGAAAGTTTGGGAAAGTCAAGGAAAGTTTAATCTTTGGCAGGGCAGTAGAGACCAAAGCTCTTCATCAAGGTTCAAGGAAAAAGGTGCCAAAACCCGTGATTCTTTCCTCTTTTATTCTCCCTCTGGCATCTCCTACAAAGGAAGTGGAAGGTGTCAGACGAAGTTTCAGTAGAGAGTCCTGGGAGATGGAGTCTCCCAGGACTTAGGTTCATTTCAAAACTCACATTTTTTTAATAACCTGAAAATTCTTAAGGATGCATGTTAATGAGGTCAGAGAATACGATGATTAGAACTGACCCATTATAGCTGGCCACATAGGAACAAAACAAAGCACTCAACAGGAATCCAAGATTCCAAGACACACACTTTATCATGCATTCATACACTTGAACCTGAGGGTTCCCCATCCATCCCAGAAGATGTCTCTTCCCACAACCCAGCTGTGGAATTAACACCATGTCAAGCAATCCAAAAACCTCTCCTGGATTCAGGATTGTCAGAACAGAACAGACTTATCAAAACAGAACAGGTGGTTCCAAAACTGATTAGAATTTTATTCAAGACTTCCATCACAAGAACTAGGGGCAGTCCTAAGAGTGAAGTCCTCGGTTACAATAGGAACTGCATACTCCCTACTCAACTCACACCCCAAAGGGGATCACAGACTCAAACCAGATTTGAAGCTCTGTTATGGGGTCCTGGACTAGCAGTAGGCTGCCTCTGTATAATTGAGGTTACAAACCCAGCCAAAAAGCCATATACCACAGACCCCAGAGACCTCTCTTCCCCACACATGCACACACACACACACCAGTAGCCCTCTCCCAGGTTCCTCCCTGATTCTGTGTTAGAATATCTTGCTGGGGCCTCCAAAATAAAGTGGAACACTTCATGCAATAATGTCCAGATACCCAGAAGTTTGAATTAGAAGAACCTTTATTTATTTATTACTGGCCAAGGTGCCCTCCTAATGTGAGTCACACTAAACAGAAGTTTCATGCAGCTTTTATAGGAATTTGGATAGGCAGGAAACAGGTGGAATCAAACACTTTCATACATACATTTCCTTATTGGGTTTGGCAGAAGCAAGCAAGCCTTATCTGACAGAAGCAGATATGCCATTAGCATTACTGCAGGATATGGTACATTCCATTGTGGATCCATCTCCTTACATACCATCTGCTATATTAAGCTCAAGCCTTTTAAGACTTCCTGATTCCTTCTCCCTAGAACTAACTATAGATCTTTGCCTGCATCAGTTTTAACTAGCCCTGTGTGGCTGGGGAACTGGACCACTTTTACCTGTTGTTTAGAGACTCTTAACTAAAGACCTAGGTTATGCTGACCAGAAACTGCATCAAGTTAGTATAAATTCTAACCCTCAAACCTTTTGAAAACTCATTTTGGTGGGTATCAGCCCCACCCTTTGACTGGGCAAGCAAATACTTTGAGAGACCACCAGAGGTCTTGTGGCTCCTTGGTATCTAGGAAGAGGCTTGCCACTTGTCCCCTGTGACTCCTGGAGTCTGGAAAACTGGACTCTTACTTAAACTGAAGCCAAGTTTGTCCAACCAGAGAGATTCAGGAGTGATGTCACTGGGGGTTTTAAGAGAGGAGTGGAGGAAGCAGCTTGTTTCTTGGACTGGAGACCTCCTGGCATAGCCCCTTCTGGCTAGGGAATGGAGACAAGCAAGGCCATGTGATTATCTCTCTCTTACTCCAATTTTACTAATAAATAATTGCAAATTAATATATAGTCTCCAGAGAATTTTAATCATGAGGAAACAGTCAGATCCAAAGATTGATACAAGGACATTTCTCATAATTGTGCATCTTATAATACATATATAACCCAGTATGATTGCTTGTTGGCTATGATATAGGGGAGGGAAAAAGGGGAGGGAAAGAACATGAATCATGGAATCATGGAAAAATACTTAAATAAAAACTTAAAAAAATAGTTGTGCATCTCAAGCAACTCATATGTCATAACTGAAAACTTGTCCTCTACTCATCAATCAGTTAATATTTTCATATTCCTTTTATTTAATACAGACACTTGCAAGGAATATAACACCTCTTTTTCTGAATTCAGGAAATTGCACCTGTTTACCCTTACCTGTAAAGGATAATTTAGTGTTGTGACCTAAAATATGTTAATTATTTGGTTGCCATGGATATCCCAAATATAAAAGAAATATAACAAAGTCAACTGGAAATTTATGGGGATTTAATTTATATAGTGGAAAAAAATTAAGAAGAAGGAAGAAGGAAAAGGGTGTAGGGTTTCTCCCACCTGGCTAGTGCCAGGAGGAAGACCAGAGGCTCTAGGAAGATAAGGTTTTGAAGGGTAAAGAGGAAATAATCAGTCTGAACTACAAAGGGCTCAGCCAAGATGCCTGAACCTGAATCAGTTCAAGGGCAAACTCACCGCCAAACCTAGACAAATAGCTGCCACCACGCCAAGATGTTGAAACGCTTAGCATGCTGCCAGCCAGAGTCACCTCTTTGGGAAAAGAGGGAGAGACATGCCTTATATAGATGGTTTTATGTCACTTTCCTGTGTCTCATGCACCAATGATAGCTTAGCTTGACTTAGGACAGCCTAGGGGTCTGTCTGTTTTTTCTGCACATATCTGTTGAAGGCCATTTTCTCAGGTAATTAAATCTTTGAGTATGGTGCAGGCATCCTGACCTTGTTAAACTAAGTAGGGTGGAGAAATGTATAGTTCCCAAGACTTGATTCTATTAAACCAAGTATCTGCATTGTTACTAATCAGGAAATAGCTAAATCAGATCTTCTAAAGTACGGTCTGAGTAGGGTGGAGTAGTTTTAAAATTCACATACCCTCTCAAATTGGAAAGTCTCTAATCTTTCATCCAATTAGAAATCAAATTACCTAATATATTGTTTCCTTTTAATTAATTGGTCTTATTTGATAAATTGTTTTTAACATACTGTATAAAAGTCTGCCTCCCCCTATATTCAGAGACCAGTCCTAAACTGAGAAATAGATCTGGTTCCTATATGTTGGGCAATTGACATATGTTGCTAAGTAAATTGATATGCTTGGAAGCTCAAAATTTTGTTTCCTTAATCATTTTATCTTTCACTCACCACATCTGTAGTCTGTATCCATGTGAAGAATCTTAACAGGTGAAGCTGATTTTTATGATTCCTACATCATTGGAATGTTTTGCCCAGACTCCTTCTAGAATATCTTTAGGAATTTCAAAAATAGGTTTGTCATTTTGCCATTGTTCTGGCTCTTCATCCAATTGCCAAGGAAAGGTAATGGGTAATGTTTTAAAGACTGCTTGGGGAGATGTAGGTAAATCTTTCCACTCTGGTCACACTGTACAGTTGACCCTATTTTATAGAAAAAGTCTTGGTCAATCAGGTTGGACAGACAACTTGTTATTAATAGGAATGTACAGTCAAGTGTCAAAGGTCCCAGTTTGACTATTTTGAATTTCAGTTTGGGGACTCTTTTAACATGCCCTGTTGTCCCCTTTATCTGGATTGACCCTTCTATAATACTGTCTTCTGGGGATGACCTGAGGACAGATTGGGTGGCACTGTTATCAATTAGGGCTTTGTAATGTTGTTCCCCCACTCGACTCCACACATATGGTTCTGGATTTTCTTTACTTTGAAGTACAGGTACCATCGGGTTTAGTGTCTCTGTGTTTCCCAAGTACCATTCTCTTGCCACACTGGAGACTATCTGTTCTGAACTGTATAAATGGAGATTTTGAACCTTTGATTTCATTCCCCAGAAGTCCTTAGTATTTCCCCAAATTCCCTATAATCTCTCCTGCATCTCCACCTTAGCAAGATCACATTATTGGCATTTAACTTGGCTGTGAATCCTCCCATGCCCTCTTTGGCATGATGCAGTAATCGGTGGTGATGGTGGTAAGGTAAGGATTTTGAAAATGGCTAACCAGTCATGGGCATGAGTTTTTATTTTGTATCTTCTTTATTCCTTGATTTCTAATGCTCATTTAATAAATCCACCTGAAAATATAATATTTTTATTATTTGAGATTAATTTAAAATTTTACAGAACTCTTGGTTTTTGCTTGAAATTTTGTTTCCTTTTTCCTTAAGTGTTCATTCTCTAAGATACTCTGTGATGTTGCTATAACCATGTGTTCATTATCTTGTATCTCCATGTTGCCACAGATTGATGAAGTGTCACTTGAGATTGTTGACTGTGCAGGATTCTCTGTGCTTTCAGCCATGTTAGATGTTAGTTCTTGTACAATGTTGTTTCTGCTTCTATGTGCAGCTTTTTTCATTTGTTATTGTTGTAGGTGTATCTGCTGATGATTTGCATGTACATTTGGCTACAGAGAATGTATCTTCTTGAGAAATTTGCATGATGGGAATACATAGTTGCAGGATTCAAAGGAATTTGTGGTTCATGAGTAACATGCAGCTGTCTTGTATGTCTGTGGCTATGTTTCCCAATTCCCATTCATTCCCTTCTCTTGCTCTTTCATGTTGGTCTTTAAGATCTCCCATGTTCTTCTTTGTGTAAAGGATGGCAAAGGGACCTGGCCAGAACCCTGCATATTTGATGGACAAGTAGCTTGGTAGCAGTTGAGGGTCAGCAAAGGATTCTGGGTAGAGAACTGAGAGCTGAGGAGAATTCTGGACATAGTTCAGCACTTCAAGCTTTGGAAGGGATATGGGGAGGTCTTTTCCTGGGTGGCAGGGGATCCAAAGCCACAGGAGGGAGAAGAGCCAGAGTTTCCTGATTATCTGTGAATCTACTTTTATTAAGAAATCTCTCTACTATCTTTCTTCCACCTGCCAACAAGAATCCTAGACTCAGAAGGAGTTTGGGTTGGACTCTCTCATCTGAGCCAGCCTGCCTACTTCTTCTGGGTTTCCCTTTTGCCTCCTTTGAATTTAATTGAGATTTAAAACTAGAAATGTTAGCTTAGTGTAGCATACCAGCTATATTAGCATCTTGAAAGTAATATTGGCATATTGATATTGTATCTTATGTATTCATTTACCAGACTCATGGTCATATTACTTATTGATTATTGTATTGCCAAATCTTCAGTCCAAAGGACAAAAGAATTCCTGATCAGGACATTATTTTCCACAGGTTCCTTCTTACCTATTGTTAGACCACATTCCTTACCAAGTCACAAGCTTGATTAGCCTCTTCCTCTTTGATTACGTGATTGTCAATTGAACCAATGTTAAAACCTATACCATGTCAAATGTTCATTAGCTACCTCCCACTTCACGTTCCTAAACTCTCCAATAAAAGTTTGAGGGCACATGTAGAACTCTCTCTCAATTCCATCAGAGGGGCATGGCAAGATGTAGTCCATATTTTTAAGTCCTTGTCTCCAAGTCATTCTTCCTTTGTTTCTCTCTCTCTATCTCTATTACCTCTTCATCCAGTTTACCTCAGTCTCCATTCTCCTTCTCAGGAGAAAGAAAGTAAATGAAGAAAGTAAATTGGAACTGCAGGCAGTCACAGAGCTTAGAAATAAAGAAAGACAGCTAGAAAGGAGGCAGAATCCTTTGGACCCCAGACTCAAACCTTCTAGATCCAGCTGTTGTGGGATTTTAGTTTCAGGGTATCCTTTTCCCTTTTCCCTTCTCTACCTTCCTTCCCCATTTCCAAATAAAATCTTAGTACAGTTAGATTTTAGGGTTGGCTTGGTTTCTTAACAAAAGAAAAGTTGGGTGATTGGGAACAGGACTCAAGGGTGAATCCTATCTCATTTGTGGCAACTAGATTTGGTCTGTCACAATCCTCTACAGAAGAGGGCTTGATTACAAACCTCTCTGCTCAGGACAACTGATCATGGATATAAACATATTCTCTGTAATTGTGCTCACATTAGGACTCAAGGGGTATAATTTATTAACATTGTCCATTGAGAAGAGAGAGAGAAAGTTTCTTTATGTCTCTAGTTGCCTCAAGCTCTGGTGTCAGCTATCCCCAGGAAGGGAGAGATCTTGCCATCTTTCCCTTCCCCCTTCAGCTTACACCTCTTCATCCCTATTACCTTAACTTCATTTTCCCTCAGCTTTTCATTGGAGTTTAAATCTTTCCAGTGAGACAAATCATTCAACCCTTCTCCATTTTAGGAAGGGAAAATATCTCCTCCATTCCCATTTTAACATGTGTTAAGCATTCAAGGATCATTGCACTTTCAGGTTGCATTCCAGTGCTACTAGCCTGACTTTGTGATTTTACTTTCAGTGGTGTAATGATTTTGCTTGCTAGTATCCCTGATAATGCTTTAGAATGGAATTCCTTTACTTCAGGATTTAGTTTTCATGTTCTTTCTTTATCAATTGAATTCCCCTTTATAACAACATTTCCTAGTATCCATTGTTTTGGAGGTCTGCTTGTTTGGATGATGGAAACTGCTTCTTGTATCCCACTGAACTCTAGATAAGTTCTCCTGATTTTCTTCTGCCTTTTGCACTTTAAAATTTATGGAACACTCGGCTAACTTTGTGTCTTTTACTATGCTGTTACTATGTTCTTGTTTTGAATCATCTTTACTCTGTGTTGAGGACTTCTGCAAGTTTTCCCTTGTAACTACTACACATTTGTCTTTGCAAGTCAATAAATTCTCCATGTGTGTCATAATGTGATTTGTTATTTTTAATATATTCTTGTACACCATTCTGTTTCTCATGTGTTCCAAAGATCTTGTTCTTTATTTCTATCACATTCCTTTGCAATCCCTCTTCTTCAATTTGCTCAGAGATTTTGCCTTTTAATTTTCTATCCCCACAGCTTATCTCTTCAACTAAATATTGTGCATCTGGTTTTTTTGTCCTGGAACTTTCCTTGCACCTATTTCTTGCTCTCTTTGATGGTAATGCACTTTCCTGGCTTCATAAAGTGACATTCTTGTTATCACCTGTTACTATTTGAGAATAGTTGGATCTTGCCCCTTGTTGGATCAAAGCCTGCATATTATTTAGATTGGGCATTTGTTGATGCTGAGAACATGTATGTGTGCAATATTGTGAGTTATTGTTGTTATTTGCATTATTATCTCTATTATACTTATACTGATTGTTATTGTAAGACCTTTTTGTATTTTTCTGGTCTATTTGTGCCTTCAGATTACAGAATCTCACAATTTGTCTCATTTTCCCACAAAGGAAGCACTGTTTTGGGGTGGATTGTCTAGCTTGCTGATATTGTACCCTAGGTTGCTTGTAAGTCTTTAGGGTAGCCAGGTTTTTCACCTCCTCTATTTCTTTTTGCTTTATGGTGTCTTTGACCTCTTTTAGCTGTTGCTTTAGGTTCTTAATTTATTCATCCCTCTCCCGGTGCTGTTTTCAATTGGAGTCAAGTAAAAAAGTGGAAGATTCCCTCATATCTTCCAGCCTCATAGTCTTGAATTTAGGGCAAAGTTACTTGAAGTAAAGTTTAATTGGGGGGGGGGTCATCCCTTGAGGAACTGTCTCCTTAAATGTTGGATTGCCTGTTCACTTTGTTCAGAGAAGCCCAAGATTGTTTCAGTGGCTTTGATGAGGCAATCCAAGTACAGAGAAGGATGTTCTGTGAGTTCTTGGTGCATCCTTTCAAATTTGCCCCAAGGATTTGGGTATGCAGCGAAGGATTTCATACCCTCTACAAGGTCTTCTCTTCCTTTACAAAGATAACTCAGGTTGTGAGGGTTAGAAAGTTCCAGGTCTGAATGTTCTAATGGCCAATCAGTCAAATTTGGGTCTTCCCTTGTTTTATTTATAAATTGCAGTTTCTCCCCAGGGGTAAAAAATTCCCCCAAAAGAAGTTCCATATCCTAAAAATTTGGATCATAAAGTCTAATTGCCTTTTCAGCTCTTTTATTGCCTTATAAGGTTCCAAATAATATTTGTGCATTCTTCTTTTTAATCTCTCTAAATCAGCTGCAGAGAAAGACTTTTGTATCTTTAGATGGGCAATTCCTTAGCATAGTCTTGGATAGAGAGGACATTTTCTGCACCTTCAGTCTCCGCCCCCCCCCCCCCCAATAACTTACTTGTCTGTGCTTATCTCTGTGGTCTTGGTTTGTTCTAGGTCATTGTTGTATTTGCCTTAGTCTCTTTTAGTTCCTCATACATCACTTTCAATTTGTTTATTTCCTGTAGGGCCAAAACTTGTCGGGGACCAGCCCCTTACGACCCCTAAGAGGGAAAGGGGGAGAGAGAGAAGGAAAGGGGGAGAGAGAAAGAAAGCACGGACAGCTCTCACATGGTATGCAAAGAGAAGTCGTTTATTGAGGCAAAAGCATGGTATATATATACTGTGGCTAGGAGGAAATAAGGGTAGGAGGAATGTAGGCACATTTGGTGTCAGAGGGGCCCAGGGGGAGGGGGTTTTACAACCTTTACTGACATCTGGAACTAGTTAGGGAAGACATCCTGTTTTAAGGGAGGAAGGGAGGCATGTTATGTTTGCACTATTTCTTGTCTGTTGTCAGGTTCTATACAAAAACTAGTTTTTGTTTGCTGAGTGTTGAGTTTGTTTTCCAAGGATTTTGCTTAGGATAGTTTTTAAATAGTTGAACAGATGCCATAGGGAGATGAATGTCCCATAGGCTACAGGGAAGAATGACCACAATTGTCCCACTTCCTCTTTAATCCAGTCCCAGTAAGCCAGCAGGTTTTTTTTAAACCCTTACCTTCTGTCTTGGAATCAATACTATGTACTGGTTCTAAGGCAGAAGAACAGTAGGGGTTAGGCAAAGGGGATTAAGTGACTTGCCCAGGATCACACAGCTAGGAAGTGTCTGAGGCCAGATTAATCCAGCAGTTTTAATAATGGCCATAGATAGTTTGGAATTACTTTACAAATGATATTATACAACCAGAATCTCATTTGGGACAGCATAGCCAGGTATGATATCACTCCCAATATCTTCAGATCCATCTTTCCTCTTGCAGAAAAAAAACCCATTAAAGTGACTTTAAGTCTACCACTTTAAGAACCCCATGCCCTATGGAGTGAGATTGTATTCTGTAGACTTGACTAGTGAGGACTCCTGTAGTCTAAGATGGCTACTATCCAATCCTCACCCAGGCTACCTGTTACTGAAGATTCTATTAGGTTGACCCCCTTTCTGGCTCAGCCAACTGTAATAATGGTAACTTTAGGATTATAATAAAGGTATTTCCCACTATATTTGATGGTACTTTATTTTATTTTATTTTTTAGTTGATTCACTTTATTTTTTTTAAATTTTATTTATTCAATTTAGAACATTATTCCTTGGTTACAAGAATCATATTTTATCCCTCCCTCCCCTACCACCACCCTTCCCATAGCCCACGAGCAATTCCACTGGGTATCACATGTGTCCTTGTTGATGGTACTTTAGTGGAGTTAATAAGGAGCTTGTAGAGAAGGAACTGAATGTGGAGGAGAACAGGAGCCTGGATGGATTGGCACCTACTCTCCTTTCACCACCCCCTGAGTGAGGCTTTTGATAGGTGCTGCACTGGTAATTAGGGGTTCCCTGATGAGAAAGGATGATGGAGAGATACAGGAAGGTCTCCTCTATAAAATAGACCCAGGGGTAACCCCAGATTCCCTGGCATAGAGAGGATCCAGAGACAAGCCTTGTTGGTGACTTTGCCTCAGTGGGGGAGGGTCCTGATGGCTCTCAGTTGAAGCTGAATTCAGATGCCTTCCCAAGTTTCAAACCAAATTACTTGACAGAATCTGACTGCGATTTAGGTGTTTAATGATGTAACTAAAGGCAAGGTTGGGAGATGGAAAGAGGGACTCAGTATCACTAATTTGATTCCTAACTACAGTCCTTGGCCCAGGTCGATGTATAGCAGACCTGTATTTCACCGACCCAGTCCCAGCTAATTTCCCAATTTATCTAATATATATATATATATAATATATCTAGCTTAAGGAAATGATAAAGCAGGTGCAAGAGGGCTGAAAGGGGAAGGGGAGTTGGGTTCTCCTTGTCAATGAGTCCATGACTCCCTTGGGGTTTGAGGGATCTGAACCTCTGTAGAGATGTTGTTTGAGGTATCAGACTGATAATAACTTTGCAAAAGAAACTTGAACATAGAAACAGATAAGTCTTCTTATGGCTCTTGGTGAGATCCTCAGCAAGGAACTACATCCTGCTTGGTCAAGGTCCTAGCACAAAAAGCCAAGAATTCCATATGGATCTTTCTCAGGTCTCTTCTCCTCTCCCAAGATGCTTTGTTCTCTAATGAATGTTTCTGCCACTCAGGTCCCTCTTGCAAAATTCCAATTTCCTCTCTTGCACCCATCATTACAGTGACAAAACTGCAGGTTCAACCTTGTTCTGCTTTTCTTCCCTTGACTACTTGATTGTAGCCTGGATTAACAGTCTTGTACTGGAAAAAAGACACATTGCTCTGCTATTTAGTAGCTTCCACCCTTTGGAATGTCAATTTCCTCAGCAGTAAAATGAAGATTAGACAAGAGGATAAAAAAAGATAGTGTGCATAAAAATGTTATTTAAAATGTATCATACTGTACAAATATAAAGTATTCACTGATTTATTCAGCATTCATTTATTGATTTATCTATTTGGGGGGGTGTCATTTTGTTTGAATTTATTTTATTTTTTTCTCCAATTATATGTAAAAACTGTTTCAAATATTTTAAAAACAATTTTAAGTCCTGAATTTTCTCTCTCTTTCCTTCCCTCCCATATGGGAAGCAAACTCATATAGATTTTACATATACAATCATTCACATAAAATTTTTTTTCCATATTAATCCTTTGTGGAAGGAAATGTGAATAAAAAACCAATCAAGAAAGAGTGAAAAAAGTTTCCTTTGGTCTGGAGTCAGACTCCAACAGTTCTTTCTCTAGAAGCAGATGGAATTTTTTTTCTATCATGAGTCCATTGGGATTAGTTTTGGATTGCTGTATTGCTGAGAATAGATAATTTATTTACAATTGTTAGTTGTACAGTATTCCTGTCACTGTGTACCATGTTTTATCCTGCTATGTAAGATTCAAGAGAGAAAACTTAATAACTAGGGGGAAATAAATTAAATGTCTTAGAGATTTCAACACATTCATATTCAATATCTCAATATATTCAACACTTAACTCACTCTCTTTCCCCCTTCCATCCTTAGATGGCTCCAGGGCAAGCTTGGCTAGCATTATTGTCACCTGCTGAAATGCCAGAAGGGGGCAATGTAAGAGCTTTCTAGAACCCTTTGGTGCCTGGGCATCTGGGCATCAGTGACTGTGCTATTTTAAACAGGTAATGGGTTTCATTTTCAGTGTTCAAGAGAAAGTGAAACTATTCTTGTTCCCTCCTCCCCTCCCCTACTTTGTGCCTGTTCCTCTGGAACTGTGGTTTTTCCAGAATCAAGCTGAAATGAAAAAAAAAAAAGTTTTAAGCCTGTAGGCCAAGACTCACTTGAGAAAGGTATCCTTAGTTCCTCATGCCCACCAGAAGAACTTCATCCTATTAAGAATCAAAGAGGTTCATGTTTCATAAGGCCTCAGTTTTATATTTCCTTTGATAGTTGAAGTGCTATCTGTTCAAATCAATTACTCAATCAATAAATATTTAAGCATATACTATATGCTAAACACAGATACTGAAAATGTAAAAATGCAAATGAAATAGTCCCCACCTTCAAGGAGCTTTAATTTATAGAGGACATAATATTTCCATATTTATATTGTTGTTTGGTCACTTCAGTCATGTCCAACTCTTTGTGATCCCATTTGATTTTCCTTTTGGTAAAGTTGCTGAAGTAGTTTGCCATTTCTTTCTCCATCTCATTTTACAGATGAGAAAACTGAGGCAAAAGGGTTAAGTGCCTTGCCCAGGGTTACACAGCTAGTAAGTATATTCTATCCACTATGCCACCTATCTATCTGATCTAAAAAAAAGACCAGGTCAAATTCTGAGCAGTCAATGCAAGAAAAAAAAATCACAGTCATTTTTTCCAGCTCAGGCTGACATAGGGAGACAGAGAAGTTTGCAGATTTCTAGGATAGCCTGAACAGGAACTCAGGTAAGGAGCATTCCTGAGCAGGAAGAGATAGTGCCTC
This sequence comes from Monodelphis domestica, assembly GCF_027887165.1. Taxonomy (NCBI): domain Eukaryota; kingdom Metazoa; phylum Chordata; class Mammalia; order Didelphimorphia; family Didelphidae; genus Monodelphis; species Monodelphis domestica. The sequence goes on from NC_077228.1 coordinate 284,234,545, forward strand.
CAGGCATAAAGGGGTCCCATATACAGCACAGAGAGCCCTAAATCTGTGTATGGTACAGGAACAGGTACCAACTGGCAGCTCTACCACTCACTACCTATTTCTGTGTCTCAAATCCAGGGTGGACAAAATAAGGGACCTTTGCTTAAGGGTGGCAGTCTAGAATGAGGACCAGATCCTGACAATTTGTCATTTATGTGGATCAAAGTTTCTGTTCCATTGACAGTTCTCTCAATTTCTCCAGGATGAGATTCCCAAATGTGATTATCTTCTGCAGATGACAGTTTGACTTTCTTTACTCTGTCTCCAAATGATTCTCGTATTTTCTTCCTTCCTTCAGAATGTACATGCAAAAGCAGGGATTTATTCATAACCTCAGACATTTTATTAATTTTTGTTGCTACAGATTCCTTCCTTCCTTCCTTCTGTAATAAAGAGATTACTTGAGGGTGTCTATTGATTATACTGGATGACTAATGGATCAAGGATTTTCCTACCCTCCTCTCTTTACCTCCCCTTTCCTCCCCTCTTCTTAAGCCTTTAGCTTCTCCTCCCCCTTCTCCTTCAAGCCACTCAGGGTAAACTATGAGATTTCAGAGGAAATACTTTTTCTCTTGATTTCTCAAGTAAGGGGTTTATTGAGGAAGACAGGACAAAGATAGAGGATGAGGTAAGAGGGATGGGGTTTTCCCTAGTCTATACAAAGAGCCCTGGTTTTGAGGATATTGGGGAAATGGCAGTTCTGTCACAACTGTGACACAAAGTCTGTCAGGGAGATATGAGGACAACTGTCTGTCTTCTTTCTTCTTCTAATCAGTCAGGTAAATGACAGAGATACAAATAGGTTCTTCTTTCTCAGCCACCACCATCAGCCACACCAAAAACTTAGTTCATCAGCCTCTCAGCCTAGCTCAGAAGTCTCTCCACCTAGCTCAGAAGTAAGTCCAGCCCAGTTCAGCTGCTGGCTTGGCTCCAACTGTTTTCCCCCCCCCAGTAACATGGAATGTTGCCTTTTCATTGACAGATGATGTCCTTTGCATGCATTGCAAATTCTCTTTTCCACACTTCCTTCCTTCCTCCCTTCTTTCCCTCTCCTTTCCTCCCCATCTCTTTCCTTCCTTCCTTCCTTCCTTCCTTCCTTCCTTCCTTCCTTCCTTCCTTCCTTCCTTCCTTCCTTCCTTCCTTCCTTCCTTCCTTCCTTCCTTCCTTCCTTCCTTCCTTCCTTCCTTCTTTCCTTCCTTCCTTCCTTCCTTCCTTCCTTCCTTCCTTCTTTCCTTCCTTCCTTCCTTCCTTCCTTCCTTCCTTCCTTCCTTCCTTCCTTCCTTCCTTCCTTCCTTCCTTCCTTCCTTCCTTCCTTCCTTCCTCCCTTCCTTCCTCCCTTTCTTCCTCCCTTTCTTCCGCCCTTCCTTCCTCCCTTCCTTCCTCCCTTCCTTCCTCCCTTCCTTCCTCCCTTCCTTCCTCCCTTCCTTCCTCCCTTCCTTCCTCCCTTCCTTTCTTTCTTTCTTTCTTTCTTTCTTTCTTTCTTTCTTTCTTTCTTTCTTTCTTTCTTTCTTTCTTTCTTTCTTTCTTTCTTTCTTTCTTTCTTTCTTTCTTTCTTTCTTTCTTTCTTTCTTTCTTTCTTTCTTTCTTTCTTTCTTTCTTTCTTTCTTTCTTTCTTTCTTTCTTCTTCTCTTCCTCCCTTTCTTCCTCTCTTCCTTCCTCCCTCCCTCCCTCCCTCCCTCCCTCCCTTCCTTCCTTCCTTCCTTCCTTCCTTCCTTCCTTCCTTCCTTCCTTCCTTCCTTCCTTCCTTCCTTCCTTCCTTCCTTCCTTCCTTCCTTCCTTCCTCTCTTTCTCTTTCTTTCTTTCTTTCTTTCTTTCTTTCTTTCTTTCTTTCTTTCTTTCTTTCTTTCTTTCTTTCTTTCTTTCTTTCTTTCTTTCTTTCTTTCTTTCTTTCTTTCTTTCTTTCTTTCTTTCTTTCTTTCTTTCTTTCTTTCTTTCTTTCTTTCTTTCTTTCTTTCTTTCTTTCTTTCTTTCTTTCTTTCTTTCTTTCTTCCTCTCTCTCTCTCTCTCTCTCTCTCTCTCTCTCTCTCTCTCTCTCTCTCATTAGGATGGCAAGGGAATCTTTGATTTCTATGTTTTGACTGGCAGGCACTGCAGTGACAGTTGGGAAAGCAAGGGTTTGTGGGAGAGAACTGTTGGCCTAGGAGAGCATTCTGAGAGCCCTGGGGTCTTCTGGTTCAGGACTGAGAGCTGTGAAGTTCAGTTCTGAGTGGCTGAGGGATCTCCCAAAGCCATGAGAGGTCCCAGATTTCCTGCCTTTGATTCCTGAAGCCGTATTCTCCAAATAAATCCATTGTACGGTTTCCTCCACCTGCCATCAAGATCTCTGTTCCTGAGGAGGAGCTGGAAAGGACTCACACAAAACCCTGAGCCCAGTCCTCTTGCTTCTTCTTGATCTCTCCTAACCTTCCCTGAACTGATTTAAGATTTAGTTTTAGGATAAAGTAGCTTAGGTATCATAAAGAGAGCGGTTCAGTTGAGAAAGGGTCTGAGGCTTTTGTGGGTTCAGACACCAGCTTCTTAATCCAGCTGCTGCAGGTTTAGCTTGACAGGGCAACCTCTTTCCTTTAACCCTATTTCACCCCTTCCCTTCTCTTAGTTTTAAGTCAGATTTGGGCTTGGCCTATCTCTACAACAGAAAAGTGGGTTAGGGTAATTGGAGACAGGATTCAAAGCTAGAGTCCAGTCTCTTTCTGTGGCAAGACCAGGCAAGGCCTGCCAGACAACTCCATTTGAGGAAGATAAAACAGAAACCTTCTTCAGAAGTGGCTGACAGGGGAAATAGACATCTCATCCCCTTAGCCTTTGCTCTCATAGAGACACAAGGGATTAGTCTGTTAAATATCCCTTGAGAAAGGAGAGAGAAAGTCACCTCTCTCTCTTTCTGTAGGTTATCTCAAACTCCTGCTTCAGTTCACCCTAGGGAGGGAGAGATCCTGCCATCTTCCCTCCATTAATAGGGCTTACCCCAACCCCCATATTCCCTCACCGCTTGGTCCACTCAACTTCTTCACTGGTATTATGTCCTACCAGTGAGACAAACCATCCAATCCTCTTCATTATAAAAAGAAGGAAAAGCCCTCCTTCTTTTTTACACTTTCCTAGCTATTTTTTTTTATTATATACAATACAAAATACAGGGAAAGGATGGCTTCAAGGTATGTCAGCCCTGGGATAATCCAATTTCTTTGCCTCAGTTCTCTAGCCCTGAATCAATTTCAAATTCTGCCTTGTTTAAACTTTTACTTCAACCCATAAATAAGCAGAGGATATTTAATGTTAACAGCCCCCTCCCCCCCCCCTAAGCCTCATACATATAGTGAAGATTTGACCCCTAGGCCCTCAACTATACAATGGGATTCTTCTTAGGAGTGGAAAGGGGACACTATTAAGGGGGAGCTCCTTGCTCCTATGCATTTATTTTGTTCTCAAACCTGGTGACACGAGGAGCCCTGAATCCATTGGTTGGTTCCATTGCTTCCTTTTTATCCCTTGACTGATAACAGATGGAGTATGAGGTTCTTTCTCACTTTCAGTGTTTCTGACCACAGACACCACTGTTAGACCAGAAGGGAGAGAACAGTCATATCTTGAAGTCTGGCCAGGTACTTTCCAAAGACGCTCAACAGGACCCAGGCACCCTGCGTCTAGTTCTTTCCATTACCATTTTAAACCATACATCATACCCACGTGGAGACCCTTACTCTATAACCTAGATCCCATTTCCTCTTCAAAACCCAAGAATTTTGCTTCCCAGGTTTCCGACTTTAGTTCTTCCTACAGAAAATTATCTTGAATAATTCAGGAAGACTTGCTTTCTGGGACCTTCTTTATGCCTCTTTTATCTAGAGACAAGTGATGTTGCCTCCTACTCATTTCCCATTGGCTGAAGAAGAATATTTTTAAGAGAAAAAAACCCCCACATTTAAATATAGTCAAGAGATCATAGTTTCAAAGCCAGGACCATATAACTTACTTTATCTAAGCCTCAATTTAAAAAATCACTGGCAATGGTCAATGATCACATCTGCTAGTTCTTTCAGCACCTGAGGACAGAGATCAGCTAGTTAAGGGACACGAATTAATCAAGGACAAGGCAGTCTTCTCATAATATGGCCTTATTTATCTTGTACTCTCCACCAAAATTTGCAGATGGGCTACCTGAGGCCAGAAGGAGAAATAATTTTCCCACAAGTCCATGGTAGTAAGGAGTAGAACTTGAACCTGAACCTGGGCTTCTAGGACTCTAAATTAGATATTTTTGTTCATGTATTACACTAATGAGTTTACCCCTAAACTGTTCTCTATCTTGAAAAGAGCCTCCTTTTACTTTTTTAAGCCTCCTTAATACTTTTCATATGGCAATTCCTACTGACCAAGTATTTTTTCCTTTCTTTGTCCCTGAGACAGGAAAGAGGTAACAAGTTCCAGGTTGAAGGAACTTTTCCCTTTCATCCAAGATTTTAGTGTGTGTCTGAATGGGGATTTTTACTGTGATAGACAGAACCCAGAGTTTAGACTGCAGTTAGGGTCTGTAGAGTGAAGATAGGGGCCTGGAATCAAAAAAAGACTTTGGGCCAGAGGCTGTGGAGTGGGTAGGCTGGAGAGTACTTCTGAATTTCCAACTTGAGTCACCTCTGCTTTATTAATGTTAATTAGCCCTCTATTTAATCTTTCTGCTGTTAACTTGGAAAAAAACCACAGAACTGTTAAATAGTCAGAAAAACCAAGTCTTTTATCAGGAGAGGGATGGTGTACAATATTTAGGCCTCCACACAGATATGTGCTCAAAACCACACAGAGCCACAGGCCCTGGCCCTCTGGCACACGATCCCTGGGAGAACTCACCACACTAGATGACAACTCCAACAAACAATAGAACTTGGGGGACTTATATGTCTTTTGGGAAACTGAGGGGCAGGGAAATAGGATGGAAATAGGTGGGGGAAATGGGAGTATCCAAACTACACTGATAGGCTTAGAAAAGGAACCATAACCAGAGGTTAGGTACCAGGGAGAGGCTGATGCTTTACAATGGATACAAAATGGAAAGATCTAGACAAGGACTGGGCTACCTAGGAATGGACAATGGGAGAAACTACCAGGACAAAAGGGTATTTAGCATTGGATTTAGATCTGCTAACTCCACCTAACTAGGGCCATTAAGTATCTTAGGGCCACCTAACTAGGGTCATTAAGTATCTTAAGGTCTATTTTTCAATCTGAAATAGCCAAATCTGAAACTTCCCCCAGGGTGTATTCTCAGGGGAACAGGGACAAACTTGGGGTCTCCATCTTTCAAACTGACTAAACTTGGGGTTTTGTAAGATTAAAATTAATATTCAATAACTCCAAGTATTATATTTTATAAGATTTATTAATAATAGCTTGAAGTAAAAGAAATAAAAAGAACAAAAGTAAAAGCCTGAGTAAAGAGAAGTTTTCCCAGTCACGTTTGCCTGAAAAGAGCAGAGCAGCAATGTCACACAAACTTTATCTCCAAATCATAAGAACTTAAGTGAGAAGGAAAGCGGGATGCTGGGAATTGGAGTCCTGGGGAGCAGATTCTAATTACACAGTTTCTAGATTCCAAGTTGACACTGCTAATGGCTCATCATAGTCCAGAAGTGATCCATGAAATGATTTACAAGATGAGTTCAGAGAAAGCTGGAAAGGCCTGCATGATCTGAGGCAAAGTGAAATAAACGGAACCAGGAGAACACTGTACACAATATATTAACAGCAATATTATATGATGATCCAGTAGGAAAGTTATTTTTTAAATTTAATTTTATTGATTAATTAAGAAAAATTTTCCATTGTTACATGATTCATGTTCTTTCCCTCCCCTCCTCCCACCCCCTCCCATAGCCAACAGTAGTTACACTGGGTTTTACATATGTCATTGATCAAGACCTATTTCCATATTATTGATATTTTCACTAGGATGATCGCTTAGAATCTACATCCCCAATCATATCCCCATTGATCTATGTGATCAAGCAGTTGTTTTTCTTCTGTGTTTCTGCTCCCACAGTTCTTTCTCTGAATGTGGATGGTATTCTTTCTCATAAGTCCCTGCAAATTGTCCTGGATCATTGAACTGCTGCTAGTAACGAAGTCCATTACATTCGATTGTACCACAGTGTATCAGTCTCTGTGTACAATGTTTTCCTGGTTCTGCTCCTTTCACTCTGAATCAATTACTGGAAGTTGTTCCAGTTCACATGGAATTCCTCCAGTGAAAGACAGTTATTCTCAGCAAATCAATGATCCAGGACAATTCTGGAAGACTTACCATGACAAAGAATGCTATCCTCCTCCAGAGAAAGAACTGTTTGAATTGGATGCAGATCAAATCAGACTATTTTTCTGCTTTAGTTTATTTGTGTTTTTATTTGGGGATTTTGCCTTTTTATGAGTATTCCCTTACAACAATGACAAATATGGAAGTATATTTTGCATGATAATACATGTATAATCCAGATGAAATTGTTTGCCTTCTCTGGTAAGGGGGAGGGAAGGAGACAACTTGGATTTTGTAGTTTCAGAAAATGTATGTTGAAAATTGTTGTCATGTAATTGGGAAAATAAAATATTTTTTAAAAAAAGAAGTTATTTTGGGTTCTTGAAGGCTGTGACAATAGTGTACAAGCTATAGTGGGTCTTGTTAAACTGGAAAGTAGTTAGTCAGTGCCATTGATGAACTGAGTGTCTATCCTTCATTGGTCAGCCAGAGCTTTTCATCAGAAGGCTATTAACAGGTGATGACTTGTTTTGGCTGTAGCAACCCAAGAAACTGAGTTGTGAGGATGGTGTTCTGTATTAATGGAAGGATTGTCCCTCAATGATGAAATTGTTAACCTTTTAAAAAATTGAAATAACCAAGAGTCTGTACTTTAGGGGGAAGTGCTTCAAGTAGTATGATATGATCTCTGCCCTTGTGGATAAGGTCCTCTCTCCAGTCCCTGTTTCCCCCTTGGCAGCTTAGCCATTTAGTTAATCTTTAATAGATATTACTACTTCAGTTCTACTGACACCACCCTGGTATGATGTTTGGAGTCAGAGAACCTTTGTTCAAATCCCAGACATTATGAATTGCTAACTGTGTGACTAGGCTGGGTCACTACTTTTGTGGACCTCAGTTTCTTCATTTGCAAAATGAAGGAGTTAGATTAAATGATTTCCAGAGACTCTTCTAGATCTAAATAAAAAATCCTATGATTCTATTCCTGACCTACTATAATTGTTTCCTACTGCCTTGTGTTCTCCCTGCCTTTAATGTTTCTTTTCCCCAAAGCTCATTTCGTTTACTTACCAGATAAATTCTTCTTAAACACTACATTCATTATTGCTCATGAATTTACAATGGTTCCCATTACTAATAACATCCAGTACAAATTCTGATGTCATGTATTCTAAATCAATTATAATCCGACCAAATTCCATTCTACCTATCCTGATTGATTTGTAATTGCTTCTTCATTTTAAAAATAACATTTTCCCCTATTACATGTAAATTAATTGTTTTTTAATATTAATTTTCTCATCCAGTCAGATAGGTCTTTTTACTTTTCCTATCAACACTCATGCTCATTCACATGCATTTGAGCATGTTATTCCCTGCCTCTTCTAATGTCTTACATTTCCCTTTCCTTTTCACACAAACTCTACCCAAGTTTCTAGCTCAAATTCCACTTCCTTCTTGAAACCTTCCTTGTTTGCTGCAGCCCAAATAGATCCTTTTCCCCTTCAAACTTTTAAAAATCTTTTTTTAAAAACATAATTGTTCTCTAATCCCTTTTTTGACTAAGGGTGTGTCCACTACTACAGTTGTGAAGGGGAATGCAACAAGAATTTATTAAGCACTTACTATGTTCCAGGCATTGTGCTAAGCATTTTACAAATATCTCATTTGGTCCTCACAACAATCTGTCAAGTATATACTATTATGCTTCCTATTTTACAGTTGAGAAAATAAAGATTGAGAGAGATTAAGTGACTTGCCCAGGGTCACACAGGCAGAATTTGAATTCAGATCTTTACAAAACACTTTCACCCAAATAAAGTCAGATCTAAACGATTCGAAAAAACATTAATTGCTCAGGGATAGGCTGAGCCAATATAATTTAAATGAAAATTCTACCTAATTAATTTATTTGGTGCCATGCCAATCAAACTACTTAAAAATTATTTCATAGATCTAGAAAAAATAATAAAATTAATCTGGAAGAACAAAAGGCCAAGAATATAAGGGGAATTAATTTAAAAAATATGAAGGAAGATGGTTTAGTTGTACCAGGTAGCAAACTGTATTATAAAGTGGTAAACATCAAAACAATCTGGTTCTGGTTAAGAAGTAGAGTAATGGATCAATGGAATAAATTAGGCACTCAATATGCAGTAGTGTAAGGGTAATTTTAGGGTTGTGACCTAATCTAAATTAATTTGGTCGCCAGAGAAAATCCCAAATAAAATACCCAAGTCAGTTTGGAAATTTATGGTGATTTTAATTAATATAGAGGGAAGGAATTAAGGAGAAGAGAGAGAAAAAAGGGTATAGGATTTCTCCTGCCTTGCTTGTGCCAGGGGGAGTTCAAAGACCTGAGGTCTTTGAAGGAGATTAGAGGCTTTTCTAAGAGAATTGTGTTTGGAAGGTTTGGAAGTGTTTGGAAGGTACAGGAGAAAAGAATCAGCCTAAACTACGAGAGAGCTCAATGAAGATGCCTCACCTGAACTAGGCTAATCAGCTTCTCCCAGTATAGTTTTCAAGGGAAAATCACCACCAAACCTGGACAATAGATTCTGTCAAGATGCTGAAACGTTCCGCCAGCTGCCGCCAGAGCCACCTCTCCGCTGAAAGAGACCCCAGAGAGGAAGTGATGTGAAATATATAGACAGTTTTTACATCACTTTCCTGTGTCTCACATGTACCAATGCTAACTTAAGCTTGACTTGGGACAGCCCAGGGGTCTCTCAGTTGTTTCTGATTTGTCATTTGCTAGCACATGTCTGTCATAGGCCATCCTCCTAAATACTTAATCCTTAAGTATGGGTGTAGACATTCCTGTTTTTGTTAGACTAAGTAGGGTGGAGTAATCTAAAGTTCACAGTAGTAAATGACCATAGTAATCTAGTGTTTGACAAAACCAAAGATCCAGGCTTTTGGAAGAAGAATCACTATTTGATAAAAACTGCCAGAACCCTAGAAAAACAGTATCGCAGAAACTAACACCAGACCAACACCTCACATCACATACCAAAGTAAAGTCAAAATGGATATGTGATTTAGAAATAAAGGGGATACAACTAAAGAAATTAGAAGAACATGTAATAGTTTACCTGTGTTATAATTAAAATCCAAGACCCTCCTTTGATGAGTATATGAAGGTTTTATTTCATTCTTGCAAGAATGGGCATACATTATAAGAAGTGGTGCACTTGCACCAGTTTGTTACAGTAAGTCTTCTTTTATTCCTGATCCTAATGAAAAATTCCCTCTCCTCTGTTCTCTATTGTCTGAGTACTAAGATGTGCACAATCTTTCTAAGATGCCTCTACATACTTCCCCTTCATATGTTACATATATTGTATGTATAGAAAATGTTCATCACCTCATCTTGTGGGTATGCAAGTTAATATTAATAAAATTATTAAGTATATACCCAGTGTTGAGCAAAAGTTCATAGTTCAGACAGATGAGCTGAAAGCTAGACAGAGCTGGTTCAAACTGAACTGATAGCAATGTCCTTGACTAGTACTGTCTTTGATTATCTGGTCTCAGAGACCTTTTCTCTATTTTTGTATGAGACGAACAGCATTTTCATTGAACTGTTTCAATTTTTCTCTCATCTGTCAGATCTGTGGATAAGGGGAGAATATATGTCCAAACAAACAATAGAGAACATTGTGAGATGTAAAATATATAACTTTACATTAAACTAAATAGGACAAAACCAATACAACCAAAATTAGGAGGGAAATGACAAATTGGGAAAAAATTATTATAGCAAATGTTTCTGACAAAAGCCTCATTTCTTAAATAAATAGGAAACTGAGTTAAATTTATAAGACTGGAAAGCATTCCCTAATTGACAAATGTCCAAAGGATATGAACAGGCAATTCTCAGATGAAGAAATGAAAACTATCTTTAGTCATATAAAAAAGTTCCAAATCACTATTAATTAGAAAAATGCAAATTCAAACACACATGTCAGACTGGCTAATATGACAAAAAATGAAAATTATAAATATTGGAGGAAATGTGGAAAAATTGGGATACTAATACAGTATTGGTGGAGCTATAAACTGAGCCAACCCTTCTAGAGGGAGATTTAGAACCATGCCCAAAGGCCCATAAAACCGAGCATAGCCTTTAACTCACCAATACCATTGCTAGGTTTATGTCTCAGGGAAATCAAAGATAAGAGAACAAGTCATACAAAAATATTTATAGCAGCTCTTTTTTTGTGGTGGCAAAGATCTGGAAACTGAAGAAATGTCCATCAATTGGTGGATGGTTGAACAAGTTATGGTAAATGACTGTAATGGAATACTATTATTGCCATAAGAAATGACAAGATGATTACAACCCCTCCCCCCACCAAACCCTGAAAAGACTTGAAATGATGCAAAGTGAAATGAGCAGAACCAAGAGAACATTGTACCCAGTAACAGCAATAAAGTATGATGATCAACTGGGAATTATTTAATTATTATCAATAATGCAGGAATCTAGGACACCTCCAAGGGACTCATGAAAAAGGCTGTCTACTAGTACAGAAGAAACTGATATTCTGAATGCAGATTGAAGTATGCCATTTTCATTTTATTTCCTCCAGTTTTTCTCTAGTGTAAATGATTTGTGTCTTTCACAATATGATGAACATTGTATGATAACATATATACAACTTTTACCATATTATTTGCCATCTTGGGGGAGGTGGAAGGTGTAAGAGAGAGAGAGAGAACATAGATTGCAAAATGTCAGAAAACGATTACTAAAAATTTTATCAACATGCAATCTGGAAACAATTAAAATTTTTTTAAAAAGGATCCATATCTTGCTGATTCCAGGCCCAATGCACTATCCACTGTGCCACATAAATACCAATCTTGTGGGACACATAGTCAGTGCAACACAGTTTAGCACTTAATTTTCCTTTAATTTTTTGTATATTATGTATATATGTATTATATATATATTTGTATATATATGTATATATGTGTGTATATATGCATTTATATCTATATATTTATTTTGTGTTTCCATTTGGACTATAAGTTCTTTGAGGGCATGAATCACACAAAATTCTTTGTCTTTATATCCCATAAGAGCTAGAACTGTTTTGACAATTTGTCAAGTCCTCAAGAAAGATTTATAATTTAGAGTTGGAAGACTTTAGAGACCATCTAGTCCAATGTTCTTGCTTACAGATGAGGAAAACTAGGCGCAGAGAGGTTAGATGACTTTAAATCTTCATTCTACTTTGTCTTCCATGGGAGAAGTTTGTGGGGAAAGGAACATGAGAAGATAGAAGGACATGAACCAAATAAGAAGGGGAAGAAAATCTTGAAGGTGACTTTGGAAACATGCTTAAATCTGGGAAGGAAAATTTTGGCAACATTATGGAAGAATTAAGGGAAAGTTCAAAGAGAACAATCTCTAGGCCTAGATATTGATGATACATTATCTACTTTTAGGTTGTAAGAGAAGAAAGTTCAAGGTTAATTAAAAAGAATATAAAAGAATTAAAGAGAAATAAAGAAGATAAATATGGATTAGGGAGTTGAATGTGGAAAGACAGACTCAGAAGAACAAGGAGAAGGTAGTGGGCAAGAGGAGTCATGGCAAGGAAAACTAAGTATGAGGTAAGTGGAATGAAGTGAAGGTTAAATAAATTGATAGAGTAGATTTGTGGGTGGGACAAATTGACTATAAAAAGTTTTCACTTTTAAGATTTAATAATTGCAAAAGAATTTTAACCAAGTATTTTGGATTGGGCTATTAATACCCACAAAGAGTTTTAAGACACAAGAATGAAATATATCAATCATTCTGAATGGTAAGAGAAATTCTGAGTAAAAGGAAGGGATCATTAAATCAACTTATCAATTATCCCACTCCACTGAAAGTGAGAAGCCACTACTCCTAAAGATGAGAGCAATTAGTCATGATTTCATGTGATAATCTGAATTTTTTGTTTCTCCAAATGAATTTTGTTATTATTTTATTTTTTGGTAAAGTATTTTTAGATAGTTTGGTTGTTATGATCTATGTAAATTGACTTTTATTTTATTGCATGCCCAGCTATGAACACTGAATATTCCTCCAGCTATTTAAGTTTCTTTAAGGAACATTTTGTAACTGAGCTATACAAGTATTTTGTGTTATTTAGTAGATGAATCCCCAGGTGATTTGTGCATTTTGTAGTTATTTAGAATGGGATTTCCTTTATTATTATTGCCTCTTGGATTTTGTTATTATTATAAAGAATTGTACTTGATTTTTGAGGGTTTATTTTGTGGTCTGAAACTTTGCTGAAGCTATTAATTTTCTTAATTAATATCTTTGCTGATTCCTTATGATTTTTGAAGAAAACCATGATGTCATCAACAAATAGAGATAGCTTTATTTCTCCCTATACAGATGACTTTTTCTTGTCTTATTATTATTGCTTAATATTATTATAACTATGTCAAATAATGAGAAGAATGAACATTCTTGCTTTACTCATTTATTGGAAAAGCTTCTAGTGTATCCCTATTGTCTATGATACTTGCTTTTGGTAGAAGAGATGTTTTATGATATAAAAAATTCTTTGATGCCTGTAATAATTAAAATGGATTTGACAAATGTAAGAATTAAAAAAATTGTTGTGGTCGCTGTTTATAAAAATTAACTCTTAAGTCATGAGGCTGTAGTAAGTTTAGAAGCTTCATTACAGCAAGGTAGAGATAGTAAAGGGGGAAATGTAGGAAGGATGTAAAAAATATTGCCTAGCTAAATACCCTATAATTGCCTATCTGAGGAGATCCAGCTCAACTCCAGCAAAGCCTCCCTCAGGTCCCAATCTCCAACCAGGAGTCATGGTAGTCTCTTCAGCAAGAGTCTTACCAGTGCAGAACCAATCTCCAAAGCAGAAGTACAAGGCAGAAAAATCCCTCTTTTAGCCATTAGAATTCCAATGCAGAGATTCCAAATGCAGAAGGCCTCATCGGCAATAACCACCAAGGCAGCAGAATCAATAAGAATGCCCTCAGCTCACTTTTATAAGCAGTTTTCTCCCACATAACTTCCTGTGTCTCTGGTTTCTAGTTCCTTTCACTGGAGGCTGGTCTAACACATCTCAGGAACCAATCATAGTCTCCCAATTTGCCTAGCACTGCCTAGGGGTGGGGTGCTTGTGGTCTTTTAGGACTAAGTGTTAATGACTAAAGAAGTGTGAAAGGTGGGGGACTCCAAATTCTTGATTGATTAAGTTAAAATAAACAAAGAGTTTAAATTTCTTTCATATGCCTATACTTAACATAAAAAGTGATTATATCTTCTTTTTTAATTAGTTTTTTCATTTTCACATTATTTTATTTATTTATTACAATATTTTTCTATGGTTACATGGTTCAAGTTCTCCCCCTCTCTTCTTCCTTCCCCTTTCCCAGAGCTGACAAGCAATTCCATTGGTTTATATGTGTCTTATTATTCTAAACCAATTTCCATATTATTCATATTTATAATGGAATAATCTTTTAAAAACCACAATCCCAAATCATATACCTATATAACTAAGTGATAAATCATATGTTTTCCTTCTGTATTTCTATTCTCTTAGTTCTTTCTCTAGTTGTGGATAGCATTCTTTTTCATAAGTTCCACAGCATTGCTCTTGATCATTGCATCGCTATTAGTATTTGATTGTCCCACAATGTTTCAGTTACTGTGCACAATATTCTCCCAGTTCTGCTCATTTCACTCTGCATCAGTTCATGAAGGTTTTTCCAGTTCATATAGAAATCAAGCAGTTCATCATTCCTTACAGAACAATAGTATTCCATCGCCATCATATACCACAATTTGTTCATCCATTCCCCAATTGATTATACCCCCTCATTTTCCAATTTTTCACCACCACAAAAAGCACAGCTATTAATATTTTTGTACAAGCTTTTTTTTAGCTCTTTGGGTACAAACCCAGCAGTGGTATAGCTGGATCAAAGGGCCTGAAGTCTTTTAAAACCTTTGGGAAATAATTCCAAATTCTTCCAGAATGGTTGGATCAATTCACAACTACACCAGCAGTGTATGTGTCCCAATTTGGCCACATCCCCCTCCAACATTTATCATTTTCCTTTCCTGTCATATTGGCCAATCCATTAGGTGTGAAGTGGTATCAGAGTTGTTTTGATTTGCATTTCTTTAATGGGAAGGGATTTAGAACACTTTTTCATGTGATTATTGATAATTTTGATTTCTTCTTCTGAAAACTTCCTATTCATATCCCTTGATCATTTGTCAATTGGGGAATGGCTTGATTTCTTGCACAATTGACTTAGTTCTTTATATATTTGGGAAATTTGACCTTTGTCAGGTATTTTTGTTATAAAATTCCCCCCCCCCCAGATTGTTATTTCCCTTCTAATTTTGGTTGTATTGGTTTTGTTTGAGCAACCCCTTTTTAATTTAACATAATAAAAATTACTTATTTTATATCTTGTAATGTACTCTATCTCTTGCTTGGTCTTAAATTCCTTCTTGTCCCATAGATCTGATAGGTATACTATTCTATGTTCACCTAATTTATTTATTATTTCACTCTTTTTATTTTACTCATTTTCTCATTTTGAATTTATCTTGGTATAGGGCTATATCTTCTTTAAAGTCATTTCCACAGATAAATTAATATCTGTTTCTGATTTTCAACCACTTAATAATGCTAAGAATTTTGATGGAAAGAGTTTTTTTTTTTCTGATTATTCAGTATCTGTGACTACTGGTGTAAACCTTAAAATTTCTTAGACTTATAAATGTTGGAAATTTCACCATTGGGAAATTTCATACTTGAAAAATTTCCTATTGAGAGTGGGAACTCTATTGGAATGTGAACCCCATTGGCATGGGAGGTTCCTCCTCCTCCCTTCTTAAGATTACATTAGGACAGAAACCCTTTGCTGAACAATGGAAAGGACTTTGACCTATGCTTAAGCATAGAACAGAAATTTCTTTGAGTCATGATTGATTTTAGAATTGATACAATGGAGATACTTGGAATGACAGAACCAGGTCTTGGAAATTGCAATCTTCACCCTACTCAGTCCTAACAGGATTTAGGAAGGGCTGCAGCATAGATCAAAATTTAATTATTCCAATCTCTACCCTACTCAGGGTAACAGGATTTAGGAAGGGCTGTAGCAAAAGATCAAGATTTAATTATTTGAGAATATGACCTTCAACAGACATGTGCAAAGCCAGGGACCTCTGGGCGGTCCTGGGTTAAGCTAGAGCCACCATTGGCACAGGGAAAATGATGGACAGTGATTGGTAGATGTGAGAACTGAGGGGAGGGAACTTGGATGGTTTCCTTAAAGATAGAGGGGTCTGAGGACTGAGGGGTTGGTTGGAGAGTTTTGGCTCTGAGTGGTTGGAGAGGTGCTCTGAGAAGCTTGCTCTGAAGGAAGCTGGAGGTGGAGGCCCCTGAGACTGTTTCTCCATTTTTGGTCACGTGAGTAATAGGGACTGATCTCCTTTCTTTGCCCCAGCTATCTAAGGGCTTGGGCCTTTTGGCCCAGCCTAAACAGAAGGGGTATTTAAGCCCTATTCCCTTCTCTCCCCTTTCTCTCTCTCTCTCTCTCTCTCTCTCTCTCTCTCTCTCTCTCTCTCTCTCTCTCTAATTCCTTTCTTCCTCCTGTTTGTAATTAAACTCTATAAAAGGTTGACGGCTGATTTGAGTTTTCATTTAGGAATTACATAGCTGAATTCCTTGGTGACCTTAAATTAATATATATCAGTCTTTTAAAGTGATTTCCTTGTCACACTGGGGAGGTAGAAGTACTCTTCAGGTTGGATCTCCATAAGACTTGTTTCCCTGAATGAGGGCTTTGGAGGCTTAGTAAGATCAGTGGTCTGGGAAATGCTGCTACTTTCAGGCTCATGGGTCTACCTGCCATTGGTAGTTAGTGGTTGGTGGTAGCAATGAAGGTAGACCACTTCTCCATAGGAATTGCTTCAAAGCTATAAGAATAGGATTATAGAAAGAAAAACTCAGATAATATTAAGTTTGAAAATAAGGATGCTATTTCCAGAGGTACTAGCATGAGCTCATTCCAAGAATCCTGGAATGGATCTTAGAATGTACAGGGAGCTGAAGGAAGCTGTTTGAGTGAGCAACTGTCTTCCTTTAACTGAGCTGAGAGAGGAAAGTTGCTCACTTCTGAGTTTTCCCTATCTTAACGTTCTGTGGGAAAATAAACCTATAAATTGCTTTTGGAGGTTCCTGTTTCACTGGAGAGAATATCTTAAAGTTCTCTCTATACCTACTGTTTTTACCAACACTGCCATAGAGAAAGTTTACCTGAAGATCCTGCTTGTGGGGCTCTGAGGGGTTTCCTCAGAGACAAACTCAGCTCTGAGTGAACTCAGTTATTTTGGGTTCATTCAATTTGGAGACAACTTCTGAGATAACTAACTAAACCAACAACTGAGGATTGTAGTCAGCTAGATTAGAGAGATTTTGGTAGGAAACAAGCTAGAGCCAGGGAGAAATAGAGTAGACTGGAAGACTGGAAGACTCCATCTTGTGATGGACATAGTTTTGGGTTTGGAGTATTAGGTTTGTAGTGTTAGGGCATCCTTGTGTTTCAATCCTCATATTCCACCCTTGGCTTCTCAATAAACATAAATACTTTTTATACAATTTAGTCTCCAAGGCTTGTGTGCACTGGCCTAGTGGAGGAAGACTCACTTTGCCTTCCCTTCACAAAAGGAGAATTGAGATACTTACAAACAGAAAATTAAACATCTAACCCAATTTCCTATAATGTATATCACCATCTATCCACTTTGTTTTTTTCAAGGTCTAGCCAAAAGAGGAAAAATAGAACTTTCCAGGAAGAGATACTATCTGCTTTGCAAAAGACTATATTTCTTACTCTCTTAATTAAATCTATTCTGTTTAATGGGGTCCTGAGTACAGCTGATCGGGAAGTAGTAGCAATATTTGGAAACTAAGTGATTGGAAGTGAGAGCAGATGATGTAATATATTTTGACCAAGAGACTGGAAGAATGTTCAGTTTTGTGTGGAGGGGAAGGAGTTGGGAGGGATGGATAATGTATCCTATCAGGGTTAAAGCAGTAGAGCAAAGATCAGATCTTTTCTTGCAATGCTGAGATCAAAGAATCTAAAGTGGCAATTCTTAACATGGAGTCTTTGATTTTGTTTAAAAATTTTTTTGATAATTGTATTTCAGAATAATTGGGTCCTTTCATGTTCCTATGTATTTTATGCATTTTAATAAAAGTCATCAACAACCTGATTTTAGGAGCTTTTAAGATCAGTTGGATCTTTTTTCTTTTTAAATTATACTCTGAGACAGGATATATAGGCTTTACTAGATAGCTAAATGGGTCCATGATCCAGAAAAGCTAAGAACCATTGACCTACTCAAATGGTAGTTTCTATCTCACTTTTGCATTTGTAGTCATAGCGCATAGCATTTAGTAGGCACTCAATAAATACTTGTTGATTTATTCCATTGCTTTGAGATTCCTCCAGGAACAAAAACTTGCCTTGAGGCACATGAATTCTTGTTGCATGGTATAGATTTGAGATAATCTAGGGGATACTCTGTGACTAGGCTATTCCATTAGATCAAGTGTTCTTAACCTTTTTTTGTATCATGGACCCATTTGACATAGTCTAGTGAAGACTATGAACTCCATCTCAGAATAATGTTTTTAAGTGTATAAAATAAAGTACATGGGGGTAGGTGGGCCAGCTGGATAGCTTAATGGATTGAGAGCCAGGCCTAGAGACAGGAGGTCCTAGGTTCAAATCTGGCCTCAGACACTTCCCAGCTGGGTGACCCTGGGCAAGTCACTTGACCCCCATTGCCTAACCCTTACCACTCTTCTATCTTGGAGTCAGTACAAGGGTTTTAAAAAAATAAAATACACAGGAATATAAGGAAAACCAATTATGACAAAATATTATGAAACTATTTTTTAAAATAATTTTCACAAATGCCATGTTATGAACCACTTCCTAAAAAAATTGGAAACCAAGGGGATGTCCATCAATTGGGGAATGGCTGAACAAATTGTGATATATGATTATGATTGAATATTATTATGCTATAAGAAATGATGAGCAGGATGCTTTTAGAAAAATCTAAAAAGTCTTACATGGGGGCAGTTAGGTGGTTCAGTGGATAGAGAACCAGGCCTAGAAATGGGATACTGGGTTCAAATGTGCCCTCAGAAGCTTCCTAGCTATTTGACCCTGAGCAAGTCATTTGTACCCAATTACCTAGCCCTTACCACTCTTCTGCCTTGGAACAGATACTTAGAATTGGCTCTAAAACAGAAGGTAAAGATAAAAAAAAAAGACATGAAATGCTACAAAGTGAGGTGAGCAGAATCAGGAGAACAGTATACAGAGTAATAATTTTGTATTATGCTCAATTGTGAACAATTTAACTATTCTCAACAATATAATGATCTAAGACAGTTCTGAAGGGCTATAAGATGAAAAATGCTATCTAGAAAGAAAGAATTTATGAAGTCTGATGCAAATTGGAGTATATTTTTAAAAACTTTTTAAAATCTGTTTTCTTTCAAAACATGACTAATATAGAAATATTTTTTGCCTATGCATAACCTAAATCAAATTTATTTCTGCCTCAGGGAGTGAGGAGGGGAAGAAGGGAGGGAAAGAGAGAATTTGGAGTTCAAAATTTTACAAAATGAATGTTAAAAATTGTTTTCACATGCATTTGGAAAATGTAAAATATTTAATAAAAAAAAGAAAAAGAATCACTGCCTAAGGAAACCAATGCTTACACAGCCATATCCTTCCTTTCTTTCATGGATTCCATGTTCTCTTAGCAAGGGCTTTCCATGCTTTAGCATGTTAAGGACTGTAGCAGTCCACACCTAGCTATGGACAAGGGAAACAGTTAGAATGTAAAGATTGGCTTAAAAGAGAGCATGCTCAGTCTTGCGCATGGCTAGTAAAGCCTCTAACCCTTGATCCCAGCTTCCCCCAGGTTAGGCACGAAATCAGGTTTCTTTGTGCTCACCTTGCCTGACACAAACCACACCTAATACCTTGTCGTAATTTACAAGTGACCAATGATAATACACTTGCACTCATCCCTATGTATTGTACACATTTGCATCTCAAAGGTAATAAATAGGAGCTCCACAAAAGGCCAGGCCTCTTTTTGCCGCATCACCTTTTACCTAACTCTATTGTTCTGGGAGCTTGGCCTCTGGCTGAGCTCTCTCTTTAACTTCCTCTCTCTATCCTTTCTTATTATCTTTATAATCCTAGTGCTGGAGCAGTCTGGATTTAGAGTATTCACTCTAAAAGACCCGGTTCTCCTCTCAGCTAATCTCTATACTCCTATATCCACACATTGTTTACTTGGGACTACTTAGTGGTATCACATCCTCCTGATAACTGAGTGGTCAGGGGCTTTTACTGTGGAGCTCCATTGTTAAATATTACGTGTGTGTCTGCTTGCTTCGTGTCCATCTCCTTGACTGTAATCCTTCCCCAAGGGTAGCTTTCTATCTTTCCTATTTGTGGGGAGGCTGCGGGCCAGCCTTCCTGCTTTAAGGACCAATTGTCAGCTAGAGTTTTATGATATCATCAGCTACCAGGTGAAGCTATTATGTGAAGTGGCTTTCTCTGGAGGGGAAGGATGTGGTTTGTCAGGAAGTCTGAGAAGGCATCTAGAGGCATAGGGTGTCTCTAGGAGGAAGTTTTGGAGAAAAGACTGTTAGGATCATGGAGAAACCCAAGCTAACAGAAGGATTCTATGGAGACACCAAACCACTTTGAAAGTTGCATGGCAGAAATGTTGATGGTTGAAAATAAGCAATTTTATTGTCAACTATTTGGACCTAAAAGGTTTCTAACATCATCTGTATCTTTTCTCTCTCTCTTTCTCTCTCTCTCTCTCTCTCTCTCTCTCCCCCCCCCCCTCTCTCTCTCTCTCTCTCTCTCTTTCTCTCTCTCTCTCTTTAATAAATTTGATCAATTTGAAAAAGAAACATTTAATTTATTACATTCTTGCAAAGAGTACAAAAGAAAGAGTCATAGTTTAGTTACAATCTTCTTTTACTATTCTACTGAGTAAATAGAAGTTTTCATTTTATTTAGTGTGTTTATTAAATTTAGAATAAAAGTTTAAAAAATAACACAAATCTTCAAAAAAAAATGGAAATCCTGGTTTACAGTAGGGGAAGGGATGAGGTGGTTAAGATGATCAGGGCTATGAAGGTGATTGTGTGGAGAAAATTGGTGGTGACCAGAGAAGGGGGTTAGGAAGGCAGTTGTCAAGGCCAGGACTGAATGATAGTGGGGCTGGAATGGAAGAGATCAGGATGGTAGGGGGTAAGTGATATGATCAAATTTGAGATGGGAATACTGAATGAGGGAAAGGAAGATGTTGAGATATTCAAATGAGGAAAGAATAACTAGATAAGTTAACTGAACAAAAAAGAGGTCCTATTTGCATAACACTTTGCAGACTTACTTGTAACCCTTATGAGTAGTACAATATCATTATCTTCACTTTAAAAATATGAGAAAACTAAGTTTCAGAGAGGTTAAGGAATTTTTTTCAGTAATACAGACAGAGTATTAAGAGTTAACATGCTCTTTCCTCCCTCTGGAGCTGAGGAATGAAAACAAATTATTATGCACTTCTTATGAGCCAATCACTGTGCTAAGTGCTGGAGATATAAATGTATAAGCAGGACAGCCCCTGCCCTCAAGAAGTGTACATCCTAAAAGGGTGGACAATATACATAGGGGAGTAGATATCGCCACTTCCTTTGCCATTCACTTCTCTTCTTGGTTTTGACTCCACCATCATCTTCATCATGCCCATTCAAGATAAACTCATTACCAGATAAATTTTGTATCAGAAAACTCATCATCATGAAGATTGCTTCAGCTTTGCCATTCATACCTCATCAGGATCTTCAGTTGGCTCTGTCTCTCTGATTGGAGGGTGAAGCAAAAAACTTCTCCAATAGGTTCCCTTGACAGAGAGCAACCATCCCCCCAGGTTCCTTTTGGGTTTTGTCTTTTTCCATTTTCCTTCCTTCCTTCCTTCCTTCCTTCCTTCCTTCCTTCCTTCCTTCCTTCCTTCCTTCCTTCCTTCCTTCCTTCCTTCCTTCCTTCCTTCCTTCCTTCCTTCCTTCCTTCCTTCCTTCCTTCCTTCCTTCCTTCCTTCCTTCCTTCCTTCCTTCCTTCCTTCCTTCTCTCCCTCCTCACATATCAGAACAAATGTGTATTGTATTACATCTTTCCTTTGATTCTTAAAGATTCTTAAGGAAGTTGGAGCTTTGTCCCAGGGTGCAGCATCTAGGCATTTAGTGTATCATTCTTTCCCCTAGGCCTGTTATCTATTAGTCCCCTATAGGCTAATACTGGACTTATACTTGTCAACTGGGTTTTTGGGAACCCCAATTTTGCCCCTGTCCCCTAAGAACTCACCCCTAGGGAAGTCTCAGACTGACCCATTTCAGACTGAATGATAGACCTTAAAGTACTTAATGATTCCAGTTTAGGTGGAACTAGTAGATGCAGTCACATGTTAAGTACCCTTTTTGTCCTAGAAGTTTCCCCCATTGTATCTGAGATCCTTTCCAAGAAGACCAACACCTGTGCAGGAACCATACTTTTTGTATCCATTGTAGTTGACCACTCTCTGATACCCCAGCCTCTGAGTACAGCCTCTTTCCGAAGCCTGCTTACAACCTGTCAATGTATGTTTGTTGTACTGAGTTCCCCAAAAGTTATAGAAGATCCCTATGTTTTATTGTTCTTCAGAGAATCATATCGCCAGTGTAAACCTCAAAATTTCTTAGACTTATAAATGTTGGAAATTTCACCATTGGGAAATTTATACTTGAAAAATTTCCTATTGATAGTGGGTCTTGACTATTGGAATGTGAACCCCATTGGCATGGGAGGTTCCTTCTCCTCCTTTCTTAAGATTACTTTAGGACAGAAACCTTTTGCTGAACAATGGAAAGGACTTTGACCTATGCTTAAGCATAGAACAGGAATTTCTTTGAGTCATGATTGATTTTAGAATTGATACAATGGAGATACTTGGAATCAATCTCCACCCTATTCAGCCCTAACAGGATTGAGTAAGGGCTGCAGCCTAGATCAAAATTTAATTATTCCAATCTCTACCCTACTCAGGTTAACAGGATTTAGAAAGGGCTGTAGCAAAGGATCAAAGATTTAATTATTTGAAAATATGACCTTCAACAGACATGTGCAAAGCCAGGGACCTCTGGGCGGTCCTGGGTTAAGCTAGAGCCTCCATTGGCACAGGGAAATTGATAGACAGGTGATTGGTAGATGTGAGGACTGAGGGGAGGGAACTTGGATGGTGTCCTGAAGGATAGGGGGGTCTGGAGACTCGGGGTGGTGGAGGAGTTTGTCGGAGTGGTTGTGGTGTGCTCTGAGAAGCTTGCGCTGAAGGAAGCTGAAGGTGGGGGCCCCGGAGACTGTTTCTCCATTTTTGGTCACGTGAGTAATAGGGACTGATCTCTTTTCTTTGCCCCAGCTATCTAAGGGCTTGGGCCTTTTGGCCCAGCCTAAACAGAAGGGGTATTTAAGCCCTATTCCCTTCTCTCCCTTTTTCTCTCTCTCTATCTCAGTTCCTTTCTTCCTCCTATTGTAATTAAACTCCATAAAAGATTGACTGCTGACTTAAGTTTTCATTTAGGAATTACATAGCTGAATTCCTTGGCGACCTTAAATTAATATATATCAGTCTTTTAAAGTGATTTCCTTGTCACATTGTGGCTGACCACACGGGAGTCTAAAGAATCCTCTCAATAAACTTTTGAAATTCCTTGCCTTTTTACTATACCATCTCATACTTAGTCCCTTCGTGGTCGCCACAATGTGATAAGGAGCACCATTGGGAAATTTCCAACATTTATAAGTCTAAGAAATTTTGAGGTTTACACCAGTGATCCTCTCAGAGATATTCCTCCCAGAGTCCCAGCGCCTTTGGCTCTGTGTGGTGGCCAAATATTGAACACTGTTTCTTTCCTGATTAAAAACTGGACTTTATCTGTCTACTTTAGTGGTTCTGTTTTTTTCCAAATTGACACACTCATGTGACCTAGCATAATTTCCAGTCCTGGGCTGTCCACACCCAGGGATCCATAGCTGAATTACTCCCATTCCCTCCAAAGCACAAGAGACTTGTTGGGGAACAATCTACCTCCTTTCTCTGTGAGACTACCTCTGGAACTGAACTGTCCCTTTGTGCCACCACACTTTCCATTCTCTACTCTCTGTTTTTATCCCAAGAAAAAGAATTCCTAGTTAAGACTCTACTGGATCCTCCTCTTCTGCCCCACCTCATCTCCAATCTGGTCCCCATACATACAGTCTCTCTCAGTTGAAACAGTTCTTAAAGCAGAGATTTAACCTTTATGTGTGTCATGGACCCCTAGGGTAGTCTAGCAAGCCTGTGGACTCCATAGAATGTTTTAAATGTATAAAATAAAATACACATTATAGAGGAAATCAGTTACAATGAAATATGTATACATGTGAAAATACATGAAAAACATTAAAATTCCAAAGTGAATTTTCCAGAGCTCCTCTTCATTATCTTCTGTTCATTCATTCTCTCTCTCTCTCTCTCTCTCTCTCTCTCTCTCTCTCTCTCTCTCTCTCTCTCTCTCTCTCTCTCTCTCTCCCTCCCTCTCTCTCTGTGTCTCTCTGTGTGTGTCTCTCTCTCTGTGTCTCTGTCTGTCTGTCTGTCTGTCTCTCAACACATGTTCAAAGACCGTTAGTTAAAAACCCTCATCTAAGGGTAAACTTTGTCCTGGGGTCTAATCACTCTC